>NC_058130.1:635634699-635769615 GCF_016433145.1 Gracilinanus agilis | reverse complement strand
TCTCTCTCTCTCTCTCTCTCTCTCTCTCTCTCTCTCTCTCTCTCTCACACACACACACACACACACACACACACACACACATATTCTGGTGACAGAAACAAAGAAAGTAGACAAGTCAGAAGTACCAGTTCAAATAGTTGTTAAGTGCTCTAGACATCACTGACAAAGTAGATGAAGATAAATCACCAGGACACCAGAATTACCTAATTGTTTGAAAACAACTCAAGTACTAAATGGTCGAATTGTAAAACGAAATCCACTGGCTATTACTGAATAACTGAAGATGTTGAAGGGCTGTGTGTACATCTGTTTGTATAGTAAAAGGAAGGCTAGACTTTCTCTCACCAGCACTTCAGTTCAAATCCTACTTGTGTGACCCTGGGCAAGTCACTTAGTCTTTTCCAGCCAGTTTTCTTCTCTATTGAGTGGGATGAACATAATATCTACTTTATAGGGGTTCCTGTGAGGAACACATATGATCATGAATGAGAAACTTTACAATGTTATGTTATCATTGTTGCTGCTGTTCTGAAGGGCTCCTGAGGACAATTTGGAAACTATTGACCAGATGCAGTGAAAATACCCCCCTAAGGGAAGGATCATTAGGCTTTGAAACAAATGGTGTTTCTATTAAGAGGCAACATAGTTTCTGTAAGCAGGTAACTTGGCATAATGGATAGAGCCCCAGAGGTTTGAAGAAGGGAAGGTTTAGGTGAAACCTGACAGCTGTCTTTAAGTATCTAAAGGAGACTTGTGGAAGTCAGGTTACATAGATACATAGCACTAGGAGCTATGGTTGTATATAATTAGAATTTTGAACCCCAGAGTTCTTTCCCAGTTTCCCATGTTCCTTCTCATGGTACAGGCTGACATAGGGAGGATATAAGTTTTGTGTAGCCCTGCCTCTCGCACTCTCTTCCCCTGATCACAGCTAGGAAAGTTGGCTTTATGCCAGGAAGGAGAATCTACACATGTGAGCTTACTTTTTGTTGATTAGGTTTGGACTTCTATTTCTTTTAGTTTATTTTCTTTCTATGTCAAATAATTATTAATAAACCTTATGAAATATTATACTTAGAGTTATTGGATATTAATTTAAATCTTACAGTTGGAAGATATGAAGAGATAAATTTAGTTGTGATGTTAAGAAAAAAACACCTTAGGAATCAGAGCTATCCCAAACTGGAATGCACTGGTTTGGGGGGTAGTGGGTTCCTCTTCTGTTGGAATAATCCCTAGCCTCAAAAAGCTTATAGTTTATTAAGAATATTTTCCATCGTAAATATTATGTAATCCTAAATATTAGAACAGGCAAATAAAATCTTGAGTATCTTTTAGAACAGCTATGGGTTTTCGAATAGATTTCAGGGGGTCTGTGAACTTTCATAGGGAAAAATATAACTTTATTTTCATCAACTTGTAAATGAAATGTAGCCTTTTTTCAATTATTTAAAAACATAATGAAGAGAATGGGTTCATAAACTAATTAAAAAAAAAGGCTGTCCTGCCCCTGAATGAGCTTACAAGCTAAAGGGAGAGACATAATACACAAAAGGAGTCAGAAAAAGACTCCTGGGGGTACCCATGGTGAGGCATCTTGTTTTGTGGAGTTGAAACCAGGTAGAGCAGTGGATGTAAACTGGAGTTACCTAGGAGTCTAGTTTCTGTCTTCTATAAAGGAAGGCACTGGGAGGAAATGGGTGCTCTACCCTTTAGTCTTTCAATTAGAGAGGAGAGGACCCTGAGGGAGGTGGTCAGTCAAGGCTTGAGTTAACAGTTATATAGATAGAATCCACTCTCTTTCTCTACTTTTAGTGATCATTAATAAAACTCTGTGGAAAAATAAGAATCTAGAGTTACTGATTTAAATTTAAATTTTACACAGCAGTATGGTGAATTTAGAAGTGATCAGTTTATTCTCAGAGCATCATCTTGTCCTTTGTATTTGAAACCAGGGACAGAAACAGGTACAAGGAAAATGAAGTATAGTTAGAAGAAGTGATTAACCCCCAAGTCACACAGTGGTGGGATAATTTCATTATTTGTAAATTCCTCTAGCCTCCTAAGAATTGTTTTTGCATATTCAGGACAATTCCTAATTACAAAGGAAGAGCATGTTAAAAAAACCAAAGTTGCCAATGAGCGAGTTACATCACAGGAAGTTTAGAATTTGCAAAGTTCAATGCCCAGAGAGGTAGTCTAAGATGAGGGCACTAGACTAATTTTCTTGGTTTTGCCATTTAGGACTGTATGATCTTGGGTTCAAAAGAGAGATTGCTTTTGATACCTAACTTGGTAGGGCTTGCCATAACTTGAACTCCACTGGGAAAACTTTTGGAAACTCAGGGTCACTTAGATGTTGAAAAAGGTTTGGATTAATGGGCACAACCTAGCATGCCTATGGGAACTCTGAATTATGTAATGACTCTAAAGCTAAGATTCTTAACCTAGAGTCTATGAACTTTTATTTATAACATTGCGATGACTTTATTTTGATATGTTTGTTTCCTTTATAATTCTATCTTTTATTTTGTGTTTATAAATACTATTTTGAGAAAGGAATCATTGGAGTCAGAGGGACCTGAGCTCCAGTCTTAACTCTAACTCATACTAGCTGTGTGATCCTGGGCAAGTTCCTGAATCACTGTTAACAACACTTGTTGAGTTATTTTGATATGGACATTGTGTATATACTGCAGCAAAAATAGTTATGATATGGGAAATATGGATTGTGATTGTTTTATAAATATGTGAAATTTTGAGCAAATAGGTAGTCAATATGAGGATGTTAATTTTTGCGAATGTAAACTATGAAGTGATGAACTTGTAATAAAATAAATACTTTGTCAATCCTGGAAGAAATTTTAAAAAAAAGAAATCCCCCTCGGAGCTCCAGACAACTCTGTGAGACTCTAAGTTACAGAGAACGAGCTGTTCTGCATTGGCAGAGGAAATTTGCTCACACAGATTTTTTTTTAAACCCTTACCTTCCGTCTTGGAGTCAATACTGTGTATTGGCTCCAAGGCAGAAGAGTAGTAAGGGTAGGCAATGGAGGTCAAGTGACTTGCCCAGGATCACACAGCTGAGAAGTGTCTGAGGCCAGATTTGAACCTAGGACCTCCTATCTCTAGGCCTATCTCTCAATTCACTGAGCTACCCAGCTTCCACCCACACAGGAGATTTTCTAGATCACTGAAATCACAGGTCCATCCTTACCCCATCCTAAGTCCATAGAATGGCCTACCACACCTAAGATGCAAAACTAACTCCTTTCAAAGACTTTTGGTTAAACATAGTAACAGGATTGAGAAAACTGATATTGTCTTCTAACTGAAAAATCCTCCTAAATCCAGAAAATCTTCTACTATTTGGTATTAATTTGGCTTTTCCTTTTCTTCAACATGGTTTTTTGAATGTTGTTGTCCATTTAAAGTTAATTTAAAATAATGATGTGACTCCTTCTCGGGGATATGATGTGTTAAAAGCATTATGTAGTCCAAAGATAACTGCACTGGGAGTAAGGACACCCACATCCTAGCTGCTGTTCAGCTAATTCTGTGTGATCTTGACCAAGTCACTTAACTTCTATAGACCTCAAGTCTCCTCATCTATAAAATGAAAAAGGGTGGTCTAGATGATCTCAAAGGTCTCTTTCTCTTCTGATACTCAGGGATTCCAAGGCTTTGTACAAACCATTTGGCTTGACAAAAAACTATTTGAACTCTCCTCCAAATCAGTTTCTGAAAAAGGATTTAAGCTATGGAAGGGTAGCATGGCACCTATCCTGAAACCAGTTCAGGACCAGAGGAACCAATAAAATCAGATGTTGACAATCACCACCATGATGGTGGACTCTGGTGATATTATTACTAAAGCCTTCGGGTTTATTAATAAAAATAGCTTTTCCTTTTTACTGGTCACCTGGTGGTTCCCCATCTTGGAAGCCCAAATAAAATAGGTGATTTTAACTGAGCAGCTGCTAAAAGGATACAGATTTTAGGCACGCAAATAAAACTTATGTGGGAAACTAATAAAATATCTTAAAAATTACATTCAGCAAGGGAATCAACTTGTTAGGAATGTAAGCTCTGTGAACTCCTAAACAAAGGAAAACAAGTCTGAAAGAACAGATCTATGACATGAATATACTTTCCGGTGCTCTGAACACATTTCACTAAAAGCAAAATGTCCATTACAGGCACATCCATTAGCTGCCTCTCATTCATGAAAAAATTCTGGCACTTGGAAATCCATTTAAAGTGTGTTTATTATACAACAAGCCATGTCTAGCATTGGGATGTAGAGGTTTCTTTATGGAGACTGGATCGTGCCATGGAAAAGAACAGTGGACCCAAGAGAACTTGGTTCTAGACCTAGCTTAGCTGGGCAACTCAATTACTTGTGTACCCTATAACCAAAGCCCTTACTTTCCTTATTTTGTAAAAAGAGATAGTTAAATAATCTCTAAGGCTCACAAAACCAGAGCTGAAATGGACCATGGAGCTTATCATTTCACAGATGAAGAAACGGAGGCCTAGATAGGAAAAAGACTTGCCCAAAGTTGCATATATATTAAGTAGCAAAGTCTGGATTTAAGTCCAAGCCTTTTGTTTTTGTTTTTGACTTGACTGGCAAATCCAGTATTCTGTACTGTCCCATGCTGCCTCTAGAAGAACTAAGGCTCTAAGATTCTACCAACAAGAACACAGATTGATATTGATTAAAACAATCCTCAAGAAAATCTATATGATGACAAAACAATAATTATTGCCAGTCCCCCCCCCAATAAAATTATCCCCTATTTAATTTTACAGACGTTTAGCATGTGCAAGACACTATGGAGGTGATAGGAATATGAAGATAACAATGAAACAGTTTTTGCCTTCAAGAAGCCTATGTTCTATGGGGAGATATAAGCACATACAATTCCCCCCCCCCCACTTTATCTTATAGATTGCCAGAGCTAGAGTCAGAAAGACATGAGTTCAAATTTGGTCTCATATATTTACTAGCTGTGTGACCCTGGGAGTCTTGGGTTAACCCTGTTTCTTCATCTGTAAAATGAGCTAGAGAAGGAAGTGGTGAACCATTCCAGAATCTTTGCCAAGAAAACCCTTAATGGTGTCATGAAGATCTGGACATGACTGAAACAACTGAACAACAAAAGAAGAAAGCCATTTACCATGTGTCAGGCATTATGCCAAGCAATTTACTGCTCACAACTTTGGGTAGGTACTTTTATTATTATCATTATTCTACAGATGAAGAAACTGAGGCAAACAATGGTTAAATAACTTGCTGAGGGTCACATTTGATGTGAATATTTGAAGCTAGATTTGAACTCAGGTCTTCCTGACTCAGTGCTCTTTCCACAACACCACCAGCTGCTTGAGCAGGGAGTTGCCCCTCCTTGGAGGCTTTTGAGCAGAGGCTGAATGACCTTCATTGGGTAGGTTAGCATGGAGATTTCTTTGGTGCATGTTCAACTAGCTGGCTACTCAGTTTTCTAATTCTAGGATTCTATAAGTATCCTCTGGAGGGAGAAAGTGTTATTTACCCATTTCTTCCATGTATTCTTCAAAAACAAGGCTCCAACATTGTAAGGATAACAATCCCATTTGCTTTCCTACTATTTATACTCCTTAATACTACAATTTACAAGGGGGGGGGCAGGGTGCTTGAGAGTGGCCAGGGAATGGAGGAAGGAGATTGCTCAAGGGCCTGACATGGTTTTCCAGAGCAAAGTTTATAAATAACACTGGATTCCTGCTGCTTTACTTCCAGAATAATTTCTTTTTTTTTCTTACAAGGCTTTAGAATTCATGACAAAAGATAAAGAGAAGGCCTACGGTCCTTCACTTGCTAATTAAACCATGAGAAGACCACATCATCTAGGATGGGGAATATCTAGCGTGAAGCATTTCTTGTTTAATTTCCTACATTTGAGTAATATTCTTATGGCTCCTGTAAATAGGCTAAATAACTGCTCAGAGTTATCACAGCCACTCTGACAATATATTAACCTTTCACTCATTGCTGCAAAGCCGCTGGAGCAGCTGGGGATTTTTTTTCCCTCCAAACTAGGCTTGCATAAAATTGTGTGAAATTGGGTCTTGGGGAAAGGAGTTCCACTCTGCAGAACAAAGGTTGGCTGGAATTGAAAATAACACATCCCCAACTGCTTCCAACAGCAAAGAAACAGATGAAGCTTAAACACTGCAGGGCCTCCAGGGCTCTCATTTCTCCAATTCACCCTGACCCTCCCTGGTTTGACATGAGCACAGGCTTGATCCTGAAGGCTAGTGCACCCGGCAGTATGTTACTGGCCAGAGGAAAGGTACCCAAACTAGGGCTTCCCTTGGTTTATTCTGATCCTGTCATCTCTGGAAGACGACCCATGTAAATGTAGTAACAGAACCAGTGAGGAATAAGGACAGCCTCTAGATAGAAGTTAGGGATGTTCTTGTGGATTGCCTAAGTCAGTGATTCCCAAAGTGGGCGCTACCGCTCCCTGGTGGGTGCTGCAGCGATCCAGGGAGATGGTGATGGCCACAGGTGCATTTATCTTTCTTATTAATTGCTATTAAAAATTTTTAAAAATTAATTTCCAGGGGGCTAAGTAATACTTTTTCTGGAAAGGGGGCGGTAGGCCAAAAAAGTTTGGGAACCACTGGTCTAAGTGTATAGAAATGGCTTTTGGGTGGCATGGATAGATTTGATCCGAGACCTCGCCTGCCTCGGTAGATGCCAACACACTAGCTAGCATGTTCCAGGAGCATTCAAATGTTCTTGTTTCTAGTCTCTAAGAGGAGTACCAGGCTAGACTGGTAACTCTCTGCCCCCTCAAATATCTCGGGTGTAGGGGTACAAGGTAGCTAAGTGGTGTAATGGATAGTGCTGAGACTGAAGTCAGGAAACACTAATTTCTCTGAGTTCAAATCTAGCCTCGGACACTTACTGGCTAGGTGACCCTGGACGAGCTACTTAACTCTATTTTTCCTCATCTGCAAAAATGAGCTGGAGAAGGAAATATCAAACCATTCTAATTCTTTGCCAAGAAAACCTCTCATGAGGTCACAAAGAATCTGAAACAACTGAATAACGACTAGGATATGGGCTTGGGTTCAGACAGAAAGAAACTTCTTTGGTCAGTTTTAAGGAGTGGGATAATCCTTAGCTTATACTCAATAGGATAGCTCCACTAAAACCTGGTTGCACATTAGACCATCACAAATAGAAAACTGTAAACCCATTTATCCAAGTGAACAGCAAACAGAATCAGAGAAGTTATGCAGATTAAAATACATCAGGAAGACACACAAGAGTGAATGAATTCTTCAGCAGAAAGTGAGATAAATATCTCAGGTCCAAACAAGAGAGAAAAAGGTTGCACTCAAGGGAAGTCTTTTCTCAAGCTCTGGAAGTTCAATCTGTTAGTATGCTGGCTTCATTTCTGTGGCTCTAGGGAGATGTTGGCACTTTTCTCTTGCAACTGTCTTCCTCAACATTCTCCAGTGGTCTCGAGTCAGTCCCTTCGCACCTCATGCCGGTACGTACAGAGCATCTCACTTGGCTCCTCTCTGCCAATTAGGGGTCCCATCTCTCTCTGCTATGCAGCATTCAGTATTGCTCTGCAAAGCCAACCCAGGCTTGATTGGCAGCTGGTTATACAGATAAAAGGAAGGTTTGGAGTTCTCCTCCGACTATAAATTTCCTGATGGTAGGAGTCAGTAGCTTTGTATACAGCAGTCTGTCTCCTTTCAGAATGGTAAGTAACCTGTAGAAGAATACCCAGCATAATGCTTTGAAAGAGGATGAAGTGGGTAGCCATGGTTCATCAGAATGAGAACTCCTTGTATATTCCTTTTTGCATTTCATAAGAGGACTTACATTTAACTTCACATATATCCCCATATCCTAAATCTGACCTGAGGCAGAGGCTGGATTTTCTCTGCATTGTAGTATGTCCCCTTTCTCTCCCTTGTCATCTCATAACACTCCCTTCAATAGTACCTTCGAGTAAAGTGCCCAGGATAGTGCCCTGCATAGGCTGAAGTGAAGTGTTCTTACCTGAATATGAATGCCTCTTCATATAGCTTCATATTTCATTTGATGCCTTATGTTTAACTTCCTGAATGTGATTGGCTTGTATTATGAACTAGATCAGTGATGGGCAAACTACAGCCGGTGGGCCAGATGCAGCCCCCTGAAATGTTCTATCCAGCCTGGTGATATTATTCCTAATCTGATGAATACAATGGGAAGTACACAATACAATGAAACTTCAAAAGAGTTGCCTTAGAAACAGACTAACAGATGAGTATTTCCTTTCCTTTGGCCCTCTCTTTAAAAAGTTTGCCCATCACTGAACTAGACTATAAGCTTCCTGAAGGGAAATTGCCTCCTACTTCTCTGAAGTTTCATATTAAACACATATTATAAACAAACTAATAACATTAGTTTGAATAGTATATGTTAAATAGAATTAAATAACACCAATGAGATATGCAAAAGAGCCTAGCCTGGTGAAGTAAGGAATGGACTGGATTCATTCTCCCCTCCCCAGCCTTCCACTCCTATATCTTGTTTATCTGGAATTTTGTCTTTTTTTCCAGGCAAAAACTGTACATGTTTATAGTACTGGGGTGATTGTCTTCAACAAAATCTCCTCTGACTAGTAATCACCATTGCTCATTTTTCTCTAGTTTCCTTTAGCTCCAACTATTATCTTCCCTGTTCATATTTTATTTCCTTTCATCTCCTGTTCTTTTTATGTCTCCCTTGGAGAAGGAAGAGTGAATTTCTTTTCTTGCCATCCCCCTTCCTCATTGAAAAGATGACAACCAGGTAAATTTCCAGAGACAGAAAGATCTAGAATTCCCATTGACATTGGCAGCAGTAGCTACTTTGGGAACTGAGAGATATACTAAGAACAAACTAGACACCTTGAGTAAAGGTAGCTTAAGGGAAGGTATTAGATTTGGAGTGGAGAGAAGTGTCAGTTATGGGTTCTATAAAGGTGCTTATATCCCAGCGGAGTACAAAACCAAAAAGGAAGTTCAAGAGGATTCAAAGAAAGGAAAAAAGAATTCTTGGTAACCCAGACCTGGTAATTACCCATTTGCCCCATGTACTCTCTCTATGTGAACCATACTACTTCTGAATTTTCAGTCTGAAACCAGAATAACCAGGGACCTTGTATCTGCATGGAGGAAGTACACCCAGAGTTTTTTTTAAAACTGTGTTTGTTATACCCTCTTAGTAAATATCTTTTCTAAAAGTTAACTAAGTCTAGTTGTTATCAATAGGACATCAGTGGGGGCTTATGTACTAAAAAAGAAACCACAATGACCTTTAGGATTACCCCTAGAATCATCAAAGACGGTAGTAGACTTTGTCCTCTGAGGATCCCATTCTGCCAGTGAGAGTGGAAGTTGGGAGAGTGAGCCAAGAAAGAGTATTACTCTTGGCTGAAGACATCCATAGCCTACTTATCAAAATTTTAGAATGTGCAAAACCAGGGAGTAACATAAGAAACGACAAAGTTCAAAAGGATCTTGAAAAGCTAATAGGATGGGCTGAACCAATTAAGATACTGAACAAATAAGATACTGTTATTACTTAACAGAAACAAATATCGAGTCCTATCCTTGGGTTCAAAACATTAATCTCTCAAATTCCAAAGAATTGAAAGCATGGCTAGATAAATGTTTGTTGGCAAAGATTTGGGGTACTTAGTGGTCTCTGCTTAATATGAGTATAGAGTATGATGAAATAGTCCTGAAAACTAATAGGACCATAAGCAACATTGAGGATGTCCAGAATATAGGATGTATTATCTACTGTCCTCTTCCTTGGGATATTGGGTTTGGTTCTGAGTACTACACTTACGGATGTACTTTGACAAGATGGTGAGCATCCAGAGAAGGGTGACTCCCATAGTGAGGGGACTGCCATATGAAAATCAATTGAAGGAACTAGGAATGCTTAGCTTGGAGAAGAGGAGACTTAGGGAGTGGAAGGGATAGGATAACTGTCTTGGGAATATTTGAAGGGCTGTCATGTTGGAAAAGGGATTAGATTTATTCTATCTGACCACAGAGGGAAGAACTAAGGAAGGATGGAGTGGTAGTTGCCAAGAGGTCAATTTATAGAAAAAAAAAACTTCTTTACAGTTCTACCTGTTGAAAAATGGAGTATGTTGCCTAGGAATATAATTGTTTCCCTATCTCTCTGAGGTTTTCAAAGGCTGAATTACACAACCACTTGTTTGGGGTGTTGCTAAATGGAAGTCTAGATGGCCTCTGAGATCCTTCCCTGAGATTCTTTAATTTTTAATATTTCCTTTCCCTTCACAGTATAGGAAAACCAGGATCTGCTAACTGTTGAGAGGAAAAGGGAAGGGTCACAACAGTTTAAGAAAATGGTTATTATTCCATTGTACGTTCCCAGCAACTCAAGCATCGGGCATACTTATGAAAATCAAATAAGGATTAATATATTTTACATGAACAAACAAGGATTTGTTCTGTAAACCAACCCACACACCAAGCCTGATTTCCTCTCTCTTCTTCTGTTGAGTAGCACTGGCACAGGTGCTGAAAGTGTACTTCCATCATTGCTATTGTATAAAAATGGCCAGCTGCCAGGCCACCCCCAACAGGGATGTTGGACCAAGCTAGAGTTCCTGTCTGGTAAATGTTTAATGACAGCCTTCAGAGGATAAAGGGATAAAGATGCAATTAAAACCTGCACTTCTGGACAGATACTGTGATCAGATTAGACTTTGGTGCATTATTTCAGTTTTTGATGTAGTAACACTGTGTCATCTTCAGTACAGTATCCCTGATCTAAATAATCCCCCATTGATGTACAGAAGGGAACTCATATCAAAGAATAATGGCATCTAAATCATCATTTCTGACTCATCTAACAATTTATACCAGTGAATAATAATACTTTGGCTTTAATTAGCCTTTTTCTGAAAGGGGGAAAAATGCCAAAGCTTTACTGTTTATTTTCTTATTTACCCTAACCAGATTTCTCTGAGGAAAAAAGAAACAAGGATGTGGGAGTGTACTCCTTTTTACAGATGGAGAAAATGAGGCACAGTGAGCTTCTAAACTCTTTACCCTCAAGATTACACAGTCAGAGACAGAGCTGGCCCCAGTAGAATCTTGTGATGAAAAACCCCTGTGTGTTCTTTCCCTTAGATCATGGAAAGTGCTGAAATCCTTGCTTGCTGCAAAGCCAAAACAGCCTCCCCACAGAGTCATGAGAAAACTCAAAGAACTCAGAGAATTTTAGAGATGAGGGGGCCCTTGGAAATCACCTAGTCCAACCCCATTGTTTTACTGATGGATAAACTGAGACCTGAGGGATAAAGTCACACAGCTAGTTAGAGGCAAACCTGAGACCTGAATTCAGATTCTCCTGAGACCCAGGTCATAGGTCAGTGCTCTTGACAGGGTTCTGGAAATATATAGGGGGAATAGGGAGGAAAAATGGGGGTGGGAGCAAGAGTCAGAGTGAGCAAAGTAAGGGTGGAAAGGTTGGCTGAGAATCAGGGGAGATACATAAGGGATGGTGCCTGTGGTGCTGGGGCCCAAGACTTTCTCATCTCTTCTCCTGTCTTTATTGGGTCTTTACTGAATGTCTGTCATCATACATGCACACCCTGGAAAGCATTATTGAATGCATGTTTTTAGAAAAGTCTATTAAAGTCAAAGTATTCTTATTTACCAGTAGAAATTATTAAATGAATTAGCAATCAAGATTTATATGGCATTAGTCATAGGTGACTGCCTTAGCTTTGAACTGAGGTTGTAGCTCATACTGAACCAGTACCAGTACCAACATCAGAGGAACAACCAGGAATGAAACTATATGTTAGCTCTAGTGCAGAGCTGCTCCTATGAATTCTGGAAGCTCTTTGAGGGTAAAGACTGTTTCATATTTTCCTTTGGACATCAGTACCTAGCATAGGGTTGCATAATAATATGTGCTTAGGGGGGGTTGATCCAGAGTCAGAGCCCAAGTTGATAATATGAGGTAATTTTTTAAAAAAACTTTTTTTAAACCCTTAACTTCTGTGTATTGCTTATAGGTGGAAGAGTGGTAAGGGTGGGCAATGGGGGGGTCAAGTGACTTGCCCAGGGTTACACAGCTGAGAAGTGTCTGAGGCCAGATTTGAACCTAGGACCTCCCATCTCTAGGCCTGACTCTCAATCCACTGAGCTACCCAGCTGCCCCCATGAGGTAATTTTTGATGGCAGGTAGATAGAAGGAAGGAAGGGAGAGAAAGAAGGAAGGAAGGGAGGAAGAAAGGGGGAAGGAAGGAAGGAGGGAGGGAAGGAGGGAAGGAAGGAAGAAAGGAGAAAAGGAGAGAGTGAGGAAAGGAAGGAGGGAAGGAGGGAGTGAGGGAAGGAAGGAAGGAGAAAAGGAAGGAAGGCAGGCAACTTGAGCATGAAGGGAAGTTACCTAAAATAAAGATAGAAAGCTAGGTTGGAGATAGATTTTAAAGTATTTATCACTGTCAGGCAAAGAACTTTTCATTATAATCCTCAGGTAAGGGGAAGCCACTGATGGTGTCTACCAGATAGATTTTAGGTGAGAGAAAACAAAGCTACAGATGCATTTTCAGAGGCAATTCCTTCAGACAATGTTGAGGAAATCTTGAAGTAGGGTGAGGGCAGTGAGTATACAGGAAGGGATGAATATGAGAGATCCTGGGAAGATAAAAAGGTTAGGAAGTTGGTGATTTCAAATTGGTACATATTGGGTCTGAGGTGCTGGCTGACATTTGGGTGATGAATCCTTTGGTGACAGCAACTTATGAAAAACATTGTTTAAGGTATGGGGAGGAAGGTGAGGATGGAGGGAGGGAAGTAGATTGCAATCAGTATCAATAGAGAAGTGGGAGATCTGACAGTATATTGTACAAAGAAGAGTATAGTTAGCTCCATAAATAACATGAGGCACCTGAAAGTTTACTCATGGCTGGCTCAAAATTGCTGGCTTTCACTTTATAGCAAAAGATCACAAACTCCTGGACCCTACAGGGATAAAGTCATAAAGTAGAAAGAGGGATTGATTTGGAGTCAAAAGACCTGTATTCAAAACTTTGATTTTGCTTGCTGTGTGACCATGCAAAAAAATCACTTAATATCTCTTGAGTATAATGTACCTCATCTCCAAAATGGGTATAATTCTCACACTCCCTTTCTTACAGGGTTGTTGGGAGGAAAGGAGCTCGTCTGTCTTAAACCATAATAAGAAATGGGAGTTTAACTAGAGAAGCTATGGGCCAAATCAACATCCAAAGTCAACATTTTCCTTCTGGTCCTTCTACTCTTCCAACTGGTCTTGACTTATCCCACTGTTTCCTCTTCCAAACTTCCCTATTTCTCTTGAGGATATACTGTCTTTAAAGTTTTTCAGATTCACAATGTTGGCCAAATCCATCTCCCTCTCCCTTATTCTCCATATTCACCATATTCATTTTTCTCCTCTCACCTCTCACATCTGACTACTTCCTACTCATACATCCACCACCCTACTTTTAGACCCTCATCATTCTTTCCTCAAGAAGACTGCAATAACTCCTAATTGGTTTCTCAGCTTCAAATCTCTCTCTTCTCCAATCCATCTTCCATGCAACTGTCAAGGTGATTCTTCCTAAAGTACAGATCTGATTGGTCCCTCCCCTACTCTAAATTCCAGTGGCTCCCTATTGTCTCTAAAATCAAGTACAGTCTTTTCCGTCTGACATTTAGAGCTTTTCAGAACATGGCTTTAACCTACATTTCCAGATTTATTGAACATTTTTCCCTTTCATGCTCTCCACATTCCAGCTAGATTTGCTAACTTGCTGTTCTTCAACCAAATAATCTATATCCTATGCAACTTCCCCATCAATTCTTGGAATAAATTCCCGCCACCTCTGCCTCTTGAAACTCCTGTCTTACAAGTACCATTTCTTACCTTTTTGAAGAAGCCTCTCCAAATTCCCTCACTCCCCCTTCTATCTGATTGGTAAGCATCCTGTATTTACAAATCTGTGAATAAATTGCATCCTATCTATAAGCTCTCTGAGGGCAGGAATAGCTTCACTTCTGTCTATGTATTCCAAGAGCTCAGCACAAATGCCTGGCAGAGAGGACTTATTTAAATCCTTATTGGTCTATCGACCAGGCTGAAGGAGTTAAGGAACCTTTCAAAGGCCCCTGTGGATATCAAAGGCAGGCACCACTGACTCACCCTGGCCTATGGCACATTAAAGTAAATATTGAGACTATTAAAACAGGGCAGCAGTGGAACAGTTGCTAACACAGACAGACTCAGGAATCAGAAGGAACTAAAAAACTTGGCATGAGCCACTGCAAAGAGCTCTTGGGCTTTCCCTATAGAAATCCTCATCACCCTGAGCCTCACTCTAATTTTCTGGTTTCAACTGGGGCCTGTTTATTTCATATATTCTGCTTTAAAAAAAATCAGTTTAAACATGCATTAGTGGATTCTGTTTCCATTACAAACTGGCCAAACCTAGTAATGAGTTCAACAAGCTCCTATTTCAGTATGGATTAGCATATGTAGGGGACATTCCCTCAGACTGTCAGATTGTCCTAAGAAACCCAGACTCGTACATTAATTATTCACACATCAAACTCTCTATCCCTTCTCTCTTAGCCAATACTAACCAGTAATTTTCATTTCTTGGATAGTCTTTCTCACCTTACTTCCATAATTCTAAGTATTATTTAAGCCTCTTTCAGTCCATTATTTATATTCTCTTAACTGTCACCTTTTTTTTCCTTCTGTTTCTTCCATGAATTATTTCCCCATTTCCAGTATTTCTCTTCTGTTTTTTCTCTTCCCTCTCCCTTTTGCTTTACTATCTTCCTTTTTTCTTCCCGTGGAGTGCTCTGGTCTTCATCATCTAATTTCCTCTTCATTTTTTTTTGAATTTTTGTTATTTTATTATCCAGAGTGCATATTTAAGACAGTTTTAAAAATTCATGTTCTTAAAAAAATTAATTCCTGAATATATCCCTTCCCCTGTACTCTCTACTCATGGAATTTTCTCTCACAGCAAAAATTAATAAAGAAAATGGGAAAAAAGGTTGGCAAACCAATCTGCACAATGGCTATGTCTGATATTATATGCCACATTAAGATATTTTTAAAAATCACCAAAAGACGATATTATTCAGAATACTTCAGTGACCCATGATCTTAAGTCATAAGATCATAGACTTAGAGTAGGGATTATAGAGGATACTCAGTTTGAACCCCTAATATTGTTTATTTTTAATTGAATTTTTAAAAATAAAGCTTTTTAAGGACAAGAACCTTGTAACAAATATCCATAGCAGAGGAAAACAAATTCTCACATTGTATGCCTCATTCTCTACAGTTGGGGATGGCCTTATTTTTTGCAACCTCCAAATTTACCTTTGTCCCTTGGGAACTTGGAAAGTCCCAGGCTGATGTTTGTCTTAGACTGAACAATAAACCTTAAATTACCCAATGATCTCAGCCTAGATGGAATTAGTAGATACAATTAAGTATTAGGTACCCTTTTGTCTTAGAAGTTTCTACCATTTCTTGGCTGGAATCCTCCTTCTCTGGTCTTCATATAAGCCAATCAATTGTCCTTTCTGTCCTTTATTCCCCAAAAGTTATGTAAGACCCCAAGTTCTTCAGCTCATTGGAAAATCCCCTTTCGAGGTGCATTTTCCAGGAGACATTGTTCCCAGAGTCCTGTCTCTGTGTAGTATCTTCCGCATGACTCTGGGTAGTGGCCAATAGAGCATTGTCAACCTAGTCCTGATTAAAGCCTTGTTCTTTCTACCTGCTTTGGTGGTTCTATGTTTTTCAAGGTTGCCATTAGTTTGTCACCTCTCTGGTAGCAATGGGGGAACTCTGGAATTATGATCACTGTGTTGATCAGGGTGGTTTAAGCCTTTCAGACTTGTTCATTTTTACAATGTTATTGTTATTGGATAAATTGTTCTCCTAGATCTTCCCCCCCCTTATTTCAATGCATCCTTTCATTTTAAAAATGAGTAAACAGAGACCCAAGCAGGTTAAGTGTTTTGCCCAAGGCTGTCCACACAGCAAGCAGAGATCCTGGATTCAAAGCTGGATTCTCTGATTGAATACAATGCTCTCTTCACTCTGTCACAGATAGTTTTCCCTTTTTGGCAGGAAAAAAATTGTAATCATTCTAGTGATGAGAAGTGAAGTAAAAAAAAATTAAAAAAACTAAAAAGTCAATGTCGAGGAATTTTTAAAAGCTGATTTTTAAAATGCATTACATTGTAGCACAAGATAGCTAGGTGATGCAGTAGAGAGAGTGCTGGGCTTGGAGCCAGGAAGACTCATCTTCATGAGTTAAAATCTTGCCTTGAACACTTACTAGATGTATGACCCTGGGCAAGTCACTTAAGCTTGTTTGCTTCAGTTCCTCATCTATAAAATGAACTGGAGAAGGAAATGGCAAACCACTCTAGTATCTTTGCCAAGAAAACCCCAAATGGAGTCACAAAGTCAGACAGAATTGAAAGGATTGAACAGCGACAAGAAAATAATGTAGCATCAAGGAGAAATATAAAGAACATCACCATTTGCTGAGCAGTAATTCTCAGTTACTCAGTTTTGTGCCTCTATATTTTATGCGAGAGAGAAGAGGAAGCATTAATTGCTTCAATCAAATGATTGATTTGAAGTCTGACTACATATAGACACACAGACAAACAGAATACACATTACATACACACATAATAAATCCATTCAATCAGGCCAAATGCAAACCAGAGAACTTTTCCTTTCCACTGTGATGTGATGTCTGCCAAAGTCAGGTACCAGCCAATGTTTGAGGAGAATAAATTCAAAATCCCCTGAAGTTTTCTCAAAACAGTTTGTAAACCAACTGTTCCCATGGAGCTCAGTTCCAGAAGCCTGACCACCCCAGTCACAGAGTTACAGACCCACTGGGTGACTGGAGTCTATGCTTAACAGGCTGAAGAATTCAAGATATAAGTTCCAGCTCTCCCCCGTCCCACCTACTACCAAAAGAATTCTAGAACTTATGTGGCACCTTCAGGTTTATAAAATGCTTTTTATATATATTATCTTATTTGCTACCCATTTCACAGAGAGGAAACTGAGGCCAGGGGAGATCACATGACTTGTCCAGGTTATGCAACATGATTAGTAAATGTCTGAGGCAGGATTTGAACTCAAGTCTTCCCACCTGCAAATCTAGAACTCTCTCCGCTGTACTACCTAGCCATCCAGTATTAAGATGTTGAGTCAGATGGTCCCACTGATTTTGAGTCAAGTTGCAAGCATTGATTAATCATTACTATGAGTCAGGCTCAATGCTAAACACCTTCATCCACCCTCCCTCTCTGATCTTCCTCTTCCACTAGGCTTCTCCTCTTCCCACCAAAACCAGTCTCTTCTCTCAAGGAGCTCCTTACAGTCTAATGGAGGCAATGAACCTTCAGTGGTTTGTGAGGAGGGTTCAGGACTCTACCTGCCACCAGAACTCTGGGATTACAAAAGACAGAGAAGTTACCAATAATTATCTCAGTAAGAATCCATAGATTTCTGTCATGCACTGTATATTCAGGGCCATGGGCTTGTGTGGAATTAGAAAAGGCACCCGGGGTGTCTTTAGAGCAGTTGGTCTCTTTTAGTGAGAATCAAGCTAATGAGTTTTTCCTGAAACCATAAGGCAGCACATTGCATCTCCTAGCCCCAACTTCTCTTTCTGCCTCAGGAAATTTCAGTTTGGTTGAAAACCTTAAGAGAGAAGGATGAGGAAGACATCAATGTGGAAAAAAACCAAATTTGTCCAGGAAGAAATCCAATTAGGGAATTGTGCACTGTACTTTCAAAATGGAAATGGTGTATACTCATTAAACTGTCCATTAACCAAACCTTGGAAAACAAGATGAGGGAGAGGAGACAGAGAGAGGGAAGAGACAAGAGGAGTCTGCTACATTTCTCAAAGACAGAATAGGGACAACTTAGACTGCAACCTAGGCTGTGGCTGGATGGCATTCTGCAGTAGTTGGTAGTGAGCCTTCAGAATGAGGAAACTTCCTGGGAGTAAAGTATGATGCCAAGGGAAGGTTTGGGGGCTTTATGCCCAGTTTGAAATTTTACATAGGTCTACTTTTTTTTAATCTTACCTTCCATCTTAGAATCAATACTGTGTATTGGTTTCAAGGCAGAAGAGTGGTAAGGAGTAATGGGGGTTAAATGACTTACCCAAGGTCACATAGTTAGGAAGTATCTGAGGTCACATTTGAACCCAGGTCTTCCCATCTCTAGGCTTGGCTCTCAATCCACTTATAACACATATAAAATATATATGTGAATATCCATATATAGACATATAGAGATAAACATGTAGATATAGATACCTCTCTATATAGATATACATCTGGATAAACAAATATAGACATAGTTTTTATTGATTAGGTGATTCTGACTCTTCATGACCCCATTTGGGGTTTTCTTGGCAAAGGTATTGGAATGGCTTGCTATTTCCTTCTCCATCTCAGTTGAAGAAACTGAGGCAAACAGAGGTCTGTACTTGTCAAATGCCACATAGCTAAGAAATTCCTCTATTTGTCTATTAATCTATCAATTTGTCTGTCAGTCTGTCTATCTATCTATCTCTATCTATCTATCTATCTATCTACCTATCTATCTATCTATCTATCTGTGTGTCTGTTTGTCTATTAATCTATCAATTTATTTGTCAGTCTCTCTCTCTCTCTCTCTCCCTCTCTCTCTCTCTCTCTCTCTCTCTCTCTCTCTCTCTCTCTCTCTGTCTATATCTACAGACTGATAATTAACTATAAATAATAAGTGCACTGAAGAAGCTAGGCAGAGGGCCCTGAGAGATCCAAGAAAACTGGGGTGGGGAGGAGAGGTATAAAAGCTAATAACTGACATTTTTTCCTGTGTTTTAAGGTTTGCAAAGAACTTTACAGATGTTATCTCATTTGAACCTCCTAACAACCCAGGGTTGGAAGTTACCAGTCATCTAGAGAGGATGGGGCTACATGTAAAAATGAAGCTAATAATAACACTTTCAAACTGAGGCTGAGAAGTTAAGGGTCTTCCTCAGGTCAGGCAGCTTTTAAGCATGTGATCCAAAATCTGAATTCAAGTCTTTCTGACTTGTTGGCACTCTGAATGCCTCTGAACCACCTCCCATGGTGATTAGGGAAGACTTCATAGCAGAGGTGGAACAGGAACTAACCCTTGAAGGAAGTAAAATATTTCAGCATATTGTCTGTAAACGGATTCTCACTTTCTAGTACAAACACATTCATGTAATGAAATCCCCAGGCCCCTTCATTAATTGACTAAACCATTAGCATATTAATACACAGGAGGTAGAATTCTGGCAGGCTCAAGGTAATTTCCAGATCTGCAGTAAAAGAAAGGCAAACAGCATCCTTATTTGCCTATTTTCTAGGTCTCTAAAGCTCAACTCCTCAAAACATTTAAATGAACTAATGTTTGTTGGACACCATGCTAGGCACTGGTAATGAGTGGATCAAACAAGACCAAGTCCCCAACAGCACTCCTTGAGGCAACAAAGAATTTGAAACCAAGTGAGTTTTCAATAATTGGGGAACAAATAAAAAAAAGACAACCTGTGAGTTTAATGGAATATTACTGTACTATAAAGACATGACAAATCTTAGCACTCTTCACAAGGTCCAACTCTGATGCCTCCTCATAGAATGGAAGTGATCCTGAGTTCCTGAGTGCTATATCAACATAATATAAAATATGGAAAGCTCTACCATACTAGAGAAGTTTTGAGTGTGGCTTTTCTGAAGACCAGACTAGTTAAGTCCAGAAAGGTTCGTTATCATAGAAGGTCCACCAGGTGATGAATATTTTGGTTACAGCAATCCATGAAACAAAGAAAAACACAAAATGCAATACAAAATGATCATCTCTCATTCATCCCTCAAAATCATTCAGGATTTCTTGAAAGACAAAAAAACAAAATCAATGCTCTGATCATAAGCAGAAAAGTAAAGCCTAGGACAGGGAGATGCATGTTCAGTAAAAGGGTTTCCTTCTGTGATGGAGAAGAACCAGAATCCAAAGTGGAGAGGGATTTAATGTACATGGTGAGGTTCTTCACATGCTTCTGTTTGTACATAACATTGTCTTGGCTAAATCAAATTCTGGATTTTTACACAGACATGATGAATGGCTATTGCCCAGATTATTACACACACACACACACACACACACACACACACACATCATATACTGATGGACAGGCTGTAGACAGCCTCTCAAGCCTGCCCATCAGTATGTTTGTACAAGATGGACAGTATAAAAAGATGTACGATGAGATGGATCCAGAATTAAAGGCAAGGTGATTAGTTTTTGGGAAGTTTATTTGTTACATTAAAATTGTCAAATATCTCCTCCCCTTCCTCTCCTCCCCTTCCTAGAGAAAGCATTATTTAACAAATATATATATATATGTATATATATACACATAAAATTATGTCTTGCTATGTTTCTATTATATCAATTCTTTCTTTTGGGAAGTTTTAGGACTCCTTCAGTGACTCCAAGCTTCCCATAAAAAGGTCTGTCTTTTGGATATGTGAGTTTCAAAATTAATATCCAACATTCTAAATATTATATTTAATAAGATTTATTAATAATAACTAACATAAAAAAGTTAGAGCAAAAAGCCACCTTCTTCAGCCCCGCATGTGGGGGGAAAAAATGAGGAAGAGCTTACAGCAAACTATACAAAACAAAGTATACACTCAATGTGGTAGAGAAATTAAAAGGAATTCAGGGAAATACTAAGGAATTCTGGGGTACATAGTTCCAAAGGTACAAAATCTCCACTTATACAGATACCAACATTCTATAGATATTCCTGTAGGTCTGAGAAATGAAATATAACAGTCTCTGAAGAATTAAAAATGAATCTCACAGAAGGAGATACAGGATAAGCATGAAGAAGCTGAGCCAAATACCAATAAAGAACTATGAAATTGAATAGGAGTCATAGATGCTGTTGAGGAAATGTATGAGAAAAAGAGATGGGTTGGTCACAAGGCAACAGTGAGAGATGGCAGGTAGACAGCTAGCATGCTGGTACCTTCACAATGTCAGGAGGGAGAGTAAAGGAAGCCTCTAGCACCTTGGGGGGCTTCTGACATATTATTCCTCTACATACATTATGCAGTCTAGTCAAAATGGTCTACTTGAAGTTCTGCCTGCCCCTTTCCCATCTCCATGCCTTTGCTTTGGTTGTCCCCCATGCCTGGAATGTGCTTCTTCCTTACCTCTACCTATTGGAATACCAGGTTTCTTTCAAGATTTAAGTCCTACCTAGTGCATGAAACCTTTCCTAACTTCTTCAGTGCTGGTGCCCTTCTTCCCAAAAACATATTTTATTCATTTTACATCTATTCAATATTTGATTAAATATGTGCATTGTTTTTTCTATTAGAATGTAAGCTCCTTGAGGGCAGGAATTATTCTGTTTTTCCATTTTTATGCCCTGGCACTTAGTGCCTGGTAAAGTAAATGCTATGGATAAAGGCTTCCTGCTTTTGCTTGCTAGGAAATACAACATAAGTACATAGATAAATAGAATATGTTAGGATATTGTTGAGTTGAATTAAAAGAAGAGGTAGAAAGTGGAGTGAGTAAATCAAGGTGGGAGAGATCACTTACATCAGGAAGAATCAGTGGTTTCATGAAGGCAGCCTCTGAGATTATAGAATTGTAGAATACTATGGAGGGTGTATATAATATTCCCAATTGTATCAGAAAGTGCATCTACAGTCACATATATCATTTCAGTGTAGTTTACCAATAATTAGGCTGTGAATCTGGCATTTTAAACTTGCCCAGGTCATACAGCTAGAAAGTATCTAAGGAAGGCCAGATTTAAACCTAGGACCTTCCATCTCTAGGCCTGGCTCTCAATTCACTGAGCCACCTAGCTTTCCCCTCCTATAGTCTTTTTGATTAACATTTCAACTTCTAAGGACTTGAAAAGGGGTTGTAATCATAAGCCTCTCCTCATTTCCCATCAGCTTTAGCCAAAATGACAAAAAATTAGAAAAGGGATAACAATGAGCCATGGGACAGAACTAATGTTAGATTTACATTGTTAAAAAGCCTTAAAACCATTTAATTTAAAATTGAACTTTCTCTTTGAAAAGTCAACACTCCTAGTGATAGACAGTTAAATCTGACACTTTCAAACCATGTTGTCTGTCCTTGGCCATCTTCCACATCAGCCCCTCATTAGAACTTGAACTCTATCTTCGGGCCCTGAGGTTCTGATAGCTGAGCTCACCTTATCTCGCCCAGAATCAAAACGATGCCATTTTCTGGCCATTTCCAAATCATGCCGCCTGCACTCTGTTCCCTTTCCCTTTCCCTCTCTCCCATATTCTAGCACCACTTTTATTCCCTGTCTTTCCTCATTTAGAATGTAATCTTATTGTGAGCATTGACTATCTTTCTTGCTTATATTTCAGTGCCTGAAACATAGTGTTTAATAAAATTTAAAAAAAGCCTTTTACAAAGTACATTAATTTATGCCAAAATTCTATAAAGTATAGACATAGAATCTTTTTCACGATAATAACAATTTATTAAAACCCCCAAACATACATTATATATGATGGATTTACATCAGAATTTTCCCCTGTAAATATAGTACTAAAGTAAAGATGCCTCCTTTTTCTGTTATCATCTGATGGAATTACAGAAATGTAAGTAACAAGAATAAGATAAAAGAAATCAAAAGCCTAAAGGTAGGCAAAGAGGAATCAAAACTCTCAATTTACTTCTGACATGATGGTAAACTTAGAAAATCTTAGGAAATCATCAAAGAAACAGATAATTATTAGTTTTGCCAAATTTGCAGCCTACTAAATAAACTTTTAAAAACATCAGCATTGCTATATAATTAACAATAGAAGTCAGGAAGCAAGAACAGAAAGAGGAGTCCCATTCAATATACAGACAAAATGCATAAGATAATTGGGAGTACTTGAGATTTCAAAGAATCATGGGACAATAGGACCACATATTTAATGCCTGAAGGTAACTAACCTTTTTTTCTGGTTAGGAATGTGTGTTTCTCTTTGGGAGATGATCTCTACTGTATGTGATAAAAGACAATGTCTCAAAGAAAATGCTATTTTCTATGCAACTTCTTAGGAAAATCGCCATTTACCAAAGAATGCTTGTGATGAAGTAGATTTCCCATGATGAAGCAGAAACAATTGTGGGGTTGTTTTGGTTCCTAGGATGGAAGGGCAGGAAAGGCTGTTTTCCCCCCATGAAGATGGTTATAAAATTCAAACAGCAAAGACAGACAGGCCAGGGGAGGTACCTACATTTCATTCTCAAAGTGAAACAGTTCTGTTCTGACTAAGCAAAACAGTGTTCTTCTACTCAGTATCTCTTAATAAACCGAGAAGTCTTGACTGTTTTACCATTGTTCCCAAACAGAAACTCTGGGATGACTCGTGATGGATTAAACAAGATCAAAGGTATTTTATTATTAGAAGAAGGGAGCAAATAGGAGGGAGGAGAGTAACTGTTCTAATTAGAGGTGGAATGGCTCAATTTGAGCAGGTGAGGAGAAGACAGAGATCCCTCAAACAGCAAGTCTTGTTGGATGTTTTGCAGGCAAACCACACTTGGAATTTTTAAAGAAGAGACTGATCATTTGATCTAGCACTGGGAGGTCCTTTGTTGCCCCAGAATCCCTTAGTCATCTAAGTAACTTCTGGAGGTTTGGCTAGTTCAGCCCCACCATTCTGGAGAAGATCAATTACCAAAAAAAAAGATTAAAATCTGATGAATAGACTGGAATTTTCAAAGGGTCCTAGAACTGCCTTGGTCTCCCAAGAACCCTCCCAAATCCCTGGAGTCAGCCTATTCCTTAAACTGAGACCTTCCTCATTCCAAGAACTTGCCTGCCCCATGGGTGTCCAGAACCCTTCAGAGCCCCTAAGCTGCAGAAGCTCAGATACCGGGGATAACAGGAATAAAATACCTACAGGTAAGATCAATTCTTCATTTTAGCTAGTTCCCCAAAGCTGCAAATAGCCTTTTTCTTTTCAAGTTGGAGGAGAAATCCAATAGTTTGTCTCACTTGCCACTATGAATCTGATAAAAAGCCTTTCCTGAAGGCTATAACAAATGGCAATGTGAGCCTTTATGTTAACTCTGCAATATTGTAATACACAGCTGGACCATTCAGACTGTATTGATCTTGGACAGTTGCTGCCTTGTCATGTTTCTCAGCACAGTATCCTGCCAGCTTCACTGCTGCCTTTATCCCTCATTAGATGCTGGCCTTCGTGGGGGGGTGGGATGGTAGGGGGTAGGTAGAGGGGAGTGAGTAGGGAAAGAGCTGCTGTAATTCAGGGCTAATACTTGCCCATGGTTACTATTTGAAATGTTATATTCTTCCCAATTTGAAGAGTTTCTCTCCTTCAGATTTCTCTTGCTACTCTGATGCCCACAATGCACCCTAGTTTAATTTGCATTAGATTTATTCCTGGAGGCACCTCTTTCCTGTTATGAGACTGTCCTGAGGGACTATGGTGCTTTTCATTTTTGTAGTCACACATGGCTATATTAAAAAAAATTGGCTCAAAAGCCACTCCTTCCAGGAAGCCTTTGGGATTTTCCCAGTTATTGTTAGCTCCTCTCACTCTCTTCAAATTGTTTTATTTTACATCAGTTATGTACCCGTGTTCTCTCTCTCAGTAAAATGTAAGTTCTTTGAAGACAATGACTTTTCCATTTTTGTCTTTGAATTCAGTGACACTGCCTTCCCTCTCCATCTCCAGACTCCAAGTATTTTCCCCCAGGCCTGAATGCTCTTCCTCCTCATCTCCATTTCCTGACTTCCATCTAGTCTTAGTGGCAACTTCACCTTCTGCAAGAAGCCTTCATCAGTCTTCTTTAATGTTTCCCTCTGTTGCTTATCTTCAATTTACCCTGTATAGATCTTATTTGTACATATTTGTTTGCATGTTGTTACTAGAGGATAGAGCACTCGACTCAGAATCGGGAAGACTCTTCCTGGGTTCAAATCTGGCCTCAGATGCCTATTAGCTGCATGATCCTGGAAATGCCATTTCTCCCTATTTGCCTAAGTTTGCTGATCCATAAAATGTGCTGGAGAAGTAAATGACATGTTATCCTAGTATCTGCCAAAAAAAAACCCAAATGGCATCATGAAGAGTTGGACATGCCTAAACAATAACATTCCCATGTGAGCTCTTAGAGAGCAGGGACTCTTTTTGCCTTTATTCCCATCCTTACCTCCTTTTAGTTAAGTGTCTGGAAAAGAGTAGGTGCTTAATAGATGCTTGCTGACTGAACAATTGATTTCCATACTAACAACTCAACAAATTGAATTAACACAGTTTTGTTAAAGAGAATTGTTTATTGCACCATCTTGGATTCTTCTATATCTCTTCTTTGTTGAATGTACACAGTTGCCAAGTGTTGGCCATTCAATTTTTGCATCTGTTCCTTTCTTCTGGGTCAGCCAGCATCCTAATTTAGACCCTCCCTACTTCTACTTGAATTCGACTGTGTATGAAAAGCACAATTTCTTCTAAGGAACTTAAAAAAAAAGTTAACTCATATAAATTACCTCATTAATCCTAATAATAACCCAATGAAAAGGGGGAGATGTGAGTATTATTTCTATCATGCTTATTTTTCAAAAAGGAGTCATAGAAGAGAAAGAGCTTTCATCTGGGAGTCATGAGTCACAGCATCCCAGAATGATTTTAGAGCCCAATCTGTACCTGAAAAAAAACCACCAAAAAACAACCCTCCTTCTTTGGCATAACCAATCCAGTTTCAAATGAACAACAGGCATTTGTTAAATATCTATTATATACAAGGCACTGTGATGGAGACATAAAGAGTAAAATAATACAGTCCCTGTCTTCCAAGGATTCTGATTTAATACCTCTACAGAGAGGAAACCTCACTGTGTTCCAAAGCTGACCATTTTACTTTTGGATACTTGTTTGGAGAATTTAACTTTTCCTGAATGAGATCTCTGACTCTGCTGCTAATTTCCCATGTGACTTTGGGCAAGTTATTTCTCATCTCTAGGCCTTATTTTCCTTGTCTTTTTTTTTTTTAAATCTTGCCTTCCGTCTTGGAATTAATACTATGTATTGGTTCTAAGGCAGAATAGTGGTAAGGGTAGGCAATGGAGATTAAGTGACTTGCCCAGGGTCACCCAGCTAGGAAGTGTCTGAGGCCAGATTTAAACTCAGGACCTCCTGTCTCTAGGCTTTGCTGCCTTCAGTTTCTTTATCTTTCAAATGTGGAAACTGAATGATCTTCAATTTCTCTTTCACCTCAATAGCTTAGAGCAGTGGTTCCCAAACTTTTTTGGCCTACTGCCCCCTTTCCCAAAAAAATATTACTTAGCCCCCTGAAAACTAATTTTTAAAAATTTTAATAGCAATTAATAGGAAAGATAAATGCACCTGTGGCCATCACCACCCCCCTGGATTGCTGCAGCACCCGCCAGGGGGCAGTGGCGCCCACTTTGGGAATCACTGGTCTAGAGACTCAACAGTCTATGACCACCCTGAGGGTTAGGGTATCAACAGTAAAAATGACAGAGAATAGTTTTATAGGCTTTGAGATTTACAAAGTTCTTTTAACAATATCATGTTATTTAGTCCTTAAAGCAACCCTGTGAGGTATCATTATTATTTCCATTTTGAAGATGAGGAGATTGAGGCTGAGGGAGTTAATGTGATTTTCCCAGGGTTTTCTGAGGTTTTATTTGTACTCAAACATTACGATTCTGAGTCTAGTAGTTTATTCACTAAACTACTAATCTGATTCCTCTTTCCATGCTTTTGATTAATCTACGGCTCCTAATTCTAGGCCCCCTGACACCCACTGGTCAGACAGACTCTCTACTAGATGGTAGCATGTTCTCTAAGTGGCCACAGTGCTCAGCTCAGAGTATCTCTGATTTTTACAAACACAAACACTCATAAATCTATTAAGGAAACAGATGAAACCTCCTGCAAAGACTCATAACCACCCAATCTCTCTGACAATGTCATCAACTCAGTTCACTGGTCACTGTCATCGGCATTCAGAGCAGACACTCTCCAGAGCAATTGCCTTTCACAGGATTATTCTGGCGAGTCTCCAGTGTAATACAGCATCAGAAAAATGAGGAAGATGAGGGCCCATGGACTGATGAAGAGCGAAGGCCACACAATATGATGCTTCATGCATCTGCCTCCTGGAAATCACAGTATGACCAAACAACGTTGCCAACTTTTGTGATTTGGGCAGTAAGAAGTATCGGAAATGACACTGGCTGGAGAACGCAACCTTGTCTGAATTACTCAGCTGGAGATGAACTCTCAGCTCTGTCTTGGGACACAGATGAGGGTTTCCAATTCTATTTTCTTTTTGTAAGTCTGATGTTTGAAATGTGTAACAGCCATCTCCACTCATAGGATACTAAGATTTTGGATTTAGAGTGGGAAGAGATCTTAGAGGTCCTTGAGTTCAACACTATCGTCTTATAGATGAAGAAACCAAGGCATAAAGAAGCTGGTGACTTGCTTAGGATCATACAGTTAGTAAATATCTAATAAAGGATTTGAACCAGATCATCTTGACTCCAAATTTAAGGCCCTAATCACTATACCAAGTTGCCCTATTAGGATGTTAAAAAAGCCATTCCCCCTTCTCCCTACCCCATCATTGTAATATTTAAGGATTAACTAATCTGTATTCTCTCTATTTTCTGTTCTGCTTCTCAGAGTCACAGGAATAGCAGCTACCTCTCAAATCAGGGCCCTTAGAGAGGAATTCCAAAGTCCAGGAACACCAGAAGTCATTTATCACATGAAACATCAGTCCATAAGAAAGACCAGGAGGAAAGGAAAAGAATATTGAATTAAATATTCTGGAGTGAGTAAATGTAAGAAGGGGTGGAAGGAAAATACTTAAAATCCAGAAACTTTTTAAAAAATAACCCTTACCTTCCATCTTAGAATCAATACTGTATATGGGTTCCAAGGCAGAACTAGGCAATGGGGGTTAAGTGACTTGCCCAGGGTCACCCAGCTAGGAAGTGTTTGAAGCCAGATTTGAACCAAAGACCTCCCATCTCTAGGTCTGGCTCTCAATTCACTGAGCCACCCAGCTGCCCCACAACCAAAAATCGTTTTTTAATGCTTTTGAAATCTCATAAAATCAATCTAAGTTTAGAGCTAGAAGAGATCTTAGAAATAATAATAATAACAGTTTGCAATTATATATTACTTTAAGATATATAAAATATTTTACAAATATCATTTGTTTGGTCCTCATAAGAAACTTGGGAGGTAGGTGCTATTATCATTCTCATTTCCTCTCAGGAGGAAACTGAGGCAGAGAGAAATTATTTGACACCAAGCTAGTGCCCAAGATTGGATTTAAAAATCAGGTCTTCCTAGCTTCAGGTGCAGCACTATATTCACCGTGCTATCTAGCTGCCTAGATCATCTTTTTCCAAACCTCTCATTTGACAGATGAAGAAATATAGGACTTCCTGGGTTTCATTTCTCAAACATTTATTTCCTAGGAGATTTTACTCTTGGTGACACAGTGGATAGAGCACCAGGTCTGAAGTTAGGAAGACCTGAGTTCATATCCAGCTTTAGATACTGAATAGGACTCTGGGTCAGTCACTTAACATTTGTTTGCTCCCTAGTTTCCTCAAATGTAAAATATGGGTAAAAATAGTGCCTACCTCCCTGGTGTTGTTACGAGGATCAAATGAGAAGCTATGTAAAGTGTTTAGCATAGTGATGTCACCAAGTGGGCAGTATATAAATGCTCATTTTGTTTCCCCCTTTTACTCACCATTCATAGTTGAAAGTACTGTATGCAATTATCAGTAACCAGTGGTTTTCAGACTTATCTTGTAAGCTATGTTTCATGGTGGAAAGAACACTGGATTTGAACTTTGGTGACTAGACAGAGTAGTCATTGTTTGGTTCAATGTCAAGTTGAAAAGAAGTCTTTAAAATGATAAGCAAGATGATTTCAGAAAAAGCTGGAAAGATCTGCAGGAACCAATGGAGAGTGAGATAAGCAGAACTGGGAGAACACTGTACAAAATAACAGCCATACTGTATGATGATTATCTGTGAAAAGTTGACTACTCTCAGCAATGCAATGATCTAGGACAATCCTGAAAGATTTATGACAGGGAATGCTAATCCACCTCCAGAGAAAGGTCCGTTGGAGTTGTCTTTCACATCATTGTTTTCATGGTTTTATTTTGGGGTTTGGATTATGTATGAGTTTGCTTTTATAATATTGAGTAATATGGAAATGTGTTTTGCATGAAAATAAAATAAAAATGAAAAAAAAGAAAAAAAAAAGAAAGAAGTCTTTAGTGAAGACTTCCCCCAGGGAATCTTTGGAAATTTCATACTTTTAAAACTACATTACCCAGGAGCCCACTGACTTCCTGTCATTAGGTACTGACATAGACAGGAGATAAATTTGGTGGATTTCTGGGGCTAGCTCCCTTTGCTTGTAACGAGGGCAGCTGTGAATGTGGGATGTTTGAACAAGTAGATTAGCCATGGGAATGTGGTTTTATTTTGTTACCTTTTTATTCCTTTACTCCTAGAGACTACTAATAGATCCTATAAAAACATGATATTTAAAGTTGCTATATAATAATTTTAATTTTTACAGATCTGTACCTGGCCCTATGCTATGCTTCTCAATTTCTTAGGGACAGAGATGACATACATGTCACATTTGTAGAAGACACAAAACTAGGAAGGATGGCTAACACACTAAGAGACAGTCTTGGCAGGCTAACCCATTGGGGTGAATCTCATACAATGAGATTTAATAAGGAGAATCACAAAGACTTATCCTTGGGTTAAAAAACCAGACTCCATGAATATAAAAACAAGATGGCAGAGGAAGAGTTTGCCTTAGCAGATCTGGGTGTTTTAGAGGCTGCACATTCAATATGAGTCAGCAGTATAATGTGACAATCACAAAAATCTATGAACTTGGGCTATATTAGGAGAGGCATAATTTCAAGGAATAAAGCAATGATCATTCCACTTTGCTCTGCCCTGGTTAGATCATATCTGGGGGTCTGTTCAGTCCTGGGCCTCACAGCTCAGGAAGATCATAATAAGATGGGTACCACTTACAAGAGAACAACCAAGATAGTGAAAGGCTTTGAGATTAAGCTGCACAAAGATAAATCGAAGAACCTAGGAATATTTTGCCCAGAGAAAAGAAGACAGGGAGCAAAGGAAATGGGAGTCCATATGCAAAAGATTGCCATGTAGAAGAGGGGATATACTTGTTCTGCTTTGTCCTAGTTAGAACTAAGACCAGTGGATAGAAACTGCCAAATGATGAATCTGGGCATGATATCAATAAAAACTTCTAACAGTTAATGAGAACCCTGGCCTGGCCCCAAACATATACAAATAGGCTGCTTTGGGAGGTACTATGGTCCTTTGTTGGAGGTCTTTAAACAAAGACCGGATCCCTTGTCAGACATGCTGAAGAAAGGATTCTTATTCGGATGTAGATTGTACTAGATAGCCACTGAAATTCCTTCCTTTTTTGTTATTCATTTATCAGAAATTCTTCCCAAACTGAGTAGATATTAAAATGCTGAAATATTGTTTGAAGAATAACTTGTGTATGTCCGCCTTCAGAGAAAGAACTGATAAACAGAAAAAAGCAAGACATAGTTTATGAATATATATGTAATACGTATACATTTTTATATGTAACGTTCACTTATCACTCATCTGGTAGCTTTAACCATTAGAAACTGAACAGATATAGCTAATAACACAATGATCAGTAATGGGAGAGGGGAGGTCTCTGGGCAGCCCAAATAGATATTTAAAAAAATAATCAACCTGTCTTCCTTTTAAAACAACAACAGCAATAACAACAATATCATCATCATCATCATCATCATCATCAACAACAACAACAACAACAACAAACCATTGCTTTCTGTCTACGAATCAATACTAAGGATTGGTTCGAAGGCTTTGAAGAACATTAAGAAGTAGGCAATGGGAATGAAGTGACTTGCCCAGGATCATACAGCTAGGAAATGTCTAAGGACACATTTGAGCCCAAGTCCTCCCATTTCCATGCTTGGTTCTCTATCCACTAATCCACTTAGCTGTCCCTTTCCCACTTTTAGTTATTTCCTATCTGTCTTCTATATAGTTTGTATGTATTTGTTTGCTTGTTGTTTTATCCATGAGATTGGGAGCTCCTTGATGGCAGGAACTGTATTTTGCTTCTTTTTATATCCCTAATGCTTAGTAGAATGCTTACTGAACTACTGATTACTTCTGATCTGCAGATACTCAGGTTCCCTCTATTGGGGTCTCACTTTCCTCCTTTGTAAAATGAGGAGACTAGAATACAATCTCCTAAGGTAGTTGCAACTCGCCAGCCTTTCATTTCATTGCTAGCTTCACTACCCTCTTCATTTTCAAAACTGAGACATGACACCATTGAATACTCAAAAGAAGTCCACCTCTTGGAATCCCTGGTTTCTTTAGAAAATCAGCTCGTGTCAGCTTCTACATACACGGAGCCCCTCTTGATCCTTCCCACCTCCAGCTTCTAGAACCCTTCCTTCCCCAAAAACCTTATATCCATCACTGCATATATTCAATACATACTTAAATATGTATGTGCTGCCTCCTGCGTCCTTGAGGACACAGACTGTTTTGTTCTTGTCTTTATAGCACAAATACTTAACGAATGCTTGCAGGTTGGTTGGTTGATTAAAGAGAGCTCAGGAAACAAAATACCTAAACTTTAAAGGCAGACATTTTAGGGAGTGATTATTTTCTTTTATAAAATCATCCTCTTTAGGAAAGCATTCACCATCGGGTTCCATTAACTAGAATGCCATTAACATGCTTCAAAAATTAACTTCTAGAAAATTTTATTTACACGATTCTTCAGGGACATGCTTGTAAAGTATAAGGCATTGTGTACTTGTACAGTTCATTAATGCTTAGTTGTTAAGAGAAGTCCTATAGTAACAGTTTTGAAAGGATTATAACTTATTTTAAATGATTCTTATAACCACCCTTAGAGATTAGTAAAGCACCTGTTATTATTTCCATTTAATGGATTAGGAAAAAAAAGGCTCAGACAACAGGGATTATAAGTAAAGTGTTATGATTCCAAGTCTGCAGTATTCATTCTAACAGACCACACTACTTTTATTTTCAATGAAATTCCAATATAAAATGGAAAGGCATTCTACTTAGGAGGAAAGTAAATCTCAATAGCTCTGAAGTATATTGTAAGATTATAGTATAATAGGTCTAGAATTTTACAGACCTAGATCTTGTATAGACCTAGAATGGGGCAGGTAATCAAGTCCATTTTAAAAATTAGGAAATTGAGGTCCAACGAAGTTGTGGTGTACCCAAACTTATACAGATAGTGAGCATTAGAGGTAGGATTTGAATCTCTACCCTCTGGCTTCAGAAATTCCTCAGAAACTCAGTATATATTACAATGCTGAAATATTGTTTGAAGATTAACTTTTATATTCAAATTTCCCTTTAGAGAAATAATTGATAAACAGAAACAAGCAAGACGTAGTTACATATTTATAAAATGCTGCCTTCTCTAGTAAGGGGAATGGAAGGAGCAAGATACCTGGGAACTTTCATGTAACAAATTAATTGAGAAATTGAAACATAAAAATAATTCAATAAAATGCTATGGAATTGAAGTATATTGGTATATATACATGTATATATATATACATTTTAAAAATATTTTTAAACAAATTTTTATTTTTTAGAAAAAATTTCCATGGTTACATGATTAATGTTCTTTCTCTCCCTCCCCAAGCCCCTCTCCCTCCCCACATCCCCCCAGAGCCAACATGCATTTCCACTGGGTTTTACATGTGTCATTGATAAAGACCTATTTCCATATTATTAATATTTGCACTAGAGTGATCGTTTAGAGTCTAAGTCCCCATCAACTCATGTGATCAAGCAGTTGTTTTCCTTCTGTTTCTACTCCCACAGTTCTTCCTCTGAATCTGGATAGTGTTCTTTCTCATAAGTCCCTCAGGATTGTCCTGGGTCATTGCATTGCTGCTAGTAGAGAAGTCCATTACATTCAATTTTACCACAGTGTATCAGTTTCTATGTATAATGTTCTGCTTTTTTCACTCTGCATCAATTCCTGGAGGTGGTTCCATTTCACATGAAATTCCTCCACTTCATTATTCCTTTGAGCACAGTAGTATTCCATCACCAGCAGATACCACAATTTGTTCAGCCATTCCCCAATAGAAGGGCATCCTCTCATTTTCCAATTTTTTGCATCCAAGCAGTGGTATGGCTGGATCAAAGGATAGACATTCTTTTAGTGCCCATTGGGCATAGTTCCAAATTGCCATCCAGAATGGTTGGATCAATTCACAACTCCACCAGCAATGCATCAGTGTCCCATATATTGGTATATACTACAAATATCCAAAGACCTAATAGTTAGAAGAGGGGGAGTCCAAGTTCTGACTGGCTTTGTTACTTAGCTGTATGACTGTGGGCAGTTCACTTAAATATCTCTAAGCCTTAATTTCCTTATCTATAAAACAGGATTCATTCCTATCCTAAGAGTTCCCAATATATTTTATTGTGAGAAAAGTTTTTTTTAAATTGATTATTAAAATATAACATCTATGAATGCCATTATAATTCTTTCAAGGCCCCAGGAAGATTAATACTTTTTCCAGAATTAAACATGATGATCATTGGATCCTTAGACTACATTATAAAATTTATTTCAGGCAATTTAAAGAATTCCAGAACCTTCCCCATACTCAATCATGAAACTTGTATTTAATCTATTTGGGTATGAAGGCAGCATGGCACATTGGGAAGAGGATGGAACCTGCAGTCATAGAACTTGGGTTTGAATCCTATCTCTTACAACCATATAACCTTGGGCAAGTCAATTCACCTTTCTGGGTCCCAGTTTTCTCATTTGCAATATAAGGGAGTTGGATAAGATGATCTGTAAGGCTCTGGATATATGTTCCAATAAACCTGACCTTAAATTTTTGCTTCTTCTTTAATAATCTGTAGTATATAGCTACTAAGTTTTGCATTATACTGTTAGGCAGGGCCAATAACTATGACTTTGAGAATAAGGCTGAAAAGAAGTTTAGACTTGTTCTCATCAAGTGCTTTTAAGATGAGGAATATTATTCGTGGCAGGAATCCTTAACAACAATAAATCTTTGTCTAATGTGCCTTGACAAAACAGGTACCTTTGGGTATTATTCTAGGCAAGTTCCTTTACTGACTCATTGAATGGATCTTACCTCCCACACAATAAGTTTGCAGAACTAAATGCACATTTCGATTTACAGCAGTGGGACAAATTTTACTTTGAAATATCACTTCAAATATCCAGCTAGAAATCCAAAATATTTTCTCTCTTACTAAGCTTTGAAATTATTCACTAAACAAACACTGAATTTCTGCTTTTCCAATTGCTCCTTCTCACCCTCTCAACAGAATTACACAGAATTTCAAAGTTTGGAAGGGACCTCAGAAATATCTACACCAGTTTGACAGAAATCATTTTTATATTATTCTCAGACAAATTGCCATTCAATCTTTACTTGAAGATCTCCTATTACCTTCTGAAGCAGCCTTCATTTCTCTTTGAATCAGCAATGGTTGTTCACAAATTTAAGGGAGATAAAGAATTAGAGAGGTACTTATCTCACTATGCTCTGTCATTGTGAGAACCCTCTCTTTTGAAGGGCTATTCATTCACCTTTGGTGTCCAGCTGGTATTCAATTCTCACCCATGGCTCCAAAAAGCTGGAGCATGCACAGTGGCCACACTCTGGTACACTATCTCAGCAGATGGGTCAAACCAGAGTGAGGGTAACTGAGTGTCTACTCCAAGCAGGTGAAGACTTCCTCCAGTGGAATGGGTTAGAACAATTTGTTTTGATGGCCATTGTAAAAGATGGGGCACCAGGGATGTTAAAATATTACCTAAAAAAATAAATATTACTTCCTGCTCCTTTATTCCATCTTAGAATCCTCCAGCCCTTCCTGCTAGGTCCAACACTATTACTAACTAGTCTTCCTCACAACACCATGAAAGTGTAGAAACAGGTACTATGGAAGACCTAGAGTTTGGTCAGATACTGAAGAAGCCAAGGCCATCCACTGTATCCCAGGCCATTGTAACGACTGAAATTAATATTCAATGCCTCCATAGTATGATATTTATAAGGATTTTTATTTAAAGCCCTGGGGAAGAATCCTAACTCACCCTTCACCACGGCGCCTCCTCTCAAAAAGCCCCGATACTACGCCCACCATGACCATATCAAAAACAGCCCGCGAAACTCACAACCAATAGGAAAAGGCTTAAGGAATTATGGGTAATGTAGTTTTAAAGGAGGTACAAGGTATTTTCAACTTTACATTCCCCCCTGTGATCCTTTGGGAGACAAGTCTCCCCAATGGATCATGAAAACATAATCAAATTAAAGTTTACAACAATTCAGAGATAAAAGGGAAATAAAAGGGAGAAAGAACAAAACCAATGTTCGATGCATTGACAATAAGCCATTTAGGGGGCAGTCCCCTTTTTCTGGCATAAAGTGTCCATTCAAAATAAATACATTCAACCCCACAAAGTTCAAATTCGCCATGTCTCGAAATTCACTCTGGATCTCTTGGAGCAGTGTGTGGTCTCTGCATGCATCTTCATGGCGATGGTGTAAAGTTGAAAATACCTTGTACCCCCTTTAAAACTACATTACCCATAATTCCTTAAGCCTTTTCCTATTGGTTGTGAGTTAAAACTATATTACCTAAACTCCTTTTCACCATACCCATAATTCCTTTAGCTTTTTCCTATTGGTTGTGGGTTTCGCGGGCTGTTTTTGATATGGTCATGGTGGGCGTGGTGTCAGGGCTTTTTGAGAGGAGGTGCCATGGTGAAAGGTGAGTTAGGATTCTTCCCCAGGGCTTTAAATAAAAATCCATATAAATAACTTTGGAGGCATTGTCAAGTATGTAGTAGAAGGCATTCTCACTCATATATGTGTTGGACTTGTTGGCTTCTGAATTTTCTTCTAATTTTGAGATCTGTAACCTGGAACCTTCCTCTCTACAAGGACCATCTTTTGTACTTGGCATACCTCTAGAACAGTGGTTCCCAAACTTTTTTGGCCTACCTCCCCCTTTCCAGAAAAAATATTACTTAGCGCCCCCTGGAAATTATGAAACTATTTATTGAACTCAGAATAGAATGTAATTCAAAAAAAATTTGGCCATCACCGCCTCCTTGTATCACTGCAGCACCCACCAGGAGGTGGTGGTGCCCACTTTGGGAATCATTGCTCTAGAGAGTCAAGAAGAATAAGTGGATTTCCTCTTTCATGTGACCATTCTTCAGTTGCTCTAAGTCAGTTTGTTTTTCACACTGAGATCTTTAGGCTAAATACTCCATTTTCCCTTCACCTGGTTCTCATGAGGTGAGATCTTTAATCTTCCGAATATCCTGATGTCCCTCTAATGAACAATGTTCCATTAGTTAATATCTGTTATAAAGTGGGAAGCCCTGAACTGAAGTTTAAGAGGAAGAAGTTAAACTAGTGAGTTTAAGCTAAGGGCTAGCTCCCAGAATCAACGAAAAAATTCTTCATCTTGTTTGCATAGGAAAGAATGTGGGTTCATTACTTTCTAGTGTCCTCACCATAGAGTAATTCTATCATCCTTAATTCTGTAATCTTTAGTGTGTTTATCAGTGCTAAATTCTAAAATCTATCTCTTGTTCCTGACATTTTCTCTGGCTGTTCCTTATGCCTGGCAAATAGCTCTCCTCCAATTCAATTAATGGCTTCCCAGGCTTCCTTTAAGTCCAACAAAAATCCCTCCTTCTACAAGAAGCTTTTCCTAATCCCTCTTAATTCCAGTGCTTTCCTTTTAAAATTATTTCCTTTTTATCCTACATTTAGTTAGAATGGCATATATTTGCTTACATGTTGTATCTCCCATTGGACTGTAAGCTCCTTGAAGGCAGGGGCTGTCTTTTGCTATCCTCAGGACTTAGCAAAGTGCCTGGCACATGGTAGGCATTTAATAAATATTCACTGAATGAACCTTATCTTAGATTAGAGTTAGGCAGCCATATAACACAGTAGGCAAGTTCAGAAAGTAGTGAACTCAACTCCTGCCTCAGAAATTTAGTTGTATAATCTTGGACAAATCAGTTAATAACTCTTGGTCTTAGTTTATGCATCTATAAAATGGATATAACAATACTGCTTACCAGTGGCTATGAGAAGATTAGATGATATATGTATAGTGTTTTGCAATCCTTAAAGTACTAGATAAATGATGTTCAATCATTTTTCGTCTGTGACCAAATCTTTGTGATCCTTTTTGGAGTTTTCTTGGCAGAGATCCTGGAGTGGTTTGTCATTTCCTTTTCCAACCCATTTTATAGATGAGGAAACTGAGGTGAACAGGGTTAAATGACTTGCCCAGGGTCACATAGCTAATAAGTATCTAAGACCAGATTTGAATTCAGGAAGATGGGTCTTTCTAGCACCAGGACCAGTACTGTATCTACTGCACCACTTAGCTGCCCCCCACCAAATTACAGCTATTGCAATTGCAATAATAATAACTAACAATTATTATTAATAATATTACTATTGACTGAGAAGAGATCTTAGGGGTCATCTGGCCCTCTAGGTCAATTCTTAACATTGTGATGATTATTATTGCAATATTAATTATATTATTATAAGAATAATACTTATTATTGACTTAGAAGAGACTTCAGAGACTATCTTGACCAATTCCAAACATTTTACAAATGAAGAAACTGAGGCCCAAATAAGGTAATGACTTATTCACTGTTGCAGTATAGTATAGGATCATAGATTTAGAACCGGAACTGCTTACTTAAAGCCATTTATTTCAATCACTTATTTTATAGATGAGGAAAATGGACTTCAATGAGGTAATTTTATCTAGAGTCACTCAGCTAGTAATTATTAGGAAGCTTAAATTGATTATAATGAGATTGTCAGCTTCCTGAGGGCAAGGTCTATCTTCTGTCTCTTTTAAAATATCCCCATAATGCCTGGCTCAGTTAGTCGTCACTTAATAAACATTTATTGGATTGAACTGAAGTCTGGGGCTACACAAGAAAATCCTTTAAGATACCAGATAAGCCTAATATTCTCTGATTCCCCAGATGAGAAAAGGATACATGAATGTAGAATATGGAACTTCTGGGTAACATTAACCAGAAACTCAGAAAATATTTTGTGAAGAGAAATGGGTCTGCTCTGCCTAGAAAAAGGGGGGTTTCCTGCATGCCCTACTATATATCGCTTCTGTCCATTTCTAAGATATAATCCAGGAAAGCCCCACTACTCTTGAAAATAACATTTTAAAAGGAGTTATGAATTTTTGAGATGACTGTTTTTTATACATTTTTATTTTCCTTGGGGAAAATGAGGCTTATTTTTTAACAGAATTTCAAGGGAAGCAAAGGTTAGCTAAGGAGGTGCCATTTGGTCCAGCAAAGCAGATTGTGAGAAATGTGATTATGACTAAAATTAACAAGGGTGTAGTCTGAAAAGTGAACAGAAAACCAAGCCCCTCCTAAAGCGGATGTAAAGTGATGTGGGAAGGAGGGTTAGGACAAATGCCAGAGCACAAATCTTGGGAAATCTGGCAACTTGAACTTTCTCATTGACTTTCTGTGTTAAATTAAACTTATATTTGAAGGCCTAAGGGGGTCTCATCTCACATATTTGTTCTCTGATCAGGCACACATACACACACACATACACACAGAGCATTTCAAAATTAATCTTTTTGCACAGATGAGAGAAGACCTGAAGTCTAAGCTCATAAAAAACAAAACAATAAAAATTGAAGCTCACCAGGCAGACAAGCCTAGCATGTTTTGTGAGCAATGGAAACCCAGTCCCCTCTCCTGAAAGACTATATGAGCTTTTTATGTGATAGGCAACTTAAGAAGTCTGGTGAAGCTGTCAGAATAAAATTTTTAAATCTGTATCAGACAAAATACAGAGGATTATGAAGGAGACTAATTCTTTTGAAATGCACTTATAAAAAGATTTGTTTTTAAAGTTCATGGATGCCCTTTTAAGAACTTTTACTATAGAGAATTGACTCTAGTATTTATCTGATACTCTGGTCAGTGACTTCAGAGGCTCCAGCCAGTATTCTACACTAGAAGCTAAATTACCACTAATAAAAAGTAAAAAAAGGGGGATTATCTAATAGAGAATTATTCCAAGGTAAGGAGACAGTAAAAGAATTTAAGCTTCCTTCAATGAATCTAAGTCACCAGGATAAGATAATGAAGAAAAAAGGAAGTAAAAAAAAAATAAATGGCAGATATGATGGCTGAGATCCTGTCAGTGATATCTGAAAGGTCACAGAAAATGGAATTGGTGCTACAAGATTGGAAAATAGCAAATGTTCTAACTTTTTAAAAAAAAATAAAAAGAAGAAGAAGCAATTAGAGCCTATAGACTATAAAGGCCAGGAAGCTTAACTGGTTCCTTGGGAAATTCTAGAATGAACCATTAAAGAGACGGCTGGGGGCTGCTAGGTGGTTCAGTGGATAGAGAGCCTGGCTTGGAGATGAGAGTGTCTTGGTTCAAATTTTAGACACCTCCTAACTGTGTGACCCTGGGCAAATCATTTAACCCAAGTTGCCTAGCCCTTACCACTCTTCTTGCCTTGGAATTAATATTTAGTATCAATTCTAAGACAAAAGGTAAGGATATATAAAAAAGAGATGATTGGTAAACATCTAGAAAGAGATGCAGTAATTACTAAGAGCCAATTTGGCTTCATAAAGAAAAGGTCATGTCAAAATAACCTCATTTCCTTCATTGGCATAGCTACTAAAATGGGAGACGAGGGAAAGGCTTTACAGATTTAGTTTACCTAGATTTTTGGAAGGTTTTGGATAAAAATATCTCATGTTATTCTTGTAGAAAAGCTAGATAGATGTAAATGAAATGACAATATAACTTAAAAGATTCTGAACTGGTTGGATGGCCAGTCCCAAAGAATAGTTATTAATGTTTCAATGTCAACTTGACTGGGGACCTTCAATAAGAGTACACTAAGGATCTGTGCGTGATGCTACATTCTAAAATTTCTCTTAGTGGCTTGGATAAAGGCAGTGAGGGCAGAATTATCCAATAAGAAGATGACCCTCATCAAGGGTTATGGCTAACACAAAGGAGGGCAGAATCTGGAACCAAGAAGCTGATAGCAGGCTAGGATGTTGAATTGAATCTAATAAAAGAAATTTCAGGAGGGATAAAGGCAAAGTTTTACACTTAGGCACACACAAAAATCAACTTCACAAGTAAAAATGTTTTGATAGCCATTTTCTTGACAAAAATATCTGAGGATTTTAGTGGACTACAAGCTCACTATAGATTGCAACTAGGTGGCAGGCACAGTAGATAAGAATGCTGGGCCCAGAGTTAGGAAGGCTCATCTTCCTGAGTTCAAATTTGGCCTTAGCTGAGTGGCCTTGGCAAGTTACTTAACCATTTTTACCTCACTTTCCATATCTGTAAAATGAGCTAGAGAAGGAAATGGCAAACCACTCAGTATTCTTGCCAAGAATACACTAAATGGGGTCATGAAGAATCAAACAAAATTGAAATGACTGAACAACAAAGTTCACTCTAACTTAACAAGGTGATGTGGCAATGGGAAAAAGGCATACTGGATCACTGTGAGAACTGTAAAACCCTGAGATGAAAGAAAGAGGAGAAGGACCCATTTGTGTAAATATATAGTAGTTCTTTTTGGTATGGTGAATTAAGAACTCTAATCAAGACAAAGACCAACTATAATTTAAAAGGACACAATGAAGAATGCTACTTCCCTCTTACGAAGTAGGTGATTGGACTAATCATGCACAAATGAAATAGGAAGAAGAAAGGCTGAAAGTCTTTATATCCAGTGTAAGAAAATATGTTCATTTTCTTTTGGTTGATTAAATGATTTATTTAATCATAAACTCTTCTTCCCTTCCTAAATATGAAAGGTAATTTCTTCCTTGCTGTGACTTTTTAAAAAATTTGTCTTTCATCCATTTGGAACTTATGTTAGTGTATAGTGTGAAGTGTTGGTCTAAACCTAATTTCTGCTAGACTGTTATCCAGTTTCCTAGAAGCTTTGGCAAATAGCGTGTCATTCTCTTTGAAATATACTTCACAAAGGGTGTCAACAATGGGTTTTAAAGCCCAGGAAAATCATAATTAAGAGCAGACATTTTAGTAAAAGAATTGACAGTTTAAAAACTATTTCTTGATTTAATCTACCTTTTTTCTTATGGTTTCAACTGAAGCCTCTACAAAATCCTATTCTGATGTCCCATCATGGCGATGGAGATGATGGTATTCTCTCTTTTTTTTAAACCCTTAACTTCTTTATATTGGCTCCTTGGTGGAAGAATGGTAAGGGCAGGCAATGGGGGTCAAGTGACTTGCCCAGGGTCACACAGCTGGGAAGTATCTGAGGCCAGATTTGAACCTAGAACCTCCTGTCTCTGTGCCTGATTCTCAATCCACTGAGCTACCCAGCTGCCCCCTGATTGTATTCTCAGAGTACATGTCAGTAGATTGTAAGGTCTGTAGGTTCTATTGTGGTAGAAAGGCTTCAAATATGCTTATAGTCTAGACCAGTAATGGGCAAACTTTCTAAAGAGGGGGCTAAAGGAAAGGAAATGCTCATCTGTCAGTCTGTTTCTAAGGCAACTCTCTCAAAGTTTCATTGTATTGTATCCTACTCACTGTATTCGTCAGATTAGGAATAATGTTGCGGGTGGGATAGAATATTTCAGGGGGCCACATCTGGCCCGCAGGCCATAGTTTGCCCATCACTGGTCTAGACCAAACCATTTTCCAAAGACTAACCTAACTAACCAAGGAGAGATATAACTCCAAGACGATGACCACCTATTGAAGAACTTTTTTTTAAAGTCATGGCAAACCATGAAACAAGGAAAAAGAAAAAAAAAAAAAACAGCCAGTCTTGTGCAGGTCTCTATTTGTGTACAACATGGTAGGAAATAAAAGAAGCAGGTTTTTAGAATCATATAGTTTTTAGATCATCAGTCAACTTTACTCTGATTACTGGTAAAGAGGTCAGTAAAATCAAACAACTTGAGGGCAGCAACTGTTTTTTGTTTCTTGTCATCTTAAACTTATATTCTTAGTGCCTAGCACAGTGCTGACAAGAGTAGGTATTCAACAAGTGCTTGATGAGTCAAGTTGGATTGAATAGTAAGGAATAATCCTTTGAAGGCCACTGGACAGAGTTGTAGACTTGGAGTCAGAAAGGCCTGAATTCAAATCTTGCATCCCACATTTACTACCTGTATAACCATGGACAAGTCACTTAACCACTGACTGCTTCGGTTTCCTCATCTGTAAAACAGGGATAATACTAGCAACTACCTTGTGAGGTTGTTCTGAAAAATCAAATGAAGATAATAATTATAAAGAGTTTAGCATAGAGCTTGGCACATATAAGTGCTATCAAAATAGTTATCATTGGGCAGTTGGGTAGCTCAGTGGATTGAGGGTCAGGCCTAGAGACAGGAGGTCCTAGGTTCAAATCCAGCCTCAGACACTTCCCAGCTGTGTGACCCTGGGCAAGTCACTTGACCCCCATTGCCCACCCTTACCACTTTTCCACCAAGGAGCCAATATATAGAAATTAAGGGTTTAAAAAATAGTTATCATTAATATTATTATTAATTAGAGCTTGCTCTATATTCTATTGGCTATTTACAACTCTCTGTGAATGTTTATCTGAGGGTTCATATTTAGAGTATAACATGGGGAAGGAATTAGCTCCCTGCCTACAGCAACGTAGTGGCCCCCCACAGCACCACGAGTTAAACAGTTAATGGCGAGGAAAAAGTCTCTCATCTCAAAGAAGAGTATGTCTAGCCCTTCTAGTTGGTCAATATCTTCACAAGGAAGAATAATGCAGAACTATCTTTAATTGTTTTACTGTAGTATGACCTTCATCAAATCCTGTAACTTCTTTGGTCCTCAGTTTTTTCACCTGTAAAATGAGAGGGTTGCACTAGCTGGCTTCGAATGCTCCTTTTTGCTCTAAGTCTATGATCCTATGATATATTTACCCAAATAGGAGCGATTGGCCTTAAATAAAAATGGGCAGAGATATGGATTAAACCATGACACTCATAAAGGGTACCCTGAAATGCCAAGTACAAAAATCCAAATACTTCTTTCAAAAGAAGTATTTAAAAGAATTTGGAACTAATGCAACCAAGGTTAGAAGGGAAACATCAAACTGAGAAAAATAATTTATAGCATCTCTGACAAATGCCTCATTTCTCAAATATATTGAGAACAGAGTCAACTTTATAAGAATACAAAGTATTCCCAAATTGACAGATGGTCAAAGGATATGAACAGGCAATTGTCAGATGAAGAAATTAAAAACTATATTTAATTGTTTGAAAAATGCCTCAAATAACTATTAATTAGAGAAATACAAATTAAAATAACTGAAGTACTACCATACACCTATCAGACTGCCTAATATGACAAAAAAGGAAAAAGATAAATATTGAAGGGGATGTAGAAAAATTGAGACACTATGCACTATTGGTGCAGCTGTGAACTCACACAAACATTCTGGAGAGCAATTTGGAACCAGGCCCAGAGTCATAAAACTGTGCATACCCTTTGATTTGGCAATACCACTACTGGGTCTTTATTCTAAAGAGATCAAAGATAGGGGAAAGGTCCTACTTGTACCAAAATATTTATAGTAGCTCTTTTTGTGGTGGCAAAGAACTGGTAACTGAAGGGAAATTTATCATTTGGGGAATGGCTGAACAAGTTGTGGCATATGATTATAATAGAATACTATTGTGTCATAAGAAATGATGAATAAGATGATCACCAAAAGAACTGGAAAGACTTCTGCAAAGTGATGCAAAGTGAAGTGAGCAGAAATAGGAGAACATTGTAGACAATAACAGCAATAATGTATGATGATCAACTGTGAATGACAACTATTATCAGCAATGCAAGGATCAAGGACAATTCCAAGGGACTCTTGATAAAAAATTCTCTCCACTGCTATAGAAGGAACTGATGGAGTCTGAATGCAGATTGAAGCACACCATTCTTCATTTTATTTCCCCCACAAATTATTCTCTAGCATAAGTGATGTGTCTTCTTTCACAACATGAAGAACATGGAAATATATATTTTAGGATAACATATGTACAACCTATATTATATATTTCCTGCCATCTCAGAGAGGTTGGGAGGGTTGAGAGGAAAGGAGAGAACATTGATCACAAAATGTCAGAAAATTATTATTGAAAGTCATATCATTTTGTAATCTGGAAACAAATTTATAAACTAAAACCAAAACAAAACAAAAATGAAAAGAGTTTGGAAAAAATTAGTCAAGAAACATAATTCCTATTAATTTGTATTGTTAAGTGACACACATGCAGGTTGTAAAATACATATTGGATGAAGATGATGATGGGAAAAAGGAGATATCTTTTTTCTTTGATAATTTCTACTTTCAATAGATCCATGAAGCCATGGGTATGTGCATCCTTTCTACCAGTTCACAATGCGATTTGGTATGTCTTCTCTTTCTGTGAAATTTTTGTTTGTGTTTTTCTGTAAATCTTCCATAGAAGAAATATCCAATGTGTTGGAGGACCGCCTGAGATTCTTTTATATTTTTACAGAGAACAGCACTCCAGTTGGGCTGTTCATCTTATCCCACACTCATTCTAGTCACAAAGTACTTGGTCTATCTCTATATATGCCCTTGATACCATCTTTTCTGTATTTGCCATGGCAAATCATGTAGCAAATATACTGTTAGCTACTTGTATTCATCTGGAATCTTTACCTTTAGGTCACCTGAAGTTTCAATGAACTCAAGATCACAATTCTCTATGACTTGCAAGGTAAGAAAAACCAATGCTAAAAGAATACTGATATTTTAAAAAGATGAATTCTGGTACTGTTAGTGTTGTTGTTAGCAAGTGTTATGGGATCACCGAAAATGAAGTATGATTTTTCTAAACTGCCATCAGTCCATTCTTCTTCTATTCAGTTTTCAGCCTAGTCCATAGTTATCTGTAGCATCTACCCAAGATACACGGTACACAAGATGTATGGTAGAACTAATATGTTGCCCCATCCATGGAAATGTTTCCTTGTGACTTTTTCAATGAATCTTCCTTTCCAGCATTCTAGTTACAGTGAATCAGTTTTGAGAAGTTTTTTTCTCATTTATACTCCTTCCCCACCTCTTAAATGAGGCTTTGCATAACAGTGGGGCACCCACACACTGAGTCACTAATGGAAATGGCTCTATGGTTTTATCCATTTTTTAACCCAGTACATTTCAAGCTAGCTTAACAGCTGTTTTCTATTTTCAGTGAGTCAGATGTATTTATGGTGACCTTTCAGGTTCTGAGTGTGGGAACTGTAAAGATCCCAAGGGCAAGGAGTGAGGGTTTTTAGGAATATAGCATATATCTTGGCATCTCAATACCTTAAAATAATTTGAGCAGGATGTGGGTTATATTGATAGTCAGTGAGAAGGTTTTTTGAGTACTGCAAAATAAAATGTTAAGGAAATGCTACCTTTCTTGGTGGTTTATATATTGGAAAGGGCATCTGAAATGGAGTCAGAAAACCTGGGTTTATTCCTAGAATAACAGTGATAATAATAACAATAATTATTTTTATTGCTGATGTAACTGTTTTCATGTGGATCTTGGTTTAGTTCCACAAACAGTACCTCATCATTTGTCCTAGCATTGTTATTAGATAAGTAAGAGGGAAGGACATTTATCTCTGCACTCCCTGGGAAAAAGAGTCACAGTAACACCAAGTAACTTGCAAAAGATTATCCATATGATCAGCAATGGAGTTGGTGATATAACTGAAACCAAATGGTCCAGTAGATCTTAGGATCTGTTAGATGAAATTATATCTTCCTTAAATAAAAACTTATTAGTACTACTCCAAAAAATTTTAAATTCTGATCCAGACAACATGAGCATTAAAACTGGAGTCTCAGTTTACTAGTGAAATATTATGCCAATAAAATAAAATATTAATAAAAGAGTATGAAAATTAGATCATTGTACAACAGTTATACAAGTGGATTCAGTGGCAGACTGAATGATGACTATAAATGCATCTTTGTCATACTAGACACTAATACTTTGAAGGAATTGTGATTTCATTGGTGCAGATACTCCTTTAATGGAAGCAAATTAAAATAATGATACTAATTATAATAAAAGTAATTCACACTTATCCAGCACTTTAGGGTTTGCAAAGTGCTTTATAGACCTTATTTGGTGCTTATAAACATCTTCTGATGTGGTTTCTATTATATCTAACTCCACTTATTCCTGAGGAAATTGAGTCTAAGAAACTTGGTATGAGCTATTTTCCTGACCTCAAATTCAGTATTCTTTTAAACTACACCACACTGATTCCCAGATGATTCCTTCCTTTTCAACTTGGTTGCTTCTTACACCTATCTTTTCATAAATTCTTTTTTAATATGAGTCTATTTTTCAGATCTATTTATTGCATGCAATAACTTGAGATTTATTTTCTTAGCCATTCTTTCATTCTCATTTTATCAGATCATTCACATTTAAGACCAGAGTTGTTAGGCTTGTGTATACCTCAATTTCTCTTGCATTGATTTTTATCTAGTCCTTTTGTAAAGTTAGCACTATATCTTTATGATTAGGTTTGCTTATAGCACATGGATGCTCATTTATTTCTTGAGGTGGTACCATGGTATAGTGGAAAGAGAATTTATTTGACTTGGTGTCAGACAGAAAGGGTTTTATTCTTATATCAAATACCTAGGCAAATTACTTAATCTCTTTGGTCTCAGTTTTTTCCTCAGTAAAATGAGGGGCTTGGACTCATTGAGGACCTAAATCCCTTCTAGCTATAAATCTATAATCTAGAGCAGTGATTCCCAAAGTGAGTGCTATCGCCCCCTGGTGGGTGCTGCAGCGATCCAGGGAAAGCAGTGATGGCCACAGGTGCATTTATCTTTCCTATTAATTGCTATTAAAATTTTTAAAAAATTAATTTCCAGGGGGCTAAGTAATATTTTTTCTGGAAAGGGGGCGATAGGCCAAAAAAGTTTGGGAACCACTGATCTAGAGCTTTTCTCCCCACCAACTCCTCCTATTTGCCTGCTCTAAAGTAAGTTCCTTACATAAATTTAATTTCCATTTCTTTCTTTTTATTTGTTTACTTATCCGTTTCTTTTCATCTTGTGGTCTTTCTTTTTCCTCTGCTCAACTAAGCATTTGGATCAACATTTTTCACAGCTTCCAACCCCCCAAACTTTAAGCAATATTTTTGGGTTGTCATTTTTCTAGTTTTTGTTTATTTTATTGTTTTCCTTATAATTTTTCTATGATTTACTTTGAATTTTATTCTCCAGCTTAGAAGCTAACCTTTTCTTGTTCCTTCTTAATTTTCTTTGTATCCCTCTCATCAGGGTTATTGTTCAGTTACATCTGACTCTTCATGACCCCGTTTAGAGTTTTCTTGGCAAAGATACTGGAGTGGTTTTTTAAATTTCTTTTTCAGCTCGTTTTAAGATGAAACTGAAGTTCAGTGACTCACCCAGGGTCACACAGCTAGTAAGTGTCTGAGAATTAATTTGAACTCAGGTCTTTCTGAATCCAGGCATGATACTCTATATCTACTACACCATTTACTGTACTTTATCAGGGTACCAAATATGAACTTACCTGCCCATTTTTATTTTTTTATTTCATTTCATAATTTTTTTGTAGAGGGCCCACCCAACATTCCTTTGTTCTATCTTAGGAGTGGGAAGGAATATCAATCCAATACTTAGTTATCTCTGTTTTCTATTATTTTCTATAAATAAGAGACATTCGTTCATGATTCTAATAATACCTTTTATCCTACTTGCTCCATACAAGTTGTTGTTAGTAACATACTGCAGTCCATTTATACTCACCAAGCACATTTCCAATGTCCTTAGGAATATTTTTAATTCTTCCAAAATCAGGGCATTTCATGATTTATAGCTCTATAGCATCTTCAGTAGGGCAGCTAGGAAGCACATTGGATAGAGTAACAGGCCTTGATTCAGGAGAACTTATCTTTGTGAGTTAAAATCTGAGAGTCTTGGACACTTACTAATTATGTTACTGGGCAAGTCACTGCCTCAATTTCCTCATCTATAAAGTGGACTGGATAAGGAAATGGAAAATCAGGATCTGAGCTAAGAAAACCCAAATAGGGTCACTAAGAGTTAGGCACAATTGAAAAACAATTGAATGGAGAAAAGCATATTTGTTTCAAAGCTATTTTTCTTTTCTTTTTCACTTGGCATAGGATTTCCTAAATTTAAAAAAAAACAATGAGAAGAGAAGGAATTTCAGAAGAAATCAGAGAAAAGGAAGAAAGCCTTGGAAGTTAAAGATTGGATTTGCTATATACTTTAAAAGGAAAACAAACTCTGTAACACAGAATCACAATTTCATGTAAATTTTTCAAAAAGATTTAAAAATGGAAAAAAGAAATAATTGAAATGTGAAGGTTGAACTTTTCCAGCTCTATATTTGTGAGCCTATCATTCTGCAATTCCCCTTTCCACCTCTTCTTCCATTTCCCTTCCCTATTTCCCCTATTTCCCTTAGGTTTTCATCAGGGATATCATTGCTGTATGTATAACTTATTCTCATAAAGATTCTGTGGAGCTGAAAAAAAAAAACCAAGCACAAACATTTGCAGTTAATGTTGTCTTCTTAGTCACGTTTCAATAAAAGCAGTCTGATATGTAACATTCTTTTTCAAAGCTTCCATTCTTGGAGATTTTTTGAAAATTGAGGCTTGAATGCTTTTCTAAGTTGATCACCTGTAGTATGGAGGTCTGTGTATATTTGATCAGAAGTAGCCACTTTTCATGACTTCAGCTAAGTACTATTTTTTCATTATACATTTGATACTCAAGTCCAAATATTAGAGTTCCACTATTGTCACTAAAAGGAATAGATGAGTTTGTAAATGTTGACAGATCATTTGCATTTACAATCTTTTTGTTGTCTTCCTTAGTTTCATCTACAAATATTCACAAGCTAATCTGACTTAGATGGATCTTATATCAAGCTCTCTGCAGACTTGTTTCTTCTTTAACCATTTAGCTCTGTTTTTTTATTTAGTATATTGTTCATAGTGATCTATTCATATTGTACATAATGTTTTGCAAATGAGTTTCTGCTCTAAATCAATATTACCCTTAGCAGCTATGATTCACTCCCTGGACTTCTCATGACTCTGGAAAGGGAATCTGAATTTGCAACTCAGCTTCATTTAAATCCAACTCATCCACATGCCAAGACATCACCTTTGTGGTTATAAAAGAATGTATACCTTTTGATCCAGTAATACCACTTCTGTGTCTGTATCCCAAAGAAATAAAAAATGGGAAAGGACCCATGTGGGATAAGATGGTCATGGAATACTATTGTTCCATAAAGAATGATGGAACAGATGATTTCAGAAAGAACTGGAAAGACTTCCATGAGCTGATGCAGAGTGAAATAAGCAGAACCAGAAAAAACATTACACAGTAACGCCAGTATTGTGGAACGATCAAATGTGATAGACTTTGCTATTAATAGCAATACAATGATCCAGGGCAATTCTGAGGACTAATGAAAAAGAACTTTATACACTTCCAGAAAAAGAACTGTTGGAGTAGAAATGCAGATGAAAACATATTTATCACTTGTTTATTTGGGTATATGTTTTGGGGTTTTAGTTCTAGAAGATTAGTTGCTTATAAAAATGAGTAATATGGAAATATGTTTTGCATGATGATACATGTATAACCCAGACTGAATTGCTTGTCAGCTCCAGGAGAGAGGAAGGAAGAAAGGAGGGAAATAATATGGATCATAAGACTTTGGAAAACTTATGTGGAAATTTGTTATTAAGGTAAAAAAAATTTTTTTAACACCACACTTGTAAAGTTATTAGCCTTCAGAAAACAAAGGACAAACAACAGCAACAAGAAGACATTAGATGCCTAAAATGTTGAAATGTTAAATGACTTGCCCAATATCACACAATACATATCAGAGGTAGGAGATGAACAAATGTCTTCTTGGTTTTGAGAAAGAGGTCTATCGACTATGCCATGTTGTATCTGGCCCAGGATGTCATGGGTGTTTAGTGAATACTTATTTGTGGATTGATTTTAGGATGTCTTTCTGTATGCTATTTAAGTAGCTTTTATGCCTATGAAAAAATAAAACAAACCACTAGCTTTCAAAAAATACCATATAGGAAAAGACTAAGTTTGTACGGTGTTTAGTTGTAGTCCTAACTGATTGTGAAACCATGGAATTGATGACATTTCTAGATTCTACAGGCCTTTAGTTCTCGGATATGCCCAGAGAAATCAGAGAAACAGAAAGAAGAGAGCTAATACTGTTAATGATGGCTGCTTTGAAAAGCAGACATTTTAAGGCTCCTGTTATTTCAAAGTATTTTAAAATCTCAATGGCTCCCCACAAAGGTTATTGCAAAACATGGTTTTCCTTCCATACAGCTCCTACTTTGGAGTCCATGTAACAGGGTAGGTCTTTCTATAAATAGTTCTCCAACTAGAATTATGGAATCACAGTTTTAGAATTTCAAAGGGACTCTGAAACCCATGTTTAACTTTAAAGAGGAAACTGAGGCTGAAGCAGTGATTTTCTGACATTTCTTTAGAGCATTAAGGTTCGCAGAGGATTTTCCATATGATATGCAAAGTCTTTCCTTCCATCAATAACAATCTTGTACAACAATCTTGTAAGGTAGGTGCTATTATGATCATTGTCTATAGTTAGAACATCTTGAACCCCTAAAACTACATTACCCAGGATGCTTTTCCCTTTGTGCACGTTTGCATCTTCATGTAATTGTTTATAAGTTCTGTAACTCCTCTCTCTCACTCTCTTCTTTCCCGACCAGGATGAGTTAGCTAGTTTTAAAAAATTTAATATTAATAAACTTTATAAAATATAATATTTAGTTACTATATATTAAATTTAATCTTCACAGTTTCCATTTTGCAGATAAAGAAACTGGGGGCCAGAGAGAGATTAATGACTTACTCAGTATCACATCACCAGTAAGTATTAGAGGTTGCATTTGAACCCAGTGCCATTGCTATTTTTATTATGTGACCTTCAACCTACACATAGACCAAGCAAGTTAAACCTCAACAACGGTACAAGCTAATCTAGTTAGTTAAAATATTTATTCTATTGTTTGGCCAGCTAGTTGGGGCAGTGGATTGAGCACAGACCTTGGAGTCAGAAAGACTTGATTTCAGATCTAGCCTGAGGCACTTAATAGAACAAGTCACTTAACCCTGTTTGCCTTAGTTTCCTCATCTGTAAAATGAACTGAAGAAGGAAATGGCAAACCACTCTAGTATCTTTGCTAAGAAAATCCCCAAAGGGGTCATGGAAAGTCTGACACAATTGAAAAATGACCAAAAAAATTTTTACCTCCAAGTGTGAAGTTGCAGAGCATAAAGACACTGAATCCTGTTTGCTAAAATCCCTCACTGAGCATTGACAATATACACAGAATTGAAGAAAGAAGGTAACGCAGCCTCCAGGAGAGCTATTAACCACAACAGCATTTAGATCTCAATTACTCTAATTTTCACCATCGAAACTAATAAGGTTATTCAACAGTAGTGGCACAGTTAATCATTCTTAATGTAGCCACACACTTTGGTCCTGAAAAGGAAAATCCAGGTGGTGGAAAATCTAATACTGGTGACAGATCCCAGGATGGTCTGCTTTGGGACTTGCATGAAATATATAGATCCAAACAGTTTGTGTTAAATGAAATCAATGAGCCCTTTAGATTCCCCCGACCAAAAGGTAACCTTGAGCACAGATAATTAAATGTGCTACACAGGAAGCACATAGCCATTTGTAAAAGCAAATTCTAATAATCAAAGAAGAAAAAAAATCCAATTTTAATTCACTACCAGGTTGGCAATTACTTTAGACAATATGAGCTACACTTAAAGAAGGTAAACTTTATATAGTATTCATCATCATTCTTTCCTTAGTTTTATTTATTTCCTTAGCTTTATTTAATATAGGTAACCTGCTATATTGGCTTCTTAAGAGGGATGAAATGGTTTTAAAAATAATTTAAAAATATCTTGTGTTTTTATATCACCTGAGGTTTTCCTTTGTATCCCTCCTCATTCCCAAACTCCCAAAGAACTAACCCTAATAATTTTTTTAAGAAAGAAAAAGAGGAAGAAGGGAAAAATCCAGCAAAACCAACCCATGTACACATTAAAAAAAAAACCTGATGTGAAATAGAATGATTCACATTCTTGATCTATGACCTCTAGAAAGAAGCAGGGGGAAGTATCTTCTCACATCTCCTCTCTGGAGCCAAGCTCATTTTTTATGATTTAATAACACTTGGTTCCTACTGTTTTGTGGTTGGTCTCTCCATTCGCATCTCTTTAGTTGTATGTGCTTTCCTGGCTCTGCTTACTTCACTTGGTGTCATCAGTTCATGTAAGCCTTCTCTGTATTCGTTATAGTCTCCATTTCTTGCAGCAAAACACTTTATATTCCTGCATCACGGTCAGCTTAGTCACACTCTAATCTGTGACCATTTTCTTTGTTTCTAGTTCTTTGACATCACAAAAAGTGCTAGTATAAATATTTTGATGAACATCGAGTCTTTCTCAATGTTCTCAAAACCAGTGACCTTCTTGGGTTATACACCCAGCAGTGTAATCTCTGGATCAAAGAGTGTGGGCATTTTGTTCACTTGTCTTTACATAATTCCACATTGCTTTCTGGAATGGTTGTACCAATTCACAGCTCTAATAATGAATTAGTTGTAAAAAAAAAGGCATGTCTTTCTCCTATGGGAGTTCCCATTCTAAAGAAGTAAGGTGATCAGAGCTTTTCCTTTTTTTTTTTTACTTAGTGATGATAGTAAAAATGACAATAATAATTATCACTATAATAATATTAGCTAGCATTTATATGGTGCTTTAAGGATTGTGAAGTGTTTTACACACATTATTTCATTTAATTTTCACAACAACCCTAGAAGGTGGGCACTATTATTATTCTCATTTTGCCTTCTCATTCATTTGCATTTTCCTCGTTTGAGGAAACTGAGGCAGAGAAGTTAAGTGACTTGGTGTTAACTTCTGAGGCCAGATTTGAACTCTAAGTCCAGGGCTCTATTTTACCACTTAAAGAATTATGTTCAGGAAGGAGAGTAGAGTCTCAGAAGAATTATGGAGCAATTGTATTCTGATTGTAGAAAAGGAGTCCATCTCTTTTCTTTTCTATCAATGTCATTAATACCTGGAGCTATCAGTAAAACCTATAATCTAATCCCTAATAAATTAATTATAACATAATAAAATAATAACAGCTGAACTTTATAGAGTATCTTGTGGTTTGAAAAAGTGTTCTACATAGTTTATCTCATTTGATAATTTTAATTAATTGACTTGTTGAACTCATGCTAACTGATACCCCAGTTAGACAATATCAGGAGGCGCTGGGCACATGTTTCTCTTTCTTCTACGCTATGCTGCAACAATATAAGAAAAAGGCAGAAGTCTGAGGCAATAAGGCAATGAGTATTTATTAAACATTATGTGCCAACCTCTGTGCTAAGCATTGGAGATACACATACAAAGCGAAAGTCTTTGCCATTAAGGGGCACACACGAGGGTGATGGAAATAGGGAGAATTGTTCAAGGTACCCAGTGTGGGGACAGGGTGAAGTCCAGAAGATCAGAAGTATACCTGGGAGGGGAATGAAGGTTGGTTGACTCTTTCTCAAAACAGAAACATCAGGAAGAAGTCACCAAAAAAGGAAGGAGGCTTCCGTAGCAGAAAATGCAAAATATCTGTTGCTCTAAAACACATTTCTCAGACTAGAGTTTAGTGTCTCTTGTGTTAATGATTAAGTAATAACAACTGGGGAGAAAATTTTCAACAGGGTCCTGGACATCTCACACTGATAATTATAATAGCTACAATAATAATATCTAGTATTTATATGGTGCCTACGATGTGCCCGACACTGTTAAGCACTTTACAAATATTATCACATTCAATCTTCACTAAAACCCCAAGAGGTAGGTACTATTATTGTCCCTTTTAAAAGTTGAGGAAACTGAGCTTAAAAGACATATCCAAGGTCATACAGTTAATAAGAATCTAAAGAGAATTTGAACTCAGATCTTCCTGACTCCAAGCCCAATGCTCTATCCACTGCACTACCTACTTTGCCCCAAAATGCTCCAAATGCTTCAGGTTGATTATGGTCCTGAGGTGTGATGTACAATAACCACAATTCGAAATCATTGGATGCTAAAGAAAATTTGATAACAATGTTTTTAATTTAATTCAACAAATATTTATTGTATTCCTACTTTGTGGTAGGCAACAGGCTAGATGCTCAGGATAAAAGACAAAAATGAAATAATTCTAGAGCTGAAAGAGTTTACATTTTCTTCCAAACTTCCTTGTTTGTTTGTTTTTTCCCCCCAAAGGCACCAATATATTTCTAATCTCCCAGGTTCATAACTTTGGCATCATCCCAGACATCCCCCTCCTCCTCACTCCACTTCTCCAATCAGTTGCCAAATCTTACTGTTTCTACTCTCCAGCATCTCCAACATCTGACCCTTCCAATTCACTCTCACAGCTACCAACTGAGCTCAGACCCTCATCACCTCTTCTACATTTTTGCAACAGCTTTCTAATTGGTCTCCCTGTCTCAAATCTCTCACCACTATGGTTCATCCCACACACTGAAGCCAAAGTAATTTTCCTTAATCAGACATCTGAACATGTGACTCCTTCCCCATCAGGGGCTTCCTATTGCTTCTAAGATAAAATATTAACTCCTCTGTTTATTATTTAAAATCCTTCACAACTTGGCCCCAATCATCTTTTCAGACTCATAAGATATTATACCATCTCCCACACTCAGTAATCCAGTCAAACTAGCCTCCTCTCTATTCTTAATACTTGACCCTTCATTCTCTATCTCTGTCCCTTAGTCCTGGCTGTCCACTTGCTTGGAAGGCATTTTTCCTCTGCCTTTACCTCAAAGAATTCCTTTCTTCTTTAAGCACATCTCAAGTAATGAATGCCTTCAACTGCCAACGTCCTCCCTCCCAAACCAACTTAACTATCTTGTACATATTTATTCATTCACTTTATATTAACACTATGTACTTATATGGATACTTATCATAAGTTCCTTGAGAGTAAAGAATGTCTTATTATTTGTACTTGGATCCCTTGATCAAGAACCTGGAACATAGTAGATATCTGATGAATGCTTAATGATTTATTGGCAAATATTATACATATATGTGGGCAGTGAGGTGGCCTATGGGATAGATTACTGGACCTGAAGTCAGGAAGACTCATCTTCCCAAGTTCAAATCTGGTCTCAGGCACTTAGTAGTTATGTGACTCTGGGCAAGTCAATTAACCTTGTTTACCTCTGTTTCCTCATCTGTCAAAAGAGTTAGAGAAGGAAATGGAAAACCACTATAGTACCTCTGCCAAGAAAACTCCAAATGGGGTCAGGAAGAATCAGATTCAACTGAAATGACTGAATAACAACATACATATATATGCATGCCTACATATGTGTATTATATATCTGTTTAATCCTTTGGGTAGGTGTGGGATAAATGTATAATTTAATGAGAAATGGGTGAAGGAATTCCTATCAATGCAGATTGGCTTCTTTTTTGGCACTAGAAATGAAAGAACAGGCAGGATCCCATAGTCAGTATGTATGAGAAGGAGGTAGGTGGGGATCAAGCCTCATATTTCTTGATTCCAAAGTCAACCCTTAATCTATTGTGCTATGTAACATTTTTTTTTAATTTACTTATTTTAATTTTTTCCATGGTTACATGATTCTTCTTGTCTTCCTCTCCTCTTCCCTTCCTCCTTGTAGGGTTGACAAGCAATTTCACTAGCAATTTCACTGGGTTATACATATATTATTACTCAAATCCTATTTCCATATCATTCATTTTTATAATAGAGTAATCTTTTAAAACCAAAACCCCAAATCATAAACCCACATAATCAAATGATAAATCATATGGGTTTTTTTCCTGGATTTCTAATCCCCCAGTTCTTTCTCTAGATGTGGATAGTGTTCTTTCTCACAAGTCACTCAGCATTGTCCTGGATCACTATCTTGCTTTTAGTAGCAAAGTCGATCACAGTTGATCATCCCACAATGTTTTTGTTACTGTCCACAATGTTCTCCTGGTTATGATTATTTCACTCCACATCAGTTCATATAAGTCTTTCCAGTTCTTATAGAAATCAAGCCATTCATTATTCTTTACAGCACAACAGTATTCCATCGCCACTATCTCCCATAATTTGTTCAGCCATTCCCAATCGAGGAACATCTCCTCATTTTCCAATTTTTTGCCCCCATAAAAAGCATAGCTATAAATGTGTTTGTACAAACAGAATCTTTCTCATTTTTCAAAATCTTTTTGGGATACAAACCTAGTAGTGGTATTGCTGGATCGAAGGACATTATGTTATGTAATATTTAATTCCAAAAACATATTGAGGGTCAGCTAGGTGGTTCAGTGGATAGAGAATCAAGCCTCAAGATGGGAGGTCCTGGGTTCAAATCTGGCCTCAGACACTTCTTAAGCTTTGTGACCCTGAACAAGTCACTTAACTTCATTTCTGAGCCCTTACTGCTCTTCTTCCTTATAACCAATACACAATATTGATTCCAAGACAGAAAGTATGGTGTTTTTTTAAAAAAGATAAACTGAGCAAATTTTAGAGTGGGTTGAAAGCACTAAAAATGAGGGGAATGAGGAAAAGCCTCTTGTAGGAGGTGGTGCCTAATATGTGCTTGGTAAGGGATGTAGGGCTGTACAATGAAAGAGAGAAGGTATTTCAGACATGAAGGACAGTTAGCACAAAGACAGGAAATGGCAAATCATGTTGGGTAAATGGCTAATAGGTCATTCTATCAGGAACATAGAGATGATGATGATGGTGTTGATAGCACCTAGCACTTATATAGCATTTTGACATTTGCGAAGCATTTTACAAATATCTCAACTGGTCCTCACAACGAATCTGGGAGAGAGCTGTTGTTTTTCCCATTTCATAGATGAGGAGGCTGAAGCATACAGAGATTAAAGACAAAACCAGGGTCATGTAGTAAGTGTCTAAGGCCATATCTGAACTTAGATCTTCCTGAGTTCAGGTCTCATGCTCTAGCCATACCACCTAGGTGCTTGTAGTATATGAAGGGAGCTCTCATAAAATTAGTCTGGAGAAATGTGTTAAGACTGTGAATAGATTTAAATGTCAAAAAAAGAGTAAATATATCTTTAAATATGGGCATCAAGGAGTCAACTCTTAAGCAAGAGAATAACATGGTGCAACCTGTGCTTTTAGAAAATCAGTTTTTTAGGTATTTGGGTAATGGATTGAAGAGAGGAGAGTCTAAGGACAAAGAAATCAATCAGAAGGTTATTTCTATAGTTCAGGAGGGAGGTGATAAAGGGCTAAACTAGAAAGGTGTCTATCTGAGTAGAAAGAAGGGGACAGACACGAGATGTTGTAATCAATGACTTAGCAATTGATTAGATATGTAATGAGTAGGTGAGGGAGAGCAAAGTCAAGGATGACACAGATATTGAACCTGAATGACTAAAAACAGTGTTGTTGCTGTCTACAGAAATGGACAAGTAAGGAAGAAAGGTGTGTCTGAGACTGAGATAATGAGGTATGCTTTGGCCATGTTTTGTTTGCAGCATTTGTGGGACATTCAAGTGGAGAAACATAGTTTAGTTGTTGGTGCTTGATTACAGCTCAAGAGAGAGATGAGATCTTGATATGTGAATTTTGGAGGAATCTAAATAAAGAACTTGAAGCCTATGGAAGCTATGAAATTATGAAACCTATGGAAGGAATGAGATTTCTAAGAGAGATTAAAGAAAGAAAAGCAAAAGGCACTAAATTAGACCACTACGGTCACATGAGGGTACAATATAGAAGATGATGGTGATCCACTCAAGGAGACTTATAGAGACTTCTCAGATAAGATAAGGGGTGAATTCAGGCATGAAAACTTAGAGGAAAGAAAGTTTCTAGGTGGGAGAAGAGGTGGATAGTGTCAAAAGGCACAGCGAGGTAAAAAAGGATGAGAAAGAAATGGATTTAGAAATTACAAATTCTTCAATAATTTTAGGGAGACCAGTTTCCATTGAGTGATGAGGTCAGGAGCCATATTATAAGGAGCTGAGAAATGAATAGAAGGTAAAGAAATGAAAATAATGAGTACAGGCAGTTTTTCCTATACATTTGGTAGTAAAGGGAGGAGAGATATGGGCTAAGAGACGGCAGTACCAAGTGAAAGTTTTGTGTAAAGATGAGGGTTCCCTGGGCATGGTTGTAGGTAGCAGAGAAGAAACAAATGGAAAAAGGATTGATTAAAGATAAGTGTTAACATGGTTCGATGGGGATATGATTGGGGATGTAGACTCTAAGCGATCACCCTAATGCAAATATGAATAATATGGAAATAGGTCTTGATCAATGACACATGTAAAACCCAGTGGAATTGCTTGTTGTCTATGGGAGGGGGTTGCGAGAAGGTTAGGGAAAGAACACGAATCATGTAACCTGGAAAAATATTCTAAATTAATTAATTAAATAATTTTTTTCAAATAAAAAAAGAGAAGTGTTAAGTGGATGATTAACAGGGAAAGTTCATGGAAGAAACAAATAAGAGTGATTGAAGACTCAGAGAGAAGACCTGGCTTTAGGAAGAAGGAAGACCATCTCTTCCTGAGAGGATGAGGAAAGGAGGAAAAGAGTGAAGATGCTCTTAAAAGGAGTTGAGATATGGAACTGGGGAATATGAGTCCCCAAGAGAGATTCCATTTTATTGGCAAAGTATAAAGATACCTTGATTATAAGGAAATATGAAGGAGTGGTGTAAGAGAGAAGACAGGTGTGCAAGGGATGAAATATGGAGTTGATCAGGGAAGAGTAAAACAATTACTGGGCAGGATTTTGAGGCCAGGTAAATTGTGTGACTGACTTCCTCTAAAGTGCTAGACAGGGGGCTTCCAGGTTAAGATGGCGGCAGAGTAAAAAGCAGCTGCTTGACCTTTCCTAACCCACACATATAGGACTCCTCAAGAAGACATAAAAACAAATCCACACAAATGAAGGGACCCCACAATAGGGCGCAGCATTGAAGGTACATGGAATCGGGGCATTTCCATGCTATAAAGGGGTGAAACAGCTCTACTAAAACGTGAGCTGAGCAACCCCCACCCCCACCCCACACCACCTACAGTGCCAAAGCCAGTGCAAAAGACTTAGAGCAAGTTTGGGGCACCCATTAAGTCCTTGACAGCTACCTGGCATCACCAGGGCCAGCTCCTGAAAGCAGCAAGACTTAAGACCCCAAGAGGCTAAAGAACGCATAGACTTTGAGCACAGACTCTGAGCACAGGTGCGCAGATCCTGACAGCAGGCGCAGATGTGGATCCTGACCGCAGGTGTGGACTTTGAGTGGGGACCCAGTGCAGAGGGGTACATGACTGTGGAAGCAGCACCCTGAGACTATTAAAGGAGCTTCAGGCAGAAGAACAAGCAAAGGGACCACCAGGAAGGTTGACCCTGAGAACAACTAGACCTGAGACCTCAGGAGCCTAAAGAGCTCAGACAGACCCTGGGCGTGAGGACAAAGCTGAGAGGGTGCTGGGCTAACAATGGCAAGCCAGACTCAGAAACCCCAGAAGAGAAAGATGAAGAAGAAACCTTTAACACTGGACAACTTTTACACAAAAAAATCCAGACAACAGAGCAAACAGCAGAGGAGAACAAACAAGTAACCATATCCAAACCTTCCCCAAAAAATGAAAATGGGTCACAATATCTTGAAGAATTCAAATCTGAGATTATGAGAAAGATGGAAGAGAACTGGCAAGAAAATAACAGTTTAAAGGGCAGAATTTCGCAATTGGAAAGTGAGACAAGTAAATCAACCAGAAATGACCAGATTGAAAAGAAAAACCAAAAGATTATAGCCAAAAACTAGTCTCTAAAGGCTAGAATTGGGCAATTCAAAAAAGATGCCCCCAAATCAAAAGAATTGATAATCAAATTGGAGACCAAAATCAAACAGCTGGAAAACAGGACAAACCAAATCGAAAAGGAAAATCAAAAGCTTATAGCAGAAAACCAATCTCTAAAGACATGAATTGAGCAAGTAGAAGCCAATGATCTCTCAAGACAGCAAGAACAAATAAAACAAAGTCAAAAGACTGATAAAATAGAAGGAAACATGAAATATTTCAATGAGAAATTGACAGATCAAGAAAATAGGTCCAGAAGAGTCAATTTAAAGTGCTAGGCAGGGAAATCATGTGGGGTTAAGGTTCAGGAAGGAAAATGAGGGATTCCAGGGTATAAGACTGAAAAATTAAACTGGTTAGCTATAAAGCCAAAATATCAAAGGGATAAAGGTAAGGACAGAGGAAGGAGTTATAGAGTCATAGGAGACTTTAATGTTTGTAAAGAATAGGTATAGGAATGGTGAGGAGGCCAGAGTTGACTGGAGGAATTTCTGAGTTTTGATATGATAAATTAAACTTCAAATTATTAAGTATCAAAATGCATTGTAAATCATAAGAACTCAAATGCCACTAGAAGTCTTTTAATGTATGACATGATATAAGGAATAAGTGGTTACAAATACATCCTTTTTTTTTGCTTTAATTGGATACAGAAAAATAGGCATCTATCTTTAATCAAGTATTGGATCTGAAGAGGAAATATCGGAGCTGGCAACAATCATTTGAGAGAATTTTGCAAATTAAGCTTTTAGAATTCACATTGAGAAATCCCAACTGATGTCAGTTCTCAGATGTAATGACAGCATTTTGCATTTGTGATTCTAAGGATTAGGGTAAGGGTAATGAATGCACAAAGTTGGCTAATTTAGCTTAACTTCAGTCCCCAAAATTGATGCCCCTGGATTCCTAATGGGGAAGCATTTTGATTTTAAATTCTAGTTTGGATCTCTTCATTTACTATTCAAGATGCAATGTCAATTAAAATTTTTCTAAAGCCCTTAAAAGATTATTTAAAGGAAGCAGTACAAGAGTATTGTGGTTAAAGATTTTCCATGGCAATATTGCTTGTTATTCAAAGGTGAATACTTCACTTAAGCGTCAGATACCACTGGTGTGATGTGGTCTGGACACATGAGACTTGGGGACAAGTTACGTTTCTTATATCCATTAGGTATTCTATAGTACAATTCCTTTCCTTCTGTCCCATGTAATTTGCAGCTATTATCATAGATATTAGACATGAAAAAGACTTGGCAGGTCACCTAATTCCCTGGCCCTTTTTACAAAATTGCCTCTGTTGAATATTTATGAGAGCATTAGTTAGCAGGACTCTCTAAATATAAGTGTAATGCAGTTGTAGCCATCATTTGGCACCACCCTGGGGGGAAAACTAGCTTCCAAAGGAATAGAAACACAAGGATAAACAGAAGAATAACCAATAATAATAATAGTAGTAATGGTAATTACATAGATACAAGGAATCAAAAACCAAATGGAAATAGGATAAGGCATATATTTCATCCCTATTATTCTGTCTAGACACAAATGTTTTCAGCAAACCCGCAAAAGATGAACTTACACTCTTGCCCTTTTATTGAACCAGAAAATGGAAGTCATTTTATTCACCTATATAATAGTTCACAGAATATTTCATGTAGGAGAATAATAGCAGGATAGGGATTTGTTTCAGGACTATTTTCTACATATTTTTTTCCTATATGTATATTTTATATATAAACTTTTTTTTTTACTTCTTACCTTCTGACTTAAAATTTATACTAAATATCTATTTTAAGGCAGAAAAGTGGTAAGAGCTAGGTAATTGGGGTTAACACTTGCTAAGGGTCATAGTGTTGGTATATAAATTTCTTTTGATAAAGATGAGAATGTGCAAATAATAGCTGAGATGGTAAAAGGCAACATAGAATAGTGAATGAAGGTCTGGCCTCAGATTCAGCAGTACTTGGTGTTCAAGTCCTGTCTCAGGCATATGGCTATGAGACTCTGGGCAAGTCACTTCACCTATTTGTGCCCCAGACAGTTTTCTAAGACTAAGTTGCAGAGTCTGGAGGCAGCCTGGTGGTACAGTGGTCAGAGTGCTAGACCTAGAGCCAGGAAAACCTGAGTTTGTATCCAGCCTCAGACACTTCCTAGCCATATAACCTTGGGCAAGTCACTTAACTTCTCTCTGCCTCAGTTTCCTTAACTGTAAAATGCTGTAACAGAGCCCAACAGTATCTTCCCTGCAGGATTGTTGTGAGGATCAAATGAAATAATATTTATAAAGCATTAACCCAGTCAGTGCCTGATATAATTAGGCTATAAATGCTTCTTTCCTTCCAGGTCCCAATCTACACTAATAGAAGGAGTTTCCTCATTGGGAGTCCCACTATACCAATGAAATTAAAGTCTGTCAAAAACAACCAAACACCCATTTTTACATTAAGCTTCAAAAGTGACAAAATGTTTTCTTCATAATATGAGCTAGGAAGGGAAAAAGGTTTTAATCCTCATTTTACAGCTAAGGAAACAAACACAAAGAAATGAAGAGGCTTCTCCAAGGTCACATGACCACAAAATGGCAGAGCCAGAACTCAAACCTAGGGGTCTAGGCAGACAAATAATCTTCTGGGAAGGCCCAATGATGAGCTGAATGAGGAGAATATTTTAGATCTACCAGATAAACTTGAGAGTACTCTTCTACTATGTGTGTGGTCAGCCTCAAGGGCTCTAGACCATCCCTAACAAATGTTTCTTCTGTTTTTAATAAAATGTCAAATTAGCCACGTGCCATATATGCATGGCGTGTTAATCAAAAAATCAAAATGAGGAGATTTTAAAAGTAGATTTATTAGTGCTGACAGCACATATTTAATGAATATAAGACAACCCATCCAGATTTTCACTTGGACACCAAACCCATTTCACTTGGCAGCAGGACACGGGAGAAAAAACAAAACAAAACACTGGATTCTTGAAGGTATGGAGTTTCCATAGGCATAAGTAGCGGAGCTCCAAAGACAAAAATGACTTACATGGAATCTGTACCAGGAGAAAATAGACCCAAGAAGCAACTAGTAATCCAGTGAATAGAGGTCTATGCCTAGAGGCAGGAAAATCTGGGTTCAAGTTAGCCTCAGATACAGTAAAACTCTATGACCCTGAGGAAATCACTTACCTCTGTTCACTTCATTTAAAAAATGGGGACAAGAAGAGTATTTTCTTTGTAGGACTGTTGAGGGGATCAAGAACTTAGCACAGCACTTGGCACATTGTAGGCACTATCTAAATGCTTATTCCCTTCCCTCCTTTCATAATTAACTTGCCCCATGGCTTCCAGGTGGCAAAGTCAAGACTCCCATCCTCTGATTCTGGCATTTCTGCTTTTCTTGAGAGGATCTAGATGGGAGTCTTGACTTTGTCACTTAGAAGCCATGGGGCAAGTTAGCAAATCTCTCTGAGCCTCAGTTTACTCATATGTAAGATGGTGATAATTTATTCAGAACCCTGAGCAGTAACATTTTTTTAAACCCTTGTACTTCAGTGTATTGTCTCATAGATGGAAGAGTGGTAAGGGTGGGCAATGGGGGTCAAGTGACTTGCCCAGGGTCACACAGCTGGGAAGTGTCTGAGGCCGGGTTTGAACCTAGGACCTCCTGTCTCTAGGCCTCTCACTCCACTGAGCTACCCAGCTGCCCCTGAGCAGTAACATTTGCCCCTGGAGCAAGTGTGAGAAGGTAGGGGGCTCATTTGTGGGCTGTTTGGGAGGAAGGCACATGCCTCAGGGTACTATATAACAAAAAGGTAGAAATGGTTTTTGCTTGAGAAATGGGATAAATTGGGGTTTGGAGTCCAGGTTCTGAGGAAAAAATACCTGGACAAGGCAGTCATGGGATCATATGGTGAAGAGCTCATTTAGAGTGTGGTAACTAGCAGGAGGAAGTCTATTCAGGGAAGGGACTCTCATAAACCTCTACATTTTAACCTCTCTAAATTTCTGGGCAAATCCCCAAACATCCCTGCCTCGGTTATGGATTTGGTGACACTTGTAGTACCTAACTCATACAGTTATTGTGAGAAAAGACCATTTTACAAATTATAAAGCATCACATAAAGTGAATTATGATTATTAAAATTTATTAAAAAATGGAATTTAGTGCCTTTAAACTGTCTACCAAGCACAAAATAAAGGGAAGACCTGACCATTATTTGAGATTTTAGAATTTTGGCACTAAATCTCCAACAGCTACCTGCTCATATCCCTGGGCTTAGTCAGGGAAAAGCCAACCATTTCAAACCTCTCTCCCAGAGAGGTCGAGGGTGCTGAGATCAGCAACCATTGAGTATTGTTTCTCATAAGCTCCCACTGGTGTGCTTCCCACTGATTATTAGCCAGACTTAATTAAAAAGGCTATTTACTAAGCAAGTATATAGCAAGGAAAGTTATTATGAAAACATCTCCCCAAACCAGGGTCACAGAAACTCTTCCCTTGCACATAGTATCTAAAGGGCAAACTAAGTTTCAGATTACCTGAAGTCTTTTTCTCCTTTCATGGAATCTTCATGAAGTTCCCAATAGGTACAGCTGAGTGCTGAGGATCAATGTCCCCACAGAGTTCTGAAGAAACCTTTCATCAACATGCCTAATCTATCCTCTCTGTTTCTCCTGCTTCCTAGTGTAAATGTTGCCATGAGCCTCTATTGCTCCTGGAAAACTGCTATGATAATTACTATACCTACAAGAACTCCAGATTTTCTGATTTTTTTGAAGTTCATAATATTGTTCCATGATCAAATGGGGAGGAAGAACAACTTGCTCCCCCTTCCCGGGGCAATGTCCTGTCAGGAGTCCTTCGCTGTAGTATTGAACCTACCTGAACTGCCCTGCTGTGCGATACACATAAGCCTAAAGTATATCTGATTTCTTTTATCCAATCACAAGATATTTCCAATGTGGCATCAAAGCTTTTATCTAAAGATCCAAAGCTTCCACAAGCCTTTCAAATTGATTATGGACATATTTGAGAGTAGTTTACTTTTGTTAGATTCATTTGAGATATCGAGACCTTCTGTGATTACATTATTTGGGGAGAGAGTGTTGACAATTTATTAATTTAGTTAACTTATGAGATTGCTCATGCTCCAAATGCAACGTGCTCAAGTATACCAATCTATGTGCTGTGTCACTCTAGTTAAGTGTGCCATAATTGATTATGGTGACCCTAAACTCTGGCTGTTTATTTTCAGTAGATAAGGATTATTTAGGGGCAGAGTCCAATTATTTTGCAAGTAAAACTTCACAGTTCTAAATGTAATCTCAACTTCAAAATCTTTCTAACCTACTAAGCAGCACAGCTAGCTTTTTCAAGTGCCAAGCAATTAAAACTGCTCTGTTAGCATACTCCTTGAGTTTAATAGCTCCAAAGCTATGCAAAAATTGATGTGGGTGGGGAGGCATACTTCTGCATCTCCTTTCCCTCCAGCAGGATGAGGTGAGCCCTCAGTGGCTCAGAAGACTAATAATTCAACAGCTTGCCTTCTGCTGAATTCCTAAGGTTGCTCAAGATGTTTCTTTTTAGCAAACACTGAAGAATCTGCACTTCACTTACCACATCATGGCAGCAATCCATTGAAATATTCAGGATAATTAAGCATTATAGCACCTGATTCTTTAAAATGAAGCAACATCATTAACCACCAAGAATGAAGCCATCATTGGCTCCAGGCTCCATTTTCCTCATAGTCCTTTCCATTACCTGAAATGCAGTGTTTTCCCTTCTTCTCCCTCATTTATAATTCAGACTACTATTCAGAAGTCTTCACACTTGGCCATTTCCAAAAATGTGGGGGTTTAGAATCAGACAAACACATTATCTGGTGATCTGACTTAATACAGACATAGTCTCACTTCCTTCATGAGTAGCTATTTCCTCATTAAAGTGGCTTACATATATCTCCCCATACAGGACATGAGGAGTGAAAAAATACAGTATTCATCAAAAAAAATATGGCACACCTTTAGGTAGTTTGAAGTACTTTGGGGGAAGAGAAAAGAAACATCCTTTCTTTAATATCTTACCCAGTAGTCTCTTTCTTTAGGCTGAAGTAACATCGCATGGAAAGCCAGTGGTTTCACACCCAGTACAGAAAATAATTTAACATAAGGTTGTTAATAATTATAATAATAATAAATGGGCAAAACCCTAGAGAACCTAAAAAATAAGCTATTAGGAAAAGAATGAATTAAAAAGGAAGCCAGACCCATAGAAAGAAGTTTTGTATATGGGTAAAAAAGCAACAGGCCCTTTATTCGTTTTCTAACAGAAGTTGGCTTTCCTTTGGTGCATACAAAAATTAATAAGGGTGAGAGAAGGCAAAAAAAGTTCCTTTATAAGGCATATAAACACATTCCTGGGCAAAATTAAACTCCTTGGTTCCAGGACAGTAAAAAGCACATGCTTTGTACAAAGTCCCTGAGGGTTCGTCAAACAGAGGCACAGAGAGGCATATGCCATGGAGTGATTGGCATCAACTGCTCCTCTGTAATCTTCAACAGATGTGGCATGCCAATTGATGGGAAACAGCAGCTTCTAGTTAGCAATCATTGTTTTCTGGTGATGGATAGGACCAACGTCTTTGATAAATGTAGCACTGATGGCCACAGCACACTGCTTAATTGTGCTAAGCTGTCTGATTTATCTTTTCATTAAGTTTATTAAGAAATCCAACAACTGAGTAACAGAAAGAAAAAAGAAACATTTCTCTTCCCCACCACCCCCCATCCTCCCTTGCCCTGGGCTTCCAAGAAGAAAATGGGAAAAAGAATTGAAATATAGAAGTATTCTAGCATGGGATGGATGTTACTTGGAGCTACATAAATTATGTAACTGAGGAATGTAAGTCCCATCAGTAGAAGAGGAAATGAGATTGGCACTAGGGTCATATGTGGGAAAAAAGCCCATTTCTTCAACCTCAGGATACTCTAATAATCAAAACATTTCCCTTTGTAGAGATGGCAAATTGTCAGTCTTTTGGGCTACTTTATACTCACCGCAGAACATTCCATTCCAGTGTGATATATGTCATTTCCTGATTTTTACCTAATAGTGATCCTTCACATTTTTTTGTCTTTATTGTTATGAAGTGCTTTTGTGTCTTAAGGGATTCTATTGCTTCTTCACATCACTCCTGTGAGGTAATAAGCAGGATGGGGGGTTTTATTCTCATTTTACAGATGAGAGAAACAATCTCACTGAAGTAGACAATTTGTCCAGGGCCTTACAACTAAGTCAAAGAGCCAGGACCACAAGGTCTTCTCTTTATTCCCAGGGTTCCCTCCAGTACTTTACTCTCTCTCCCACATATGAAGACACCAGGGTCAGGCTTATCTAATTTGTAGGTTACAGAAAAGTGATATTGGATGAATTTGGAGTCAGGAGCCAAAAGATCTTGATCTGCTAGAACAGTGGTTCCCAAACTTTTTTGGCCCTTTCCAGAAAAAAATATTACTTAGTCCACTGGAAATTAATTTTTTAAATTTTAATAGCAATTAAAAGGAAAAATAAATGCACCTGTGGCCATCACTGCCCCCTGAATCGCTGCAGCACCCACCAGTTTTTTCCTATTAATTTCTTTCCTATTAATTGCTATTAAAATTAAAAAAAATTAATTTCCAGGGGGCTAAGTAATAATTTTTCTGGAAAGGGGGCGGCAGGCCAAAAATGTTTGGGAACCACTAGTCTATTGTCTTGACTCAGTATTCTGTATTGATGACTCTAGCTTTGAGCATCTCATCAGGTATCTCTGACCCTTGGCAAATGACAGCACACTGGCATGGAATGTTCAGCAGCGAGTATTCTGTGACTTGTTTTACCTTTCCTAGGGATTCCTGGAATCAGGAAGACTCATCCTCATGAGTTCAAACCCATCTAAGATATTTACTAGTTCTACAACCCTGAACAAGTCACTATGTGTTATAGTTCCTCATCAATAAATGATTTTGAGAAGGATGCAGCAAACCACTCCAGTATCTATGCCAAGAAAACCCCAAATAGGGATACAGAGTCAGACGTGGCTGAAAAGACTCAGCAAGACAGCAACAATCTTTACCCTTGGCAGGAACATGACGTCTACTTTCTGACCATGCCCTGTGTGCTCTGGAACAGATACTACTTATGGTGTAATGGATAGAGCGCTGGACTTGGGAGTCTAAGAAAACCTGCATTCACATCTTGCTTCAGATACTTCCTACCTCTATGATTTTTGGCACTTTATTTCTCAAAACCTTGCTTTCTTCATCTGGAACATGAGGATAACAATAGCCACTCCTGCAGAGTTGTCATGGGAATCAACTAATTATTACTGTTATTACTATTAATATTAATAATAACGATCATTATCTGCCTCATGGTTCCATTTCTTATTCTGTTTGTTTAGTTTGGGTATTTGACACCCAGATAAAAGAATAACTGTTGTGAAGGATTTCAAAACATCTCATGATAACACACATTCTATTCTGCCGCCCTCAATGTCAGGAGAATTTCCCTGGCAACTAACCCAAGTTCTTCTCATGATCACTTTTTTTTGCTCTTCCATTAGGAAGGTGTTCTGCCTCTAGTAAAGAAGAAAGACAGAGAATAAAGACTGGGATCCACAATGAAACTGACATATTGATAAACTTATAAACATATTGATAATGGGCAAACCGAATGGCTTCTCTGACCCTCAGTTTCCTTATCTATAAAATAAAAATAATGTTGTTTGTCTTCCTTCTCTCAGTGGGTTGCTGCAAGGAAGGTGATTTATAAACCCTTAATAAGCTTAAATAATATGAGTTATAAAATGTGATTTTATGAGATTAAAGTTGTGAAACATACACATGCTACACATCCTCCTTTTTCTTCCCCTTAGTGTTTCTCTCACCAAAATATTATACTTGGTACTTTGATTGACTAAAAAACCATAGAAAGCACATTTTATGTAAACAATGAAAAATATTTTCATATGGAAAAAAGAATTTATTCTTATTCTCCAAATATTTGACTTTTGTTCTGATTTCCTGATATTGCTGGCATATGATAAATACCACTATACACCTAGCTAAAATGGGATCCTTTCCATGGAAGAAATCAGTGATAAAGTAGAAAAATATTTGCTGTGGTGTCAAAAAAACTAGGTTCAGATCTCATCTCCACCATGTAGTACTGTGAGATCTTGGGCAAGTTGCTTAATCTCTATGGGTCTCAGTTTCCTGATTTGTAAAACAAGGGGCCTGGCTAGAAAGTTTCTAAGGACCTTGCTTATTCTAAATATATAACCTGTGGGGGCAGCTGGGTGGTTCAGTGGATTGATAGCCAGGCCTAGAGACGGGAGGTCCTAGGTTCAAATCTGGCCTCAGACACTTCCTAGCTGTGTGACCCTGAGCAAGTCCCTTAACCCCCATTATCTAGCCCTTACCTCTCTTCTCTCTTGGAATCAATTAAAGCACAATATAATACCTTTTAGTTATTTAAGATGGCAAGTATTGCTTCTAAGATAGAAGGTAAGGGTTTAAAAAAATACATGACCTGTGTGATTTTGGGCAAGTTTCCTCATGTATAAAATAAGGAGGTTGGATTAGGTGGTCTCTGGCCTTCTTTCAATTCTAGATCTGTGATCCTTTCAAAAGAATAAGAAGCATGCGAGAATTTAGCAAATGTAAGATGCTCTTTGAATTCTTTTGGGGGGGATACACATAGCAGGTATTCTTGAGTATAAAAATTCTACGAATATCTATAATAATGACACCATTTTTCCTTATTTTCAAGGAAATCTTCCATAGGCTCTTGGTCTGTCTGAGAATTATGGAGTGGAATTTAGTGAAGATAATGAGAAATAGTTCAGCAACATGGATGGAGGGCTGGCCTTGGAATCTGAAAGACCTAAGTTGAATGCTACCTCTGAATGAGTTATGTAACCATGGATAATTTATTTAACTTCTCAGAATTTCTACTGACTTCTAAAACTATAAATTACAGTAAGCTGCCATTCTCTATCATTGAGGACAGTTCCCACATTGGAAAAATCACACATTTGAGTTAAGAAAACACAAGGGAGGAGTATCTTCAAAGTCTTTTCTAACTCTAGATTCTGAGTCAAAGGGATACTTGCCATCTTAAATAACTAAAAGCTATTATATTGTGCTTTAAGGTTTGCAATGCACTACATTTAGATGATCTTATCTGATGCTCAAAACAAGCCCACGAATTAGACACCATTGTCACCCCCCTTTTGCAAAGGAAAAACCCCATCTTCAGAGAGGTGGCTCAAAGGCACGCAGCTAGAGAGTGTCTGAGGTGGAACATGAACCCAGGTCTTCTTAGATCAGGACAGCCAGATGGCACAGTGGATAGAGTGCCAGGCCTGGATTCAAGAAGACTCATCTTCCAAAGTTTAAATCTGACTTCAGTTAGTTCCTTGCTGTGTGACTCTGGGCAAGTCACTTAGCCCTGTTTGCCTTAGTTTCTTAATTTGTAAAATAATCTGGAGAAGAAAATGGTAACCCATTCCAGTATCCTTGCCAAGAAAAACCCTACCTGCTGTGAAAAATAGTTGAATACAACTGAAAAAAAATAAAACAAAACTGACTAACAACAACTTCCTGAATCAAACTTTAGAGCTCTAACCTCTCTACTGTGTTGCCTCTTAAATCTACTTAAAACTAAAACAAAACAAAACAAAACAAAAAAACCCTCTTGATTCCAAGTTGTGATTGATTCTAAGAGGGATAAAGGCTAGGCAACTGGGGTGAAATGACCTACCCAGAGTCACACATGAGGCCAAATTTGAACCCTGGTACTCCTGACTTCAGATCTGTCACTCTATCTACTATTCGACCTAGCTCCCCTCTTTAAATCTCCTTTGGAGGAAGACAAATGTGATCTGTGAGGAGATCATATTTAGGTGAACTAAGGGACTGGGTGCTTTAGATTGAGGTTATCCTTCGATATCTTAATTTCCTCTAAGATCTCACTCCCTCACAGTAGTAGCAAGTGATGTCTAATCAATCCCAGATCTGACTCAATGTCAGCCCTTACATATATTAGGTCAGAGCTACTAACTAAAACACTTTCCAAAATGAAGCACGCACCTTAATAATTAGCCCCAAATATTTGCCTCATGCTGATCTGAGCAGTGAGCTGGTCTTCATTAGCAAAGCAAAATGAGAATTTTAAGCAATTTTTTTTCCTAGACAATTGAAATGAAAACACCAAGTCTGCAGCAATGACCTGGATATCTGGGGCAAAAGCTTGAGGAAGTATCTGCCTCATGGGGTCGGTAGGAAGAAGCAATGTAGGTAAAACATTTTGTAAATCTTAAGACTTTATATTAATGTTGACTTTTATTAACTTTGGAAGAGGGAATTTGGTGGCGATGGGAAAGGAACGAATTACCCAGAAAAATCACTTTAATTTTCTTTACTTTCTTTGGCGATACACGTAGCTAAGGAGAGCTAAATGATACTTATGTTTGTGTCAGCTTCCTCACTGAGTAAGAAAAAATAATTTAAAACTTTTCACATATACAAAATATGGATGCTGTAAAGACATATGCAGCAAGTTTTTTGTTTTTAGAAACATTTGGGCCACTAAACAATTGAAGAGACTTCTAAAAGTCATTGTGGTCCAACTCCTTTCACTTTATAAATGATGCGATTGAACTCTAAAAAAAGTTAAATAATTTATTTGAAGTCACACACAAATAGCAAGCGGCAGAACTAGGATCTGAACCCATATTCTCTCACTCCAAATCAACATTCTTTTTATGTTTTCATGGGATGGCCCTGAGTCTAGATGTAGTCAAGGTTCCTGTGTCCCTGTCAATAAATAAATCTCTTTGCTCCCAGTAGTCCCCACTAGATTTTCATCATAATATAAAATAAAATAATGTGAAAATATTGCATAATTATTATAATATTAACATAATAAATATTATATAATTAGCATGTGAATTCTCTCAATTCACCCAAATGTGAGGAGATAGGAAAGAAATGAAAAAAAAGTACAATTCAGTTCTATGACACATATCCACTCACATCCCAAAGGCCCACTGTCAATGGATTTCATGGCACTCATCAGTACTTCTTTTATTTCTTATGAGAGGACTGATGATCAAAACAGTAGAAAATCTAGTTCTATAATTGTAGGACTGGAGATCTATTTTAACTTTTAAATAATTAAAAGTTTAAAAACTTTGTAATCTCATTGACTTTTTTTTTAAACCATTACTTTCTGTCTTAGTAACAACTCTAAGCCAGAAGAGCAAGAGCTAGGCAAACAGGATTAAGTGATCTGCCCAGGGTCTCCCTGGTGCTCTATCCACTGTTCTATCTACCTGCCGCTTGCATTGAGCTTCTAGAAAAATTTTAATGAGATTTATTTATAGAATTAAAGATTCCCTTGTGGTGGGTGAAAACAGAAATAGGTCCTAAAGGAGATTTTTTGGGTGCCATAATAGAGATAAATTATATCCATACCAAGGAAACCTCATCCAGTTGAAAGCAGCCTTTCTGACCACAAAATTTTTTTGGTAGGATCTATCCCTTGATAATGTCACATGCTACTTTGATCCATATTTATTTGTTCATATTTCCTATAATCTTGAAGATATATAAACTTTGAGGAAAGAGATTGTGTCATTTTTTTTCTATCTTTGAATCTCCTAGCACAAAGAAAGTTCTTAATGAGTTTGCTGGATTGAACTGTCCTTGTGCCTTGTTATTTTTGTTTTTTTTTTGACTCACTATCTTTATCTAGCACCAATTTATCTCCAGATCCCTTGCTCTGTGTTTCCCTCACTGCTTTCATAATTCCATAATTATTAAGTATATTAAATTGCTAAGCATATCTTAGTAAAGTATTTAAGTGAAACTGATGAAATGTCACAACATTCTAATGCATGTTTGAATCAAAAGAGATTCAACAAGCTGTTCTATTAAGTTCAATTAGTTCCCTCATCACTGTAAATCAATCAACAAGGATTTCTCAAGCAACTACTGTGTGCCACGCACTATGCTGGATGCTAGAGGTACAAAAGCAAAAATGAAAAAGTTCCTGCTCTCAACAAAATTATGTTCTATTAGGGAAAATAATGTGTATGCATATATTGTAAGTAGAAACAAAATAAACAATGGGTAAATAAAAACAAGGTAGTTTGAGAGAGTGGGGAAAGACCCCAATAATTTGGGGGAATCAGGAAGTCAATAATAATGCAAGATGAAGAGGACATTCCCTAAAGAGAAATGTCTCTTGGAAAGTATACAACCAAATGAAGAAAACATAGAAGGACTGGATAAAACTATATAGTCTGTGTGATCTATCAGGAGGAAAGGAAGAAAGGACATTGGAAGAAGGAAAACCCAGATATAAATTTTACATATGTGTATATACATAGACAGTATACATGTATGTTATATGCATACACACTTGTCCTCACACTCATATAAAGCAATATATATTTATATATAATATGGATTCATCTGTTGAAATTTGTGAATTCCATTAGAACCCTCCTCCAAACTACAATGCAAAGTACTGTGGGAGCATTTGCAAAATGCAAATCACAAGATAAATGAGGCACAATTAGCAAAGCACAGGAAACTAAGATGTTTAGAAAGGAGCTGTGAGTTGAAACCAAACAATATTTAAGAGATGAATTATTAACAACTATGAACACATTATTGTTCTTCATCATAAACAATTAAAAAAGGATTCAATTAATTTGAATTGGATAAACATTCTAAAAATGTCTCCTATATGCAGAGCATGCTGCTTGGCACTGGAGATATAGGAGGTACAGCATGATGACCTTCCTCCTTGGATCTCACAAAGCACTCGATCTTTTGTTCTGTTAAAGTATTTTTTGTATTGTGTGTTACCATCACTATATACTATTGGTGCCTTAACTTCCATAGTAGACTATAAGCTTAAGGAGAGGAAAGGAATTGTCTTATACCTAAACTTTTGAGTTTTCCCATATATAGTGCTATTAAGTTCAATAAGAGAAATATTTCTTCTAGCTGAGGGATTAACTTCATGAAGGAGGTAGGACCTGATTTGGGAATTAAAAGAAGGGAAAGACGTCAAAAGGTTCATCTCAGGGATAAGACTCAAGCCTTGAATTTTGATATTTTTGTATTTTGATAGTCAAAATTGGAGGTGGAAAGGCATTTTAGATAATGGAGGACCAAATGAGAGATATGAATGGATGAGAGAATAAATGAATAAGAGAATGAGAGAAAACCTAAAATATGTTCATGAAAATCACGTAATCAAGCTTCACCAGAGCACTGCCTACATGTAGGGAAGAGGCAGAAGGTAAGGCTGAGACCAAAAAAAAAAAAAAAAACTAAATCAAATTGGGAAAGACTTGAAAGCCAGATTAAGGAATTTGGACCTTATTTAGTAGATGAGGAGAAAGTCCTGAATATTTTTCAGTGGGACGGTGACACTGTGACTGATAGCCGGGCATATATCAAATCATGTGATTTCCTAATTTCCCAGATCCTCTAGTTTACAATGAAAGAGGCCATGTCATCTTCATCACTATTGAGTATTGTCTATAGCACCAGTACAAGGCTATATATTTCGTAAGCAATCAGCAAATACTCGCTGAGTTGTTTGAGTGGTAAAATGGAGTATTTTAGTACTGGCCATGTGTCTTTTAGTACTGGCCATGTGTCTCTATCCCAAAGTCATGCTGGTTTGTTGTCCATACATTCAGTCATGTTTGAATCCTTGTGACCCTGTAGAACAACTGTCCATAGGGTTTTCGTGGCAAAGATACTGGAGCAGGTTGTCATTTCCTTCTCCAGGGGTCACATTTTGTCAGAATTCTCCACTATTATGTCCATCTTGGGACACCTAAGTTAAAGGCTTTCACTGAGCTACACAAGTCCCTCCATCATAATAAGGCAGTGGTTACTAGAAGCCTTGTATTCCTATGCAACAGGGAGCCCATGTGGCCAAGCCTATCAGATCGTGGCCTCATATGGGATACCTCTCTATAGAACATTTCTCTAAATATCAGAGCCATAGCATGGTTGCATGATCTATACCAGTGGTTCCCAAACTTTTTTGGCCTGTTGCCCCCCTTTCCAGAAAAAAATATTACTTAGCCCCCTGGAAATTAATTTTTTAAAAATTTTAATAGCAATTCATAGGAAAGATAAATGCACCTGTAGCCATCACTGCTCTCCTGGATTGCTGCAGCACCTTCCAGGGGGCGGTAGCACCCACTTTGGGAATCACTGATCTATACTAACCCTTAGGTATGCATGTTGTATATTGGCCCCTTTACATTCTCCTTGGGATTGCATGCATTTCCATCTGCTAGGTATAGAACAGAGCTCCTATATATCAGGGAATCAAGGATATCATAAACCATGTGTAATATGGTTTGACTCTGGCCCTACTCTCTGAAGAGCAGGTCTGTCACATTTTAATCATGTCCTTATCCTAAGGGTTCTCTAGGACCCTCTTCTGTCATTGGTCCAAACCCCCCACTCAATATATTGCCCCCATTTCAGGGGTCTAGTGACTAGCATCCCAGTTCCATATAGTCAATTAACGTCAGATTAGCTTTACAAAGGGATATTTATTTCAAAAATATAGCATGAACAAGCATATTCCCTCAAAACTCAGGGGGCATACAAAGGGCATTAAAAGACTGCCCATCCTTTGATCCAGTCATACCACTGCTGGGTTTATACCCCAAAGAGATAATAAGGAAAAAGACTTGTACAAAAATATTTATAGTCATGCTCTTTGTGGTGGCAAAAAATTGGAAAATGAGGGGATGCCCTTCGACTGGGGAACAGCTGAACAAATTATGTTATCTGTTGGTAACAGAATAATATTGTGCCAAAAGGAATAATGAACTGGAATGACCTTCAGGAACTGATGCAAAGGAACAGAACCAGGAGAATGTTATATACAGAGATGGATACATAGTGGTACAATCCAATGTAATGGACTTCTCTACTAGCAACAATGCAATGATCCAGGACAATTCTGAGGCACTTATGAGAAGGAACACTATCCACATCCAGAGGAAGAACTGTGGGAGTAGAAACACAGAAGAAAAACAACTGCTTGATCACATGGTTTGATGGGGATATGATTGGGGATGTAGACTCTAAACCAGTGATTCTCAAAGTGGGTGCCACCACCCCCTGGTGGGTGTTGCAGAGATCCAAGGAGGTGGTGATGGCCACAGGTGCATTTGGGGGTGGTGAATAGCTGTAAGGGGATGATGATAGTATGTGACAGGGGGCGCTAAGTAATATTTTTTCTGGAAAGGGGGCGGTAGGTCAAAAATGTTTGGGAATCATTGCTCTAAACAATCACCCTAGTGCAAATACTAATATTATGGAAATAGGCCTTCATCAATGATACACATAAAACCCAATGGAATTGCTCGTTGGCTACAGGAGTGGGGTTAGAGGAGAGGAGGGAAAGAGCATGATTTATGTAACTATGGAAAAATATTCTAAATCAAGTAATTAAATAAATAAACTTAAAAAAAGAGTAGTACAAGTACTTTCAATAAAGTTTTGTAAAATTAAAAAAACACTCAAGGAACATCATCCGCCCTCTCCACATAACATATTACTTTTGTGGCATGTAGGGTTGGAGTGGAGAGGGGGACCAGGTTCATAGTTCAGCTCAGTTCCTACATAGGATTAGTATCACTAAGTTCTAATCTGAAACTCCAGAGGGTTAGTATCCCCAGACTCATGCCCCTTAGGGTATCATTGCTAATGGTTGCAATACCTAGCCTAGACTCCTAGACTCCTCGATCCTCATGACTAATGCTCACAGGACAGTCCAGAGATTCTACTTCCCATACAGAGAAAATTAAAGTATGAAGATAAAGGTGAAACCCTTCAACCCATTTTAGGGCTATGTGGCTTAAGGTTGGGGTGGAAGAGGCAGCCCTCAACCTCTTATTTTGGGGTTTGCTATGAGGAAGAAATCCTTTACTCTTAGACATTACCGTAGCTTTTGCTGTCAGGATACTTTAAAGATGTCAACATTTCTGACAATGGAAAAAAGGCTGCTCTCAACCCTGTGGTACATCAACACAGAGAGTCTACTCATGCTCTAGATTTCTAATCTCTCAGAGTAAGCCTCCAGTGTCTTCCATATGGGTGACATTATCTTAGGACATGTAGGGGTGTACCGAACTGCCATTACAAATGGTTTCTTTGTTTTAGCCACAATTAAAGATTTACAGAGGGCAGAGCTCAACACACCAAGGACTCCTAGGACACAATAAGAATACAGGGGAAGAAATATACCCCAAAGTAAAGGAATAGGATCTAACCAACTGAATGATAAGAAAGGAGACTGCCAACTATTTTTTTTAACAGTGTCTAAAAGTTCTATTAACAAGGAAATTGTGGGAAGATAATCAGAGTGTTTTTATGCAGGGTTCCCCTGCAATGCTGTTGTGGTTAGCCTACAAATTGCACAGACATCCTCAATGTAAATGGAAATAAACTATTTTTTAAGTAGATGAAGGATGTAACAGGCTTGCCTAAAAGAGAAAGATTATACTTTCCATTTTGTCTTGCCATAGAGCAAATATGTTCATTGAATGAGAATAAAGGCTTCATACTTTCCCATATATCTATGGGACTTCTCTGGATAGTGGATGGAGTCTGAAGGAATATGGGGAAGTAAGGGAGCTCTCTGCCCAGTTTAGTGACCACAAGGAGAGAGAGATAAATAAAAGAATAGAGATCTTAGCAATCAGGAAAGTGATGATCAAAACCAAACCAGGAACTTTACAGAGATGATGTTAACCTTTAGAATAAAAAAGATAGGTTGGAGACTCTAGCACAGGGGTCAGCAACCTTTTTGGCCGTGAGAGCCATAAACACCACATTTTTTAAAATGTAATTTCGTGAGAGCCGTACAGTGCTCACAGTGAGCGCTCCTGTAACAGCGCCTGAAAAAAATTGACTTTATGGCTCCTGCAGAAAGAGCCTAATTGGCTTGAGAGCCATATGTTGCCGACCCCTGCTCTAGCAGGAGCAGTTTTTAAACAGAAATGCTAAGCCTATCTACATTATAGGCATTAAATTCTAACTCTAGTTGAAGAAAAAAAATATGTCTTCCCTATTACAGCTATAAATCGTTGGAGGAGGTATTTTCCCAAACTACTCTTGGGAGAAAGAAAGGAGATGAGATTTTACTTGTTTGGAAATGTGCTCTAATATAGTTTTCTGGCACCATTCATTCATTAAAATTCATTTATATTCTGATTATGAGTTTTACTATTTCAAAGTTCTTTCCTTCATTTATTAAATAAATACATAAATCTAAACTAAACTAAATTTAGAAATTGTGATTTTTCCAAATGAGCAGGGTCAAGAGGAAGGGATAGAAGTAAATTACCAATGTAAACCTCAACAATTTGAGCTTGAGTTTGTGAGAGTCTTAAGTAGATTGTACCACAGGTTAAACCATTTTGGATGCATATAGTATATCATAGAAATTAGCCTGGGTGGTCTCAACTTTTGTAGGTAGTTATATATAAACCACAGAAATTGTGGTAGGTAGGTTAAATTGAGGAAAAAAACAACAAACATAAATGGAAACTCATAGAAGGTCATGTTCTGAGTAGACAAATCAACTAAATTATGGCAAGATTTCTTGGTGGGCATGGTAGGGTCCTGCCTAAGCCATGACTCTACTGTCTTCCAAGTGGTAACCTTACCATATAATGTTGCCAAGTTTGAAGAGGTGTTAAGGTAGCCATTGCTACAGTTTTTCCATTTCTGAAGAATCTTGTTAGGTTGGGGTCAGGTAAGATTTAGAGAGTGGGAACCTTGTAGTATGGCAAACAATTTTGTTATTATAAACTGCAAGGAGCCAGATGACACTGTCAGGTCCTCTGAAGGCTCAACCAACATGTGTGAGTGAATAGGTAAACATCCAGGCGCTGAATCTTTTCCTAGGGAGAAAAGGGACGAGATCCGAATTGGAGGCAAGCAAGCATAAACCAGGAAGCCTGGCCAGGCTGGCATCAGGGAGTCTGTGCTACATGCAAGTTCAAGATTCTGAACAAAGATACGGGATAAGATAACTAGAGCTGGATCAGGAGGCAAAATACAGACATGGTTACATAATGCTGATTGCTTCTCTGGTTAAGTGTATCCACCCCAAAACTTAATCTATTTACTAGCACCTGTTGACTTTCTCCCCTCCTCTTATTTTTTTTTAATTTTTTTTAATTTTAAACCCTTAACTTCTGTGTATTGACTTATAGGTGGAAGAGTGGTAAGGGTAGGCAATGGAAGTCAAGTGACTTGCCCAGGGTCACACAGCTGGGAAGTATCTGAGGCCGGATCTGAACCTAGGACCTCCTGTCTCTAGGCCTGGCTCTCAATCCACTGAGCTACCCAGCTGCCCTCCTCCCCTCCTCTTATACCTATGGTCAGGGTTACAGTCCACTCTAACTCCATCTGACTTTGGCCTCTTAAAATAGTCCACTTAATATCATTTATCTTTTGCTTCTCTGTGTTTTTTTTTTGGGGGGGGGAGGGGGTCTGATCATCTCAGTTTGCTTTATACTCACAAAGTGTACTTTTCAGTACTTTAAATCATTCCCTGTGGCTATTTAGCTATGATCCTCTTATTTGGGTAAAGTTGACTCATTGAAAAAATAATTATAAATTATAGTGCTAATTTTTCTAAGGATCTGGCTAGTACTGAGAACAATGGGATTAATTGAATTTCTAGTTCTCATCAGCTAATAGTCAAGGAAATCCATCACTTTATTGATTCTAGAATTCCCTACAAGGATGCTAACTGCAACCTATCCATGCCTATTGAGAATGTCTTGCCATGTCCTCCCATAAGTTCCCCAAAAGGGGTCCATTGCTGATTGCCTTCTTTCTTTTCACCTAACATTGAGAGGAGTGGAATATTTTGGCTGTCTTTTTGTCATCCTTTCATTCTTGCCAAGTAACCCTCTCTTTCTAACATAGAATTCCTAGATAACATCTTTTGGTCCTGTTCTCACAGAGTTTCTCCTTGGTTATGTGTTGTAGCCTTCTTATACCCACCAGATGACTCTCTACTCACTGACTTACTGACTTCTGTAATATTTATTTTTATTTCTTCAGAGACTGTTGTAGTTCATGAATGCCATTCAATAATACCAATAGAATCCAGTATTATTAAGGTGGACCTTGGTTTTCACAGAAAGCTGAGGGTCAGTAAAGCAGTTCTCCAATTTCCTTAAGGTAATATAATCTGGGTCCAACTCATTGTCAATTTGCACTATCTGTCTTGGATGTGTGTGTGTGTGTATCAGTGTATGTATATATATATATATATATATACACACACATATATATGATATAGATGTATGTGTATGTGTATGTAATATATAGATATTATACTATATTATATAATATATAATAACAAATATAGAAAAAGGACACATAGAAGGATACTGTAGGTTGACCAGCTCATTAAGATGTCTCTCCAGATGAATGTTGAAATTTGCCCAATAGTTATTCCTCATCTCTTTGGTTTTTTCTTGTGTGAACATATAGGACAAACTCTACTGAGTAATTACAAATCTCATACAATCACTCCAATGTCATCAGCAAACAGTAGCATCTGGAAGACTTCACTAACCATGGATAATTCCTCTTTGACCTGACTCCACATTGAATCTCTTCTATCACAGGGGTGAATGCCTTTGGCAAGCATACATTTCCCTGTTTTATGTCTTACCTGACATTTATTATTAGAGGGTCACCGAAAGGGTTACTTCTGCTGTTATATTTTCCAAGGAATCTTAAATAATTTTGATGTATAGATGGGAGGTACCTTTCTGTTGAAAGAGACTATAAGGTGGTGTTTTGTTCTACCATATCAAATGTTTTTTCACAATCGACAAACAATAGTCACAATGGAATCTTTTATCTTCTACATCTTTGGATAATTGTAAAATAGCAAAGATGTGTCTGATTGCTAAATATAATTTGCAAAAACCATGTTCTTTAATAATTCTAATTACTGAGTTTGACCTTGATTCATATAAAGATGACTTTCATAAAGATTTTGCATACATAGGAAATTAGTCACAAAGGTCAGAAGTTATTCATATTCTCTTGGTAGCCTTTTTTTTTTTTTTTTTTTTTTTGGTACTAATTAGGTCTGATTTTTTTATTTCCTTGGTAACTTCTCCTTCTTTATTTTGTATATTGGTGCATCAAGACCTCACAATTGTATTTCCTCCAGCATGGATCTCCTTTATGTACACATAATCCAATCCAGCTGTTTTCACATCTTGGTTTTCTTTAATGGCATTTCTATACCCCAGGGACTGTAATATAAGAGTCTCCTCTTTCCTTTTGTGATCTGTCTCCCGACCTTATCATTTGACTGAAACTTTTCTCTTTAAGTATATCAGTGCTAAAGCTTATTCACCTTTTTCAGTCCTCATCCTTCTTGAGCTCTCTGTAATGCTTGACACTGTCGAGCACCTCTTCCTGTCTATTTTGTTCCTGGGTTTTTGTGTCAATGATCTCTCCAGGTTCTCCCCTTACCTGTCTGATTATTTCTGTGTCCTTTGGTGGATTATCATTTCTGCATAGGTATATCCTAAGGATTTCTTCCCCTCCCCTCCCCTTTCTTCTCCTCTCCTGTTCTCTCCTTTCTTCTCTCCTCTTCTCCCTTTTTCTTCCCTGTCCCCCTCTTTTCTTCCCTACAACCTCTTTGTTGGTGATCTTTTCAACTTCCAATGATTGAATTACCATTTTTCATGCAAATGATTCCCAAATCAGTCTATCAAGCCTTTGCCTTTGGCTTTAACTCCTAGGCCTACATCATTAATTGTTTTCTGGCCAACTCCATTTGAATGTCCTATAGGCAATCTAAATCAACATGATCAAAATACATATTATCTTTTCCCCAAAACACTCTTCATGCCAACATCCCTACTTCTTTTTTGAGTAACTACTGTGAAAAGTGAATCAAACTTTCTTTGTCTATCAATCAGCAACTTTTAAGTTAATCAACAAAAACTTAAATACCTCTACTTAGTAACTGGTAAGGTACTAAGTAGGGGTACTTTAAGTTCTTGAGTTGTTTAGCTAAAAATAGAAAGGGGAGAGTTAATCCTATCTTTACAATCATCCCTGTGATTCTTTGGGAGAAAAGAAGTTGATGATTGATAGACAGAAAGTTTGATTCACTCTTCACACTACCATCTTCCATGTTAATCCAGTTTTCAATCTTGGTGTCACACTAGATTCTCTCCTCTTCTTCATTACCCATATCAGATCAGTTGCCAAGTCTTGTCAATCCTACCTCCCCATTTTTTGCATCAGTCCTCTTCATTCACGCAGAGATTCCTCCAGTTCAGGTTCTACTGCTAACTTGAACTATTGCTATAAACTCCTAACTTGTTTCTGCCTCAAGTTTCCCTTTTCATTGATCTGTCCATTATTCAACTGCAAAAATGACATGCCTAAAACACAGATCTAACCATATCATTCCACTATATGGCAAGCTTCAATGGCTCTCCACTAACTCTAGTATGAAAACTCTTCAGATTAGTATTTAGAGATTTTAAACTTTAGCTAATCCAGCTCCAATCCACCTTGCCTGATAATATTTTTATTTCTGTACTTTTTATTGCAGCCAAACTGCTTTACTTTTAAAATTTCTTTTATACAGCATTCCACATCCTGCCTCCATGCCATTTTTTCTTTTCTTTTAAAAAACCCTTACCTTCTGTCTTGGAATATACACTAAGTATTGGTTCCAAGGCAGAAAATCAGTAAGATCTAGGTGATTGGGAAGTGCCTTGGTCAGTGTCACATAGCTGGAAAGTGTCTGAGGTCAATTTGAACCCAGGAACTCCCATCTCTAACCCTGGTTCTCAATCTACTGAGCTACTTAGATGTCCCCTCCATATATTTTCACTGACTGTTTTGATGCTTTCCCCCCTTATTTTTGACTATTAGAACCCCTAACTCTAATCAAAAGGCTCAGTTCAGGAGGGTACTGCCTACTCAAGGACTTTTTCAATGATCTCCCCTCAGCTGTTAGCAATCTCTGTCCCCAAACTATCATGTATATGACTGAATATATTTTGTATCAAAGTGAATTCATTTATACAGTTTTTCTCTGTAGAAAGTAAAGTTCTTGAAGGCAACAACTATTTTCACTTTTGTCTTTGCATCCTCAGCATCAATGCAGAGTACCTATTTAATACATGTTTGTTGAATTGAACTGAAATTCTCAGTTCACAGTCTGAAATACTTTGCTTCAGTGCTGCAGAATGCCTTTGCCTTACAAAAGGCCATTTAAGGAAAGGACTTGATTTTAAAATGACAGTTTAGTTAGTATGCTTAAATTGGTAATAATGCTTGCTTTTTAGCCATCAAAGTATATTAGGTGTCCAAGGGGAAAGACCCACTGAGTATATTTTTATTTTCCCTTTGATACTAACTGCTCTTCATCTATTTTCAAATTTCTAGTTCCTGAATTTTCAGTGAGGAATAAGAATGTAAACCTAAGCAGCAGCATCTTAACTTCTAGGAATAGTAAAAAAAAATTTGAAATACCCAATACTAGTTTCAAAAGAAATAAAGGGAAGACAGCAATCATCCAGTTCCAATCATAGGTCTCGAAAGGAAACTAAAGAGAATTCCAGGAAAACATCCATTGTTTTAAATGAACCACTGACTACAATAGCCTTCCTCATGTACAGAAGAAGAAAGGAGCAGCAAAGGGAATGGGGGATGAAAAAAAAAAGGAGTTATTTAGAACATATTCCTTTCCTCTAGATACAAATTACTTTGGTAGAGAGGTGAACTGAAATCATTCATACCAATGGAAATAAAGAAATGTATCTAAGTATTCCCTTAAGAAACTTAAAAGTAATTCAAATAACACAGAACAGGATTTCATTAGCTCAGACATCCTGATCATGCTATCCCACGAGTCGGGGTTTTTTTTTGTTTTGTTTTTGTTTTTTTGTTTGTTTTTTTGGTACCCATGATACTCCTCACATCTCAGTAAAGCAGGAAAAAAAATAAAAGTTGACAATTTAACTAAACTAACCAACAGGTTAGCAATAACGATCTATCATTACCGAATGGATTTGGTTCTATGTAAGATCTATACATGAAAAAATATCAATCTACATATAAAAAATGATATGTAAAAAAACAATCTTCATTCTCCAGCTCAGAAAGAAAGATAGAAATCATGGAAATGTGGATTCTACTGATGCTCTCCAACAGTGAGATGTAGCGGCACAAATACTGAGCCATTAGATGAAGGTTCTAGGCCCACATAAGGAATTGTTTTTTTTTTCTATGAAATAGGGATCATCATTTAACTTCTCTATAAAATGAGAGGATATGATTAATTATGATCTCCAAGTTGGCTTCCAGGTTTAGAATTCTATAATTTTAGCTAATTTTAGCCATAGTGTGTGATTCCCTTCTCCTCCCCCTACTCTCCCATATCTTAACAAAACTTTGCCCAAGGCTATAGATAATAAATGGGTTGATTTGGGTTTTTGCATATGTTTAGTAAATGCTTTTTCATTGGTTCATTCATCTTAAGAAACTTTCCACTGAAAAACTAGGATTTCAGAAAAATAATTCTTTAGCATAACTTAAATAGCACCAGCCATGCCTTTTGACATTAAAATGATGACCAACTAAGAAGAAACAATAATAAATGATTGTAGCTCCAATTCATAGTATTATAAACCATTGCCTTCAGTGAAGGCATTTATTCCAGCTTATTCTTCTTCATTTTCTCTATGGCAATAAGCAAAATACCTTGACTATAATAGACCCTTCACAGATACTTATTGAATGTCATTGAATAATAGCAATTAAAGACCCAAGACCATCTAACTTCCTTGCTCAAGAAGTTCTCCATTGCCTATAGGGCTAGATACAAACTCCTTCCAGCCTATAATTTTCCAGGATAATTATTCTCATGGATTCTAGCATTTGCCAATTTAGCCTACTTGTTTTTCTCTGTATCTGAGATCTCATTTCCTGTCTTCATGCCTTTGCAAAGGTTGTTCACTTTTGCCCCATGCCTAAAATGTTCTCCTTTCTCATCTCCAAATCTTGGCTCCCCTTCTAGGCTCAAGTCAAATGCTACGTTCTTCAATTCTCCCAACTATTGGCATCTCAACTCTTTTGAAATCACATTCTATTTATTTTAACTATGTTCTCTTAATTTATGCACAAAATTGTTCTATCCCTCCAAGAGAGTGTCAGGCCCTTGAGATGAGAGACCATATCACATAACATTTGTGTCCATTGTTTCTAGTAGAGTTTCTGGCACATTGCTCGTGGACCAACTTTTACACCCTGGGATAGTTTGGCGTGTCTGGTCTAAATGATATACTTGTGCTAATAATAGGAATGTTTCTTTATGATAGCCTCAAAGTTTGGTTAACACATATACACAGAAGGAATGAAAAGAATGTGACCCTATATTTATTTTTTAAGATAGCTTATTCTATTTTTAGATGTAAAAGGTTATCATAAGGCTTAAAGCCAAAAACACGATTGCAATCTACAGTGTCACAAGTAGAATTTGAGTCATTAAAAAAAACTAACAACAACAACAATTTAAACACATGTAGTACATGGTTGGTGAAATCTACTTTTCAAATAAAAAATAGCTGGCTTGTTTGTATATGTGTGAGGAGAAAGGAGTAGTCATTTGCTCTTACAGTGTAACAGAGAAAATACTCAAAGTCTGCTCTTTGCTAACTAAGTCTTAATCTGCATTTTCTCTATAACAATAGTTATGAATTGTTTGTAGCTACAAAATACTTTTTTTTAAAAAGTCTTTACCTTCTGCCTTGGAATCCATATTGAGTATTAGCCAAAGGCAGGGCGAATGGTAAGGACTAGTCAATTGGGGTTAAGTGACTTGCCCAGAGTCACACAGCTAAGAAGTGTTTGAGGCCAGATTTGAACCTAGGGCCTCCTGTTTCCAGGCTTGGCTCTCAGATTCATTGAGCCACCTCACTATCCCTAGAAATACTTTTCAAAATGATAATGGAATGTAAGTTCCTTGAGGGCTGGAGTCAACATGGTGAAAATTTTTTTCTTAACCTCTCTACTACTTCTCACAGTGCCATATACTTAATAGGGAATAGAAAGGGAACAAGAATGAAACAAAAATTTATTAAGCCTCTATTATGTGCCATGACTTTACTAAGCAATTAAAAAAACCTTATTTGAGCCTCATAATACCCCTAAAATGTTATTAGTGTATTATTATTATCTCCATTTTATGGTTGAAGAAACTCAGGCAGATATAGATTAAGAGACTTGCCCAGGGTCTCATAGCTAGTAAGGGTCTGAAGCCAAATTTTAACTTAAATTTTCTTGACTCCAAGCTGATCTACTGAGTCAACAATAAAAGAATACAAGCTACTTGAGAGCAGGGACTGATGGGTTTTTTCCCTCGTCATTACCTCTGTGGTTGCTCATCGTACCTGTATATGGTGGTCAATTAAATGTTTTTCAAATTGAATTGAAATAATATTTCAAAATCAACCAGTGACAGTAGAGACTTGGCTTTTGGAGGGAAGGTTGCCTATTTCTCTTTCCAAATATCCTCCACTCCCCCATTTAGAGACAAGATCTGGAAATAAGCTCATTTGACAAAATTCAGATAAGCTGAAACATGAGACTCAATCTGATCTCCCAGCTGTTACCGTTACTTGATCCTATGTTGTTACATGCAGGATGTGAGAATACTATAGCAACCAAACCAGTTTATTGAGCAAAGCAAACATCAATGAACAACTTTCATGCCATGATGAAGACAAGGTGGTAGGAGGCTTAAATGCTCTCACAGAGCTGCACTTTCTATTCTCTCTTACATCTTCTGTTTGGGGTGGGGTGGGGGAGAAGAAGGGAGTTAATATTACAGGAAGTTTTCTTTTCTACAAAAACACTTTCTTCCTCCAGGTCACTGGAGGAGGAAAGACAGAAGGATGAGTATCAATGCCTCCAAATCTCTGGTGAACCATACTGGACCTCTTCCTTTTGATTCTCTGGTCAAGTTTAATTTCTTAGCTTGGCCACAAGTTTAAAGTGCAAAATCATTATCATAAAATATTACACAAATTTATCTCAATTGGTTCATATGCTTTTATTTTCCATTAATGTTCTTAACTCATAGATTGAGAGCAAATAGGGACCTCAGAGACCTTTTGGTCCAAAGACTCTTATTATACAGATGATAATGGATAATAAAAAATAATAATTAATAATAATAGCTAACATTCACATAGGGCTTACTATGTGCCAGGTACTGTGCCAAGTACTATATAATTATTATCTCATTTAATCCTCACAACAATTGTGGGAGGTATATGCTATTATTATCCCTTTTTTACAGACAAGGAAACTGATGTCCTCCAAGATTAAGTGACTTGTCCATAGTCATACGAATTGTAGATGGCTGAGTAGATAGAGTTCTGGGTCTGGAGTCAGGAAGACCTAAATTCAAATCCCATCTCAGATACTTACTAGTTATGTGACCTTAAGCAAGGCATTTAACCTCTTTTTCCCTCAGTTTCCTCATCTGTAAAATAGGGATAATAATAGCACCTACTTCCAAATGTGTCTCAAGGATCAAACAAGATAATACTTATAAAGCATTTCACACAGTTCCTGGCACGTAGCTAGGACTATATAAAAACTATTATTAATAGTAGTATTAGTATTTCAGAGGCCATACCTGAACCCACAACTTCCTGCTAGAGCTATATGAACTATACAACTTGGCACAAAAGGAGAAAAAAAATCCCAACACAATAAAAAAAACACCCATGATCCTCCAGGACCAAATATAAAATCCTCTATCCAGGTACTAAAAATCCTTTATTACCTGGACCTTTCTAAACTGAGAATTTCCTTACATTTTATACCTTCTATATACTCTGTATCTCATGACTGTGTCTTTTCACAAGCTGTCTCCTGTACCTGAAATTGTCTCCTTCTTGACCTCCACTTCCTGGTGTTTTTTAACCTCCTTTAAGCCTCAGCTCAAATCCCACCTTCTGCAAGAGCCCCAGTCACCCCACTCTCTCCCAATGCCAATGTCTCCCTCCGAGATTTACACTGTCTGCACTATCACACTCAGTTTCTATTTATACTGTATATATCTTGTATGCATTTTTATATTATATATTTTTATATTATATTATCATCATCATGATATTATTAGAATATGATGATATATGATATGACATGATATAATTAATATAATATAACATATCAATACATAATTATTTAGATGCTGTCTCCCCCATTAAAATGTAAGCTCCTTGAAGGCAGGGACCATGTTTTTGCTTTTCTTTGCATGCCTACCTCTTAGCTGAGCTCTGAGGGCTAGAACCTCAAGATAATGGGATCTAAGTTATGGGGAGGTTTTCAGCAGATTTTCCCAAGTTTCCTCAATGCTCCTCAAACCACAAGGTTCAGGTAGCTGCTTAAACCAAGAATGTGCAGGTTCACTTCTGGCATTTCCATCTGGTCATACTGGAACATTCCTTTGGTATTTCAAAAGTTGTGATTGTACAATTCACTTCAACTTTACATTTCTATTTTCCGAGTTGAGCAGTCTTACCAGGTACTCCAGCTTGGATCCAGTAGTTAATGTCAGTTCCCTCTCCATTCCCCAAAACTTGGGTGACATTTATGGGTTGTAGCAGGTTCATGACTTCCTTTATAATAGCCCGGGCTTTATCGCTTCCAGTAAATCCTACACCTGTGGGCATGAAATTGCCCAAGTCAGACTCCATTACCAGGCTGAAGTTAGAGATGTTGACCTAAATACAAGAGGAGAAAACAGTTTAATTCACATCCATTCACTTCATCAATTTTCTCTTGAGAATGTGCTACAATAACACCAATTATTTATTCATTTGTTCCCACAATGAGAAGTATTTTGACTCAGAAGAGTTAAGTATCAGAGGATCACATAGTAAGTAGAGAAAAGCAGCCTGTCGTCTAGAAACATTAGCAGATGCCTACTCCACACAATTAAACATTAATGAGGTGCCTACTATATGCATGGCAATGAGCTTAGTTCTGGAGTTATAAATACAAAAAAGAAATATCATCTTGTCTTTGAGGAGCTTTCTACTGCCCAGATTAGAAGTCTATCTGAAAGATAATTAAGGGGAGTAGAGGGCAGCTGGGTGGCTCAGTGGACTGAGAGCCAAGCCTAGAGATGGTAGGTCCTAAATTCCAATCTGATCTCAGACACTTCTTGGCTGTGTGACCCTGGGCAAGTCACTTACCCTTCTTCTGCCTTAGAACCAATGCATAGTATTGATTCTAAGGTGGAAAGTGAGGGTTATTTAAAAAAAAAGAAAGATAACAAAGATAATAAAGTACTGCCTGAAATAAAAATTGTAATGTGAATATATATTATACATAGCATATCTGATATTTAAATAGAGCTTTAAGGTTTGCAAAACACTTTCTGTATGTTCAATTTCATTTGAACCCTAGAAGATGAATCTGGTTTAGCATCCACAGTTAAAGATGAAGAAAGTGAGGCTGAGAGAGATAATGTGACTTGCTCAGGGTTTTATAGATAGTAAATGTCACACATAGGTGGGGACTGAATTCTGGATTCTTCCTTACACCAAGTTTAACACTCTATCTGTCTACATCTTCCTGTTTCTAAATCCAACATTCTATCTAATGAGATAATATGTATTCTATTTTACAAATCTTAAAGCACTAAGTAAACATTAACTATTATTGTTGTTATGCCACTCTACTGAGAGGGAAAAAAGCACAAGACTTAGAATCAAAAGACCTAGACTCAAATCTAGCTCCACGACTTCAGACCTCTGTGATGCTGAGCAAGTTTCTTCTCCTCTTCCCTGAGCCTGAATATCCTCAACAGCAAATCTAAAGAGTTGGTCTGGATCATATTGTGTGACTCAATGAACCTATTTGTACCAAAGATACATTCTCATGCTTTCCATTACTCTTGGGCTAGGAAATAAAAGATGTGTTCCAGGAGCCGTTTTCTTCACAGATCTCTGTAAGCTGAATATCCAGTCCCATTCGAAGCCTGGGTTCTTATATGTCTGGCAGGTTTGTTGTGCGTTTCTGATTTTGTTGTTCTCTCTGTTGAATCCCCAGAGTAGGAGGTAATAGTTCAAGGCCTCAAACACTAGTCTCCCTGGTGTAAAACTGCAGAGCCCCATTCCCAGGTGGCTGAGCCTGAGCAGCCCAAGTAGAAACTCTTTCTAAATAAAGTTAGCTAGGAAAGCACTCTGCTTTCAGTGGGAGAGCTTAAAATACAAGATACTCTCAGCAGGTTACAGAGCTCAAAGGCACCCAAGCCTTAAACTTGCTTGGCTTTTAAAATCCCACAAGTTTAAAGTCCTTTCACACTGTTAAACCCATCTGTTTGGCAGCATCCATCTGCCTCTCCATGTGATTCACTCTGGCTACTATCATTCTAAGATACAGTAAGATCAGTAATGGTATTCCTACCTTATAACTATAGTCACTGGGTAAATAACAAGTAGTAAATTAATAAGGGACCAGTGGGAAGAGCATTGGATCCAGCAAAGGAAAACCTGGGTTTGAATCCTGGTTCTATGCATGCAATTATGGTCAAATCATTTAAATTTTTCTGGACTTCATTCTCCTCATCTATAAAATGATGGAGGTAGACTAGATGACCTCTCAGGACACTTTCAATTCAAAATCTACAAGCCCAAGTAATCCTTATTCTGAATTATATAGTGAAATAGATTTTAGGTCAAAACACGAAGAATCTTCTTACAATTGGAGCCATCCAACAGGAACTGGCTCCTCTGTGAAGAAGTGAATTCCCAGTCACTATATATTTAAGAAGGCTGGATGACTACTTGTCAGAGATATTATAGAAGGGATTTATGCATTAAGGAGGGCATTATTCTAGTTAACCTCTCAAGCCCCTTATGATTCTTGAAAATCTATTATTTCCTCCAATCATTAACTCAACAATAATCTGAATAAACTTATCTTCTGAGCTACTGCTCAGTTCAGACAGTGAAACTAATAGCACTGAACTAGAAAGGAGGAGATTTGAATTCTGGTACTATCTATACCACTAACAAGCTGTGTGACATCTGTCAAGGCAATCTCTCTCTCTTTGCATCTCAGTTAACTTTTCTTAAAAAAAGGGAAGGAGTTAGACAAATTCATCTCTGAGGTTCCTTCTACACTAGTGTTTTAGGAATCTTTAATTTTGTCATTGTCGTTTAGTGATTTTTCAGTTGCATCTGACTCTTCACAACTTCATTTAGAGTTTTCTTAGCAAAAGTCCTGGAATCATTTGTCATTTCTTTTCTTTTTTTTTGCAGCTCATTTTGCAGATATGGAAACAGAGGCAAACAGGGTTAAATGAATTTTCCAGGGTCACACAACTAGCAACCAAGGCCAGATTTGAACTCAGGTCTTGGTTCCTGTCCCAGTGCTCTATTCACTGCATCATCTAGCTGCCCAGGTTATAAAAAAATTTCACATATGTCAACTTTTTTAGGTTAGATAAACGTTTCTACAAAATACTTCTGAGACTATGCATATTTTCTGATTGTAACAATCAAAGTTTACTTGAATCATAAAACCTAAGAAGGGATCTTCAAACATATGCAGCAGGTTATAGGGCAGCTAGGTGGCAGAACCCCTGGAGTGCTGGGCCTGGAGGCAGAAAGACTCACCTTCCTGAGTTCAAATCTGATCTCAGACACTTTGTAGCTCTATGACACTGGACAAGGCACTTAACCCTATTTGCCTCAGTTTCTTCATCTTTAAAGGGAACTAGAATAGTAAGGGGCAAACAACTTTGGTATCTTTGCCAAGAAAACCCCAAATGGGGGTCGAGAAGAATTGGAATAAAAATGATGATAGGAGTTTTTCCTTTTCCTGGTCCACAGAGAAATGGGCTGTTTTTATATACATAAAAGAACCCAAAGCTTTAAAATACAAAAGGTGACAAAAATAAGATGAACTCGAGCTGAGACAGGTTTTTAGAGTACTCCCTTTCCCACAGCATAATGATCACCCAGAGGAAGAGACCCAAGGCAAATGACATAGCATTGCTGTATTTTCTACCCTTTCTTGCTGCCTTCTAGTGTAGGAGGGAATTATTTACAAGAGGATAGTTATAAGAAGTCTTCTTTCATGCTGATATATCTACATGCTTATAAGTAATGGAGGAATAAAAATTTGGGGGAGATCATCAATGTTCTGGAGCCCAGAACAATAAGAAAGATCTTACTCATGTATTTACAGTAACAATAATTGAGAAGGCCCAGTTGAGCAATGGGCAAGAGCCCTTAGCCAGCCTTGCAGCATAGCAGAACAATTGCAATTAGCTATTTGGTATTTAAGGGAGTTTTCCCTTTTTGAAAAAAAAATATTACTCATTTTTGTTTTATTTTTACTTCAAAATCTCTCCTTCCTGCTACTCATTCCTGCACCCCCCCAAAAAATTGAGAAGGCAAAGAATATAATACTCATTACACATATGAAGTCATGAAAAACACATTTCCACATTAGATATGTTGAGGGATGTAAGACAAAGAAAGAGGAAAAATATGTTTCAGTCTATACTCTAAGTCCATCAGTTCTTTATCTGGAAGGGGATGTAATTTTTCATCTTGAGCCTTTTGGAGTTACGGTGAATTATTGTATTGATCAAAGTACATGTTTTTCACAGTTGATATTCTTTATAATAATGCTATTATTATGTTGATTATTCCTCTGGTTCTGCTCCCTTCACTTTTCATCAGTTTATACAAGTCTTGCCTAGTTTTTATGAAACTAGCTTTTTCCTTCCTTCCTTCCTTCCTTCCTTCCTTCCTTCCTTCCTTCCTTCCTTCCTTCCTTCCTTCCTTCTTTTCTTTCCTTATCTTCCATCTTGGAATCAATACTAAGTATTTTTCCAAAACAGAAGAGCAGTAAAGGATAGGGGTTAAGTGATTTGCCCAGAGTCATAGAACAGGGAAGCATCTGAGGCTAAATTTGAATCCAGAACCTTCCATCTCTAGGTCTGCCTCTCAATCTACTAAGCCACCTATATGTTCCTTCATCCTTTCTTATAATACAATAATATTTTCCGTCACAATCACAATCATATACTATAACATGAACTGTTACCTAATTGGCATCCTAAAAGAAGCTTTTTTCAGTGGCACTCAAGGCTATTTAAAAGGTTTTAAGCAATGGTTAGAAATGTCCCAGGCTACTGAAACTGTCTGACTATAAGCTACAAAGTCTTCTTTGGTTGAGGAAGTTTACTCACTATCAATTCCTTTCATCAAAAGAATCACATATCTGAACTTAAAAAAATAGCACCCTGACATTTATTTATGTAGGGCTTTAAAATTTGCAAAACATTTTGTATACATCTCATATAAAACACATAATGACCATGCCAAGTTGGCACTATAAATATTATCTCCATTTTATAGACTCTCAGAGGTGAAGCAACTGGTCCACCCAAGTAGAAAGAGTTGGAATTAGACTTTAGATTCTTGATTCCAAGCTGGGCATTCTTTCCACTGGACAATATTGCCTCTATCTAAATACCTATGAGATATTTTGAGTGATTTTCTGAGAATGAACATAATGACATAGTAGGGTTATGTTACTAAACATGACACCTCAACTTTAGCTACTGATGTTGCACTATGGTAATGTCATTAGAGTTAATAATGTGTGAGATTTGTGTTACATTCAGAACTCAAGTTCAGGCCTGATTTAACTAGCTTGGTGATGTCTGGTCAGCAAATCCTCCATGAAATTCTGCAATCCTCATCAGCTTTCCCTCCTTTGTCTCCCACAACACACACACATACACACACACACACAATCACAGCATAAAAACAAAAACAGAAATGTACTGCCATAAAGGAGGGCTTCCAACACTGATCCTGGAACTGCTCTTTAGGGGGAAGGAAAAACCCAATAGCCTAATTATCTACCATTTAGGTTAAAAGTGGAGACTAGTATAGAAGTGAACTGTTATGCTTTGACAGCTAAGTGCTAATGAGGCAGCTGGGTTCAATGGAGAGAGTCCTGGGATGACAATTTCCAGAGACCTTGTGTTCTACTTCTAGTTCAATAAATGACAAGTTGAGCTACCTTAGGGGAAGAGTTAATCCTTCCCTCTATATCACAGTTATTTAGCCTTGGCTTCTCCATCTGTAATCTGGGTTTTAATACCATTCTCAGAAGAAAAAAAATGAGAATGCCCAAACAAGACTTTTAGCTACTTAAATAACGTGTATGCCATCCATTCAAGGGGCAGTGAGGCGCAGTAGATAGAGAGTTGGCCACAGAGTCAAAAAGATCTGGCCACTCTTATCTACTGACAATCTTCTCCACTGACCCTTTGTGATGGTTAATTTCAGTTTTGTGACTTACAACAAGACAACACCACCAAAAGAATATTGGTTATTAAAATATTTTTAAAGGGAAATTCAAATTAATTAAAATTTCACAGTCAATCCAGCCTACTCTCTTCTTCTTTTCCCATTCTTGGTCCAATTCACTGACCATTTGCAGCGCCTGCCATCTATATCTATATCTTTATCTATATCTATATCTATATGTGTCCCAAGCAATCTTCTAGGATTCTAAGCTACAAAGGAGATACTAGTCTGAACTGGCAGAGGTAATTTGCCCATTGGTAGTTCCCTATATTAATAAAATCACAGATCCAATTTAAAAAAAGCCAACCAAGTCTCAAAATTATATAAGATTTCTTGAAAGACATAACAAATAATAATAAATAAGCTTTTCAACCTCCCTCTAACAACAAAGGAGGCATATGCTCCTCAAAGCTTTTTACTACTATCATGAAGGAGACCCAAATCAGAGTTCAAAGGGAAGAAGACTCTCTTACATGTGGAAGGGGGGAGGTCTTTTGGAATTTTCTTTTTTATGGATGGAATTATGCTGATTGCATCTAACCTGGGTACACAACACAGACTCCTAGGTTAGATCCATAATTATACTAAAGAGTTCTGTTTTTCTACAAGGGGAAAAGAAGTAGATGAAGAATCCCTATTTTTTGGTTGGATGGGAATCTACAGAATTCATCTGTCAGCACACATATGCAGACACACAGATATAAACATAAATGTCAGGTATTGCAAATGGTCAATAAGTTGGGTCCAGAATCCCAAAAGAATAAGAAGGCAGGCTGGATTGGCTTTGGGAAACTGTAAAGTTCTATTAATTAATTCATATTTCTTTTAATACCAATATTCTTCTGGCAGGGTTGTCTGGTTGCAAGTCATAGAACTGAAATTAACAATCATAAAAGGTCAATGGAGAAGTGCAGAAGGGATGTGAGCAGGCTCCAATACATTTCAAACATGGAATTATAAAGTAAGAGCCATATAAAGGATGCCACTAAAGAAATCTATGAGTGAAAAAGAATATGGACTGGTCATATGGTCAGAGGGAAGGGATAACAAATGGAAGTTCCTTATACCAATGAAGTCACAGGTCCAGTCCCCCTTTCTGTCTAAAACATTATTTAATTGGTACTCTGTGGTACAGTTATATAAGCATAAGTTCTGATCCCTCAAAAAAAACCCTTTAGGAATAGTTCTAATACCATTAGGTTAATAGGGAAATAAGTAAATATCCACTGGGGAAGGAGGTAGAAGGAGGGCTTTTGTTGTCCCTTGCCCCAATCCTCAAAGTGATTTGTTTAAGTGAAGGAAATAAGAAAAGGAGCAAGCCAACTTCCCTTGTTGACCAAACATTTCCTGCTGGCGAGAAATAAAGAGCCGATGAGAAATAAAGAAATAAAGAGTCTAACATAATAAAACTTGGTCTTGCTGTGAGTTAGTCAGTACACATAGATAGCAATACACCAGAGCTCTAGGGCCATTAGGAAAAGAAGTGCTTGATTTTACTCATGCTAAATTTTATAAGTTGCTACTAAAATGATGGCAGTCTCCCATTGTTTTCTATTTATATATAAATGTTCACATATGTTTTCAATAAAAAACCTAAAAAAACAAACCACCCACAGTACAGGACATTGCCTTTTCTCCTCATTTACAGAGTCACTATCTAATTGTTAGCACATGGACAGGAGGCCAGAAAAACAAAATGTCTTTGCACAGAAAATTGGGGATGAGCAAACCAGGTCACTGAGATGTTAGGAATATCGGCTTCTCTAGAATGTCTTCACCAACATCCTTGTCCCTTAAACTATGATGAGTAATTAGGGACATACCTAGTATGGCTCTGGAGAGCAGAGCACCATGGGCTCCAACAGAAGCAGCCTGGGTTCATTCATGTAGCCCATTTTAGAATAGACTCAGAGAACATCAGAGAGGGAAGAGCCCTTGGAGATCAGATCATCCCACATAACTCAATATTCTGGGTGTTGGACTAAACATATTTTATGTAACTGAATATTTTATTTCTTCCTGGAACCGGGCTGAGTTTGCCACTGCTGAATGAAACAAGCTGAGGCTGGATTTGTTCCGGTGGGTAGTTTTTGACAAAATTAATAGATATACAGAGGTGTAGGATGGACCCCGGATCAGCTATTAGTTCAGCTGCTCTCTATGTCCATTTAAAATCTGCATTTTAAGCCAGGACACTAATTAAGAGCTGGTGAAATTGTAATTCATTGCCTTCATTTTACCCCAGTCTGCTGGGCAGTTACTGCAATGGTTAGCATTCTCTATGATGATTAGTGGGAAATCTTCCACAAGCTAAGATAAAAAACTGTGACCTGGGCTTGCCACAGAGTCAAGTCCCTTAAATTTTTCTTTGTCTCTTCGGGTCAGATAACTGGTTCCCCAGAGAATTTGGTAACCATATTAATATTATATTTATAATCTTATATATTAATATTATATTATATATACTAGGTGTAGTATACATAATATAATATATGTATTAATATTTATATAATATAACTAATATGAATAGTCTTGTTTTAAAAATGGAATACCATATTAAATCAATGAAGTACCCTTAAAATAAATATTGGCTCAAGGGATAGGATGATGGACTTGGAGCCAGGAAGACCTGAGTTCAAATTCTGCCACAGACATTTCTTGGTTGTATTACACTGGGCAAGTCACTTAACCTCTCTCAGACATAGTTTCCTCTTCTGTAAAATGGGATAATAAAACATCTACCTCTCAGTATTGTTGCGAGAACCAAATACGTTAATATCTGTAAGATGCTTTTCAAACTTGAAGAGCTATAGAAAAGCTAATTGTTATTATTATTATTATTACTACTACTAGTAGTATTTATTAGGCTCTAGAAAATGCTTACTTGTGTTTTTAAAGGATTCTTATATATGAGTCCTATGAGTTGCAGAATTAGAATTTTCAATTGATTCTTCCTTTGGGGAGATTTTTTTTAAACCCTAGATTTTTCTTCTTTGTTTTAAAGTATTTATTTCATTGTATACTAGCCAGGTTCCTCTGGTTCCATCCAAAGACAAGGGGATTCCTACTACCTTCCAGTTAATCCTGACTTCATCTGGTCACTTGAGAATGAAACATCAGTCTCAAACAGGCCAACAAAATTCATTGGCTTGGCCTTAAGAAACAAACATGTTACAGACATCAGCGATGTTTGGTCAGGTGTCTGCCTCAAGTTGAGTTTCCAAAGGCATACTTTCACACGGTAAGTGTGCTGAGTCACCACACATCATCTTTTCCATCTGCAACTGTGACCCTGGAATTCCCAGTTCAAATGAGAGAAGTGGAAGGGAGGAAGAGTGAGAGAATTAGCAATCTGTGCTTCTTCTCAGAGGTTGAGTAATGTTTCTTTGTTTTGCAACAAGTTATCTCCCTGCCAGACAAAGCCAAGAATAGTGTTTCCCTCCATGGCTAGCTGCTGAGATACTTATACCCTGTGGCTCAGCATTTGATTCTCTGACACAGTCTCCAGTGCTCAGCTTTGAACCTTGGTCCTGCTTACAAAGAGGCAGGAAAAAAAAGCATGATGACAAAGTGGAGAGCTGTAAGTTATTTTTATTTGACAGCTAACCTGGTTTTAGCTTGGGATAATGGGCGGTCATGGTGCTATTTGTTACATGAGGGCTGAAACTGAAGACATCTATTGAGATGCAAGATCGGTCTTCGTTCCAGACAGGAGAGGAGAATGGGTGATTTCTTGAGTTCTCTTTCCAGTATTGGTATTCTAGGTATATATACAGAGATCTGATGCCTGCCTATGTGTGACAAATTTGTGTTGACCAGCAATTTTCCAGGATGCCATCTGAGACTGCCTCGATCTCAATGAATACTCCTATCATGCTGGTTACAGGCTGGTTACATTCAAAGAATCACTCTTTAAACTTAAAAAAAAAAAACAAAAAAAAAAACAAAACCCACATCAATCCTCGGCGAAGATCACTATGGTAACAATGGCAAACCAAGAAGATTATGGAGAAATATGGCAAAAACATATGCTAAAAATCCCAAGTGTTTGTTTGGCAGGAAAAAAAAAGGAAGAAAGAAGACAATTACCAGGATATTCAGCTGATGTACTTAGAAAGACTCACATGGCAATAATGTCAATCTGAGTTTCTAATTTTAGTCCAGCACAATGGAAGCAACAAAGATGGCATAAATGGGAAGGAGAGAGAACAGGCTCAAAACAGATGTCAAAAAGCAGCAGAAGGATCAGGATTCTGAAGCTCACAGCTGTGGGTGAAAATTTCATTCCCTTAAATACTTGGGTTCTCAGTAGCTTAGGGCAAGAATCTCATGCTGTTAAAATATAAAACCAGGCGAATGAATCACTACAGTATTGGAGAAGATGAATCTCCAATTGAATCTGGGATTGCATTAGCGATGTGCCCCTGCTCTCACTGGCCCATAAAGCAAGAAGCAAATTGTCTCAGTGGGAAAGCTTTTTGGAACTTAAGGGCTTTATATGCCGCATCTTGACACCCTAATAATAATAAGAGCAGCTTATATTTATAGAGAGCTTTAGGGTTTACAAAACATTTTCCTCATAGTAATTCTATGAGGCAGGTAGTACCAGTTATTTTTCCCCTCTATTTTACAGATGAGGAACTGAGGTAAGAAAGGTTTGTTTGTTTGTTTTTAGAGTGATCTGTCCATAGGGTCATAACAAGTATCTCTGCAGGGGCCAAGAATTACATAGTAATGAAGACAATACTAAGGATCTCAGATGTCAATGGATCCAACTCATTCCTGAACAGGACTCTCTTTTAAAATAGGGATGAAATAGCATGTTCATTTCCTCAATGTCCTAGAGGAGTGGTCAACCTCTACTAGCAGACTTCACGTTAATAGAGAACCCACTAATTTCTGAGGCAGTCTATTCATTCTCCTTTCGGAGGACTGAAGTATGAGTTATTCTCCTTCTGACTGAGATTCTGCAACATATGGCAGATTTCCTCTCTGACTTTGGAAGCATGTTTTGTCTGTTTTCTCATCTTGACTGGTGAGGAAATGAGCATAACTTTGCCTCTTTATTGGCATCAGAACAAACTACGCTTCATGCCCCATCTGGCAGCCCATCTCAGCCACCTTGCATCTGCCCTGCTTTTCTCCACCTGGAGTAGCACCATCAGGTCCTGACCTAGAAAACATTCCCCTAGTCCCCAAAGGACCTTGAGGCTGAATTCTGCTGATTCTTAAATAAGTGAAAGCAAACTTTCCTAGCACTCCTCAACTGACTGGCCCCCTGAACACCAGACCATGAGTTTCATGGTATGCAGTCATCCACCCCAGCCATCTGCCTGTACAAAGACTCTCCCACTCCCTACCAACTCTCCCCCCACCCCAATTTATTTCCCAGTCTCTCTCATTTTGGATACAATTGAATTGAATCGACCCTACTGTTTATTCTGGAAAGAGCCTATTAGCTGAATGCTCCATGAATCAACTCATCATCCCTGTTACTCCACAGATCAAAACTTGGTTCCCTGGCCATCGCTCCCCTATATGTGCTCTCTTTTTTATTAGAATATCCGTTCATTATAGTAACACTGTGCCAACCGAGTTACTTGTAACAGCAGCACTTAGCACAATGTCTGGTACATAGTGAGTTCTCAGTAAGTTCTTTTTTATTCATTTGCTCATTCATTGGACTAGAAGGGAAATGACTAAAAATTCTAGAAGGAAAACAAGGAATGCTTCAGTCTCCCGATAACCTGGAGAGTAGGAGGCATTTTCCCTGATCCTTTCACCTTCTCCCCCAGTTGAAATACCAAATTGGATGCTGTGTACCTGTAGTTATTAATTGGCACTAGCAGAAACATGAATGTATTCAGCTCTGGGTGGATGCCTGGGACTCTGCTTTTATCCTCTATTTTTGCTTGAGCTGAGATTCCCCAGTTTTTTGTTTTTTTTTTTTTTTGCTGCTAGTGCTCATGGCTCATTGACAATTTGCTGTATCAAGGGTTCTTTCACTGGATGAAGCCTGACTTTCCCACCTTTCTCTTGGGCTTTTTCCACCTTTACTTGCTCAAGTGTGTTTGATCTGCACTTAAAAACTTCCTGCCCATGCCTTAATGCAATGAGTAGGGGCCCACTTATCTTTGATTACTTTCTTTTCTCCTCTTCTTGCCCATTGGATTTCACAAACCATCTACTTATACCTTGCCTATTTAAGGTCAGAATTTTAACAACTTCCCTCAGCAAGGCTTCATCTCTTTCCTACCATTTTCTGGGCTTTTTTTTTCCTTTCAGGATATGATGTTTAGGAAGGAACATGCAGGAGCCTGCTAGAAAGTAGAGCAAATTGTTAAGTTTTCAGTGTGAGCATTTACATCTCAGAAATCAGGAAATGCTAGAAATCATACTTATTGTTTTGTTGATTGTCTAGTTTTAAGAAAGTGACATGAAAAATGTTAATAATGCGGATTAAATTTAAAACTGTGTTGTATGCACACCTCCCCAACTTAGGTGTTATTTACCAGCACCCCACTGTAGCTTAGATGAGTTTAATCTGCATTTATCAGCTTTCCACCCAGCTTTTAAAGCAAATATCTGCTCTCCCTATCTCTATCTATGAGAAAGTAGTGTACATTGTGCCTTCTGCCCATAAAATAACTCAATTTCTTTTCTTCCTGTTTTCTTCCTTTGGTAGTGACCTTTCTTTTTTGAAAAAAGATACTTTTATTTATTTCATTAAATATTTCTATTTTTAAAATCATTTTACATTTATTTTAAAAAAATTTGAGTTCTAAATTCTCTCCTCTTCCACCTTTTCCCTACTCCCTGAGAAGGTAATTATATGATATCAATTATACACATGAAGTCATGCAAAACATACTAGCCATGAAGCAAAAGAAAACACCAAAAAAAACAAAACCCCTAGAAAAATAAAGTGAAACAAATTTCCTTTAATCTTCACTTAGTTTATTAGTTCTCTCTCTAGAGATGGAAAGTATTAAAAAAAATTTTTTTAAACCCTTACCTTCTGTCTTAGATTCAATACTGTGTACTGGTTCCAAGGCAAAAGAGTAGTAAGGGTAGGCAATGGGGGTTAAATGACTTGCCCAGGGTCACACAGCTAGGAAGTGTCTGAGGCCAGATTTGAACTCAGAACCTCCTGTCTCTAGGCTTGTTTTGTTTCCCCTGCCACTAGCACAACACCTGGAAATAGCACTTAATAAATTGATGGTTGAATGATTTTGCTAATTTTGTTGTGTTCCATATCATCCATCAACCAAGAGAATATTAGATTGAAAAAATGAGAGCAGCCTACCACCTTATATACATCATACAGTTTCTCATATGTGGTTGATTCAGTGTGGATGATGGTATGATAAAGTTATTTCCATAATTGGAAAAAAAAATCTGTGCCACTCAACCACTTTTCTTTATTTTTTTTTACTGATTACCTTAGAATTCTTGCACTGTTGTTCTTCTGGATAAATTTTATTTTTTTTCTAGCTCTATAATTTTTTTTTTGGTAATTTGATAGATATGGCTCTTAATAAGTAAACTTGCTGAGGAAGAATTATTATTTTCATTATATTGGCTCAGCCTACCTAATCAAAAAGCAACTACTATTTGTCCAGTGGTTTAGATCTTCCTTTCTTTATATGAAAAGTGTCTCATAATTGTATTCATATAAACCACTGATTCCCAAAGTTGGCGTCACAGCCCCCTAGTGGGTGCTGCAGAGATCCAGGGGTGCAGTGATGGCCCCAGGTGCATTTATCTTTCCTATTAATTGCTATTAAAATTTTTAAAAATTAATTTCCAGGAGCACTAAGTAATATTTTTTCTGGAAAGGGGACGGTAGGTCAAAAAAGTTTGGGAACCACTTATATAAACCCTAGTTTCATGTTGGCAGGTAGACTCCCAAATATCTTATGTCATTTGTTATTATTTTAAATGGGATTTCTTTTTCTATCTCTTCTTAGCAGTGACTTTTATCAAGATGCTCTTTTTTTTTTATAGAAGAGAAAATTAAGAGAGTAGAGAGAGAAAATGTAAAAGCTGGCTGTGGAAGCTAGAATGGAATTTTATCATTTTTCTCTGGTTGTTGAGATCTTGGATAGAGGTCTCTGGGAGCATTTATAATATAAACCTTGAATACTGTTTCAGCCTATAATCCAGGCATACCTAATGGGCATTTTTCAGCCTGTCATATGCAGAAAATAGTTTTATGACTTCTTTGCCAATTCTACTAACCCAATTAGATAAGTCTGGCTTTTGAGAATACTGCCTAAATACCCAAATCTCTGAATTAGTGTAGTTGGTATCTTATCAGATTCATTTTTTATCATAAAGAAAACCATGAATGGCTGAACAAATTGTGGCATATATTGGTGGTGGAATACTTTTGTACTAAAAGAAACAATGAAGCAAAATGATTTCAGAAAAGGCTGAAAAATCTATATGAACTGATGCAGAATGAAATAAGCAGAACGGGAGAACATTGTACATAGTAAAAGCAATATTGAATGATAAAGTGTGAAAGACTTAGCTATTCTCAAAAATACAATGATCCAGGACAATTATGAAGGACTTACGATGTTTTTCATGATATATGTATAACCCAGATCAAATTGCTTACCATTCTTGAGAGGAGAGAGGGAGGGAGGGAGACAATTTAGATCCTTTAATTTTGGAAAACATGTGTTGAAAATGGTTATTACACATAATTGAGAAAATAAAATATCTGAATAAATTTTCTAAGAATAAAGAAAACTATTAAAAAGAGTTGTGTGTTTGTTTGATTCATGTTTGTTTATATATTTTACCAAACTTTTACAGCTTAAGCATGCCTAGGGACCAAGTACCTCTGTTTTCATATTCTGCTGCTTATGATCAGGTAGTTCATTATTTAACTTTGAAGTATTCCTAGTTGATTCAGTTTCAGTGAAGGTAGGCCTCTCTCTAAGGAAATCAAATAGATGAGAGAGATTCCTAGAAGTGAAATGAAGTTTTATGTCTTGGGTTCTTGAGTCACTTATCTTAAAGTAGCTAAGTGACTATAAGGGTATTAGACTTGGCATTTAGAAAACCTGAATTAAAATGCTATCTCACACACCCTTACTAGTTATGTGACCCTGGGCAAGTCACTTAACAGTTCCCAGGCTCAGTTTTCTTATCAATATGACAATGAGAAAAAATAATCGTTTTTATAAAAACTAGCATTTTATAACATTTTGAGGCTTGCAAAGAACTTTACAAATATCTTCTCATTTATCCTCACAACAACTTTGAGAGATAGGATCAATCATTATACTCATTTTACAGATGAGGAAACTGAGGCATATTGGGCAATAATTACACCTCAGACTTGGGCTACTACACAAAATGGTATAATTTAGTAGAAAGTAACTATGCATGCTAATTATTTCTTTTTGCAAAAATCAGAATTGGATAAGTATGGCAATGCTAAGAACACTATTTTATTTATTTATATACATATATTTATAAAGTGTCTGAATTTTCTATTTTTAAATTTAAAAAAATTTGAATTTGACAAATATTTTAAAAAGAATATTTTCATACATAAAGTAGATAAGAAAAATATTTTATGTGAAACCACTAATTTTTATTATTTATAACTCAAAAAGAACAAGTTTTAAAATAAATTAACGCCTAGATTCAATATGATATTTTTCTCATTAACCTTCTGCTATTTCATTCATCACTTAACCTAAATTTGGTTTTATCTTCAACCTTAAAAAGAATAACAATTTCTACTTCAGAGTTGTGTCCTTATTTTAAAATCAGAATTTCCCCCAGATGTTTTTAAGGCTTGTGGCATTCTTGCATAATACTGATAGTTTGTCCTCAGCAACTGTCCTATTGTCTTTTTCTGAATGGGTGGCATAGTAATCTCATGTTAGTTTAAAAGATCAAAATAAAAAAATGACCACCATTTTGCCTTGAGTTGTCTCATCAGGTAGGAAAAAGGAAAGGCAACATTCTAACTATATGTCTTTCCTCTACAGAATAGAAAAGAGATTTCATGCACACAGATCTCAACATGAATAATGTGAATTCCCACAAATGTCTTTTCCAATAAAAATAAGGCTTGTTTTTTTTTTCAGATAGTTTATCCCTCTTTTCTGTTTGTTTTAAGATGACATTACTAATGGTCTTCTCTCAACAGGTACCAGCCTTCCATCTATTAACTTGATTCCCCTTGGAAGCTGAGGTCTTTGCTAATAAGCAACCCCTTTTTAAAACTATTTTGGATACCGAATGACCTTGGGGAAATTTTCTCCAGAATTTATTTTTAAAATAACTTTTATGCCTGCCAGAAAAACAATAAAAACATACAATGAACAATTTAAGTAGAAAACTTAAGATTTAAAAAAGAGATTTAGAGTTGATTTATGATGAAGGTTTGTAATTAAATAAAATATGAAGACTCATTTAAAAACTGGACTACAATTTGCTTTTAAGGGATTCTAAAATTCAATGAAAAGAATCCATCCAGTGGGATGCAAAACAGTTCAGAGGTTTGGTTTATTGGATCCTTCATGTTAACACAGTAGGGGATAGAAATACAACTTTTTTTTTGGTATTTTTAAGACTAGTCATATAACTGAGCTGGTTTTGAGCATTGATTTCTTAGGAGGGAGGGAGGGAGGGAAGGAGGGAGGGAGGGAGAGGGAGAGAGAGAGAGAGAGAGGAGATTTCAGGTTTTCAGGTGGTCAGGGGAAACCTATTTTAGTGAGAGAAAAATTTCCTCTCCTCTGAGCCTCCACCCTATTTGAACCCTGATGACTTTTTATGTACAGGGAAGAAAGAGAGAGAGAGAGAGAGAGAGAGAGAGACAGACAGACAGACAGACAGACAGAGATGGAGAAGGAGAGGGAAAGGGAGAGCAAGAGGGAGAGGGAGAGGGAGAGGGAGAGGGGGAAGGAAAGGAAGAGGAAGAGAGCACGCATATGCATGATGATAAATACTGGAGCTATAGTATTATCTCAAGTATTGTCAATTTGAACCAGTTAACAACAGGGTTATAGTTGGCATCTCAGCTTGATTTTGCAGACTCTACCTGGTTATGTGACCAGTTCATCTTAAGTAAATGGCAGAAATAAAGTTAAGCAAGAAATTCTGTTTTCAAATCATGAAGGGAATCTTCTGTGTCTACCTGTGCCCGGAGAATTTAAGTATATTTGTATCTATGTAGCAGCAATTCAAAGGGTTCAATTCCTCTTCCAAGGCTACAGCAAACAATATAAAACACAATTTAATTGTTTTCTTCAGTGTTAAATAGGAGAAGATCAAGTGAATTTATAATTTTGGTTGAAAAACGTTGGAAACAGAGAAGGAAGCCTAATATTGGGTAGAGAGAAAATCCTTACAAAAAATTCTTGTTTCTATTTCTGCTTCCTAGCTTTGTTCCCCTCAAGTTCCAGCTAAAATTCTCTCTTCCATAGGAAACATTTCTTGATTCTTCTTACTTCTGTATGTCTTTGCTAATGATCTCCAGTGTATCCTGTATACAGCTTATTTATATATAGTTTTTTTTGTATATTGTCTCCTCCATTGAACTGTGAGGTCCTTGAGAACAGGGATGGTTTTTGCCTTTTCTTTTTTTTTTTTTTTTGTTATCACTAACACTTAGCACAGTACCTGGCACAGAGTAGGTATATTTACTAAATGCTTATTGACTGATAACTGACTCTAATAAGATAGCGCATAGTGAAATACATATCTAGAACAATATCTTTAAAAATCTATAATTCTAAGAACCTTTCTGAGCTTATTTTCATATCTTTATCATTTCATTCTCCCTGGAAGAAAAAAATCTTAAATGTATAAAAATCAGGCATCTTCTTGTTGAGATTGATTTTACAGTGCTATAGGATCTCTGAGTGAGGGTACCTCACAGATAATTTCTAATAATATTAATAGCTATCATTTATATAGTACTTACTATTTACCAGACACTGTGTTAATAACTTTACAATTATTATCTCATTTGATCTTTACAACAATTGTTTGAGACAGGTGCTATTATTATCACCCTTTTACATATAAGGAAACTGAGGCAAACAGGGGTTAAATGATTTACACAGGGTCACACAGCTTTAAGTATCTGAGACCAGATTTGGACTTGGGTCTTCCTGACTCCAGGTCCAACATGCTATCCACAGTGCCTCTTAGTTCCCCAGAAGAATATTTTCTACAGGATCCTGACAAGTAGATATACACTCTCTTCTTTAAGACAAAAACCAAAACACTTTATCTTCCATCTTGGAATCAATACTGTGTATTAGTTCCAAGGCAGAAGAGCAGTGAGGGCCAGAGAGTAGAGGTTAGGTGACTTGCTCAAGGTCATGTGGTTAGTGAGGTCAAATTTGAACCCAGGACCTCTCATCTTTAAGCCTGGTTCTCAATCCACTGAACCAGCTAGATGCCCCCGTCTGCTCTCTTCTTTATTTTGTCATAACTCCAGGTGTCATGGAGCTGAAAGCTGCCTATCAACAACATACATCTCTGCTCCTAGTTCTGCCTTTGATGGAAAGTAGAATATTAATTCATTCTTTCACAGGAAAGGCTTTCAGAGTTCTGAGAATATTTCATGTTTTCTTCTTCCTTTACCAAGTTTTTAATTCTCCAAGCTAAACATCTCCAACCCCATAAAATGATTTGCACACCTTATTATGTGATCTTCAGTCCCATCCAATTTCTCTGAAAGTCCTTCAACTTAGGATCATAGATTTGAAGTTAGAAGAGATTTTAGGGGCCATTGAGTTTAACCCTTCATTGTACAGCTGATGAAACCGAGGCAATAGATATGTGACTTGCCTAGGTCACAAAGTTTGACCTTGTATATTCTTTCTGTAGCAAGATTCAAACTCGGGTCTTCATGGCTCCAAGTCCAACAGTATATCCACTATGGTACCTATCTCTTTACATTATTTTAAAAATACAATTTAGGAATTTCTTCTTTATTAAATTTCATTTATTAGGTTTGGCCCATTTTTCTATTCTGTAAAGAGTTTTTTTGGAACTTTACTCTGTCATGCCCCATGTTGGATGACATATTCCTCTTTGTTTTGTATAATCTGAAAATTTAAAGACAATAGAGTAAATATTTGTTAAAATCCTTAATAAAAAGTTAAATATCACAAGGTCAAGAAGAAATCTTTGAGAGTATTCCACTAGAAACTTCCAAGGTGATATCAATACATTGCTGACTAAACTTTGAGTCATTCAACTAATTCCAAAACTATACAATTGTGCTATATTTAACCTATATTTCTGTATCTCATCTATATAAATAATAGCATGAGAGACTTTGTTAAATGCTCTAGTGAAGTCTAGGGTAGCTGGTATTTGATCTACTCTTTTGATAATCTCATAAAAATAAATTTAATTTGGCATTATGTGCTCTTGCTGAAGGGAAACTGGCGCTTAATTATCTTCACATTTTTTCTGGATGTTCACATAGTATATAAAACCATCAATTTGGTATTATAATACCAAAATATAGTGTATATATATGCGTATATATAATTTATATAATTTTGGCAAGAATTAACATCAATTTTACTTGCGTAAAGTTTTCAGACTCTAGTATCTTCTCTTTAATTAAAAAAAGTACAACACTTTCCAAGTTCTTGCTTTCTTTGAAAAATTTTTGCATGAACAAAATTAATGTAATTCAGAACACAGAGGAAGAAAATGATTCAGAAAAAAGTTTATGGCAATAATATCTGCTAAACATCTGACATCCAAGATATATAGGAAACTAACAAAATATCTAAGAGTAAAAATGTCAATCCCCAAAACATAAATGATCAAAGATAAAAGCAATCAATTTTCAAAAGAACTGTCACTATTAACAATCTTACAAAGACTCCAAAGCCTTAGTCATAAAAGAATGCAAATCAAAATAATGCTTCACTTCACTCCTAACAAACTGATAGTGATACAAGATGTCACAACTAAAAAATTTCCACTAAAATCTATCCTATAAAATGACCAAAGAAAATGCCAAATCAAAATCTAAGCAAAAAAGCCAATTCAGTGGGCCATTGATCCAGTCAAGGATCGTTAAGAGAGTCTACAGACACTGTGGAAGGGCTGGCCAGAAATGCAACACCAGCTGACTGGTACTAGCCTTGGAGATGTCAGTGGCCACACGGCATTGAAAGAACCATCTATATCAAATACTTAGGAGGGTAAGGTGATTGATCATTTGGTCAGAGAGCAATTCTAGGAAACCCCTGTGTTGGAACTGGTGACATGATTTAGCAATTTGGCTATTTAAGCTTATTACACAGTTCTTCGTCACAATACCAGGGCAAGGAAGAACAATTATACTCATGAGATAGTAGAGGGTATAACTCACTAAGGACTAGAAAACAGATCAGGAGGGCAGGGACCACATCTATTTCCATGTCGTATCACCTTGGAAGCACTGAAATCATACATGTTCACAGACCAAGGTATGGAATTTCAGGTTGACCATCCCTCCCCAATCCACCCAGAGATGAACAGAGCTCAACTCTATCATAATGTCCAAAGTCAAGAAATAGGCTGAAGAAAAATGAGCAAACAAAAAAACAAAAAGAAGCCAAGTGTAAAAATCTTCTATTGTGACAGGCTACCTCAAGGCACAAACTCAATGATTTGTAAACATCTAGAAGCAAAGTCTCAAAGAAAAAATGAAAATCAGAAACAATTCAAGGTAGATTCCTAGAAGAGCAAAAGAAAGATATAAAAAGCTCAAAAATGATCTTTAAAAATCAAAATCAAAAAGCAGAACACAAATTGGGAAAGGAAATGAGAGTAAATATCACCTGAGATTGACTAACATGATAGAAAAGGAAAACAACAAATATTGGAAGGGATATAGGAACAATGGAACACTAATGCACTGTTGGTTAAGTTGTCAACTGTCTAATCATTCTGGAGAGCAATTTGTATCTATACCCAAAAGGCTATAAAAATGTAAACCCTTTGACTCAGCAATACCACTGTTATATCTGTATCCCAGAGATATTAAAGAAGCAGGAAAATGACCTATTTGTACAAAAATATTTATAGTAGCTTTCTGTAGTGACAAGAATTGGAAATTGAGGAGAGGTCCATCAATTGAGGATTGACTGAACAAATTGTGGCATATGTTTGTGATGGAATGCTATTGAGCTATAAGTAATATGGCTTTATAAAAACTGGGAAGACTTATGTGAAGCAGTGCAAAGTGAAATGAACAGAATCAGGAGAACATTGTACACAGTAACAGCAATGTTGTATGAGGATCAACTGTGAATGAGTTGGCTATTCTGATCAATAACCCAAGAAAATTCTGAAGGACTTATGTGAAAAATGCTGATGGAGTTTGAATGCATATTGAATGCATATTTTTTCACTTTATTTTTCTTGTTTTGTTTCATTTTTTTGTAACACAGCTAACATGCAAATATGCCTTGCATGCTTTCACATGCACAATTGACATTATATTTCTCACCTTCACAAAAGGTAGGGGAGAGTTGGAATAGAAAGAAAAAATTCAAAACTCAATTTTTTAAAAAAAGAATGCTAAAAAGAAATAATATGTTTTTTAAAAGTAAATTGACTGAGAGATAACATATAACAATAATAATTGTTGAACTGAAAGGCAAGATAAAAAAAATACCCAAACATCATTATTTCAAGAAATTGTAAAGAAAAACTGCCTAGAAATCATAGAACCAGAGGATAACATAAGAGTGGGCTTCTAATGGGGGTATGGAGAGAGGGAATGAGAAGAGAGAGGTACTGAATAAAGGAGTATTGTCCACGGAGATTGGCTTAAAAGACAGAAGAAAAGATTTTTTAAAAATACTCCAAGAATCTGTAAAATTGTCAATGTGGGTAACACATTCCCTGAAGTAGATCATACTTTTCTTCTGTGCTTAGCAGTAAGTTGCTGAAGCTATCAAAACTTATTAAGTAATGGCTAACCTTCCAGTGATGAGATGAATCAAGATATGAATGCTAAAATGGAGAGGCATGGCAATGACATACAAATGTTTCCTTTACATTTTTTTTTTTTGCTTTGCCCATCCTCCAGTGAGTATCAGGGTTGGAAACCCTTATAAAAGCCAAATTCAAACATGTATTTTTATGAATTCTAACTATTTAATAGCAAAGATGTCATGGAAAACTATCGGGGTAAATCACTTTATTTTTAATTTTCATTTATTTATTTATTTATTATTTTTAGAAAAGTTTTTTCCATGGTTACATGATTCATGCTCTTATTCTCCCCTCCAACCACTGCTCCTCCCACCCCCTGTAGCCAACGCACATTTCTACTGGTTTTTACATGTGTCATCAATCAAGACCTATTTCCATATTGTTGATAGTTGCACTGGGGTGGTTGTTTAGATTCTACATCCCAAATCATGTCCGCATCAATCCATATGTTCAAGCAGTTGTTTTTCTTCCATGTTTCTGCTCCCACAGTTCTTTCTCTGGATGTGGGTAGCATTCTTTTCCATAAGTCCCTCAGAATTGTCCTGGGTCAATGCATTGCTGCTAGTACAGGAGTCCATTACATTTGATTTTACCACAGTATATCAGTCTCTGTGTACAATGTTTAAATCACTTTAACTAAACCACTTTCATTATTTTAAATGAAACATTTTGATGAGGCATCAGAAATGACCAATTATAAATGAATGAATATATTACTTTGGCTTGTTTAGCTTATCGAAGATGTTTGGGACATCGGATGAAGATAAGGGACAAGTCTACTCAATCCATCTTCCCGATTTTCACTCTCCACCCTCCCCATCACCCCATATTGCCATCATCTGTCACTGGGAATTACCTGAATTTCGAATTTGGGCTGTCTCAGGAGGATGTGAAAATGCAACTCTAAGTATTGTGTGCATTTGTGCATAAAGAAAGCCTCCAGAATCCCCCTGGAGAACACTAGTGGAGTGACTGAACCAGTAGTCATCATCAAAATCAATCTTTGGGCTGTTATTTGGGGGGAAAAATCTCTGGAAATCTCTGACAAGTAAATGTTTAGGCTGGACTAAAGATGTGCTTTTCAAACCAATGTTCACTAATAAAAGTCTGAAGGTGAGGGAAGAGAAATATTCTAAATAGAGGAGACCTTGGAAAAGGCCTTTCAGTGATGTGATTCTGAGGCTCAACCTTATGATCATCCAAATGCAATAAAAAAAGTCATTGGAATAGAGACACTCTGGGCAAACACATTAGGAAAACTCCAGCTGCCTCCTCTGTCAGAATAAAAAGAAAATAAAAACAGAAACATAACCTTTTATAATTGGAAAAAAAAAGCACAAGAATAAACATTTCATCTTGTTTTTAAGCAAACAAGGGACAAGATCTACATTAAGTTCTGCTAATCAACCAGAATTTAAGGCACACTGTTAAGCACTAAGAGGGATAACAAAAAAGAATAAGACACAGTTCCCGCCCTCAAAGAGTTTATAGCCCAGTGGGATTGGGAAAGGAAACTATTTACACAAGTAAATATAACACTTTTGAACAGAATTCTAAGTTGGAGAAACTAGATGGCTCAGAGACAGTGTCAAACTTGGAATTGGGAAAACCTGAGTTCAAATTCAGCTTTAGACACTTCCTAGCTGTGGGACCTTGGGCAAATCACTTAGCCCTGTTTGCCTCAGCCTTGTCATCTGTAAAAGGACTAGAGAAGGAATGGCAAACTACCCCATTACCTTTGCCAAGAAAACCCTAAATGACATCTCAAAGAGTTGGACACAACAGAAACAATGATTGAACAAAGAATTCTAAGTAGACTAGGAAAGTGCCTGAAAGAGGTACAAAGAAAATACCATAAGGATTTTAAAAAGGACAGAACCAGGGAAGATTAGGACCATAAGGGCCCTTAAAAAATCAAATCTACCTTCTTGTTTCCAGGAAGGCTTGTGGCCAAAACATACAAGACAGATGACTCTCCTGTTTTTAGAGTCCTCCAGTGGCAGAAATTTTACCTGTCTAAATGTTTCTTTGCATCTTGCAAGCATAAGTTAGCTAAACAGCAGTCCCCTGAAGGCTAATTTTTAGGTGTTATTGAGATGTCATTTATTGTCCTGTTGCAGATAATTCTTTTAAAAAGGTAGCTTTTGGGCTTCAGAATTTAATAAGTCCTTAATTCCTATTTATCTTACGGATAGAGAGCACCTCCTAAGGAACAAACAAAGCTAGAAGTAAGAACAATTTTTGGATAATTTGAAAGCAGAAAGTCCAGGTTTAAAAAAACACAAATGTGAAGATGAAAAAAATTCTTTGTTTTTGAAAAGCTGACAATAACTTCTTCCTTTTTTGGTAAGCTTCTTGATGCTAAGGATCATTTTATTTTTTTTTCTTTGTATCTCCAGCGCCTACCACAGAGCCTGAAACAAAGTAAGTTGCTTTTTTAGCATTGTCATTGTTCAGTTATTTTCGGATGTGTCTGACTCTTCAAGATCCATTTGGTGTTTTCTTGGCAAAGACACTGAATTTTTTGCCACTTCTTTCTCTAGTTCATTTTAAAAAATTCATTTCATTCATTTTTCATAGTTTTATAGTTGAGGACACTGAGGCAAACTGAGGGTTAAGGGACTTGCCCAAGGCCACACAGCTATTAAAAGTGTGAGGCCAGATTTGAATTCATTAAGAGGGTCTGGAACTCTATCCACTGAGCCACCTACCTGCTTATTTAATACTTGTTTATAATAAATGACTGATTGGCATGAACACAAATTCGGGAGAAGTAGTATGGCATAATAGATAAATTAGAAAGACCTGAGTTGAAATACTCTGACACATACTGGCTCAATGATCTGGGGGAAAACAGGGAGATGTGGAGGGAAAGGGGGATGTTCTTGGCCTAGAAGACAACCAAAGTTAGGAGAAAGAGTGTTGTAGCCATTCCTTTGGTACTCTAACTTGATTCTACATCTTCAAATTAATAATTCAGATTATTTACAACATCTCTTGTGAGTTATTCCATTGGTGCCAATTGATTGGAAAGAGATCGATGTTCAAAATGACTTCACCTACCCAAAGGCTAAAGTAATAAACCTGGAGAGGAAAAGAAGCATTCAGAAACAGAAACAGTAATAGAAGCCTGAGGCACCAGACCTGCTGTTTTTGTTTTTGAGTGTTTTCCCCCCCTCTTTTTATTCTTGGAGATGCTTTGACCTTCAGTCCTTTTTATCGTCTCATCTTTTAGCCAGTTAACACAGTATGGCAAACTGTGCTGAGGGTTCCAATCTATAGCCCTATTTAGGCATCCTTTTATAAATCATCAAGACAAGAATGGAAGAAATGAAGAGGAAGAAAAATACCCTCACACAAAGCAGCTACCTTCGTTTCGCTAAAACTATAGCTAATGACTAATTATACTGACATTCCCATTGTGTAGAAATGGAGAGAATACAAATATAATTTTCAGATAATTATTTCATTAAATGGAAGTGACTTGTGTGAAATAGCAAATTAACATAAATATCTTCATAGGAGCTAGTAAGGATGTGCTTTAATATGGAAATTTTTCAACTTGGAAATAACAAGGAACCCACTGCATTCTTCAGGTGACCATAATGATAGAAGTTTAAATTGGTTGCCATTTTTACTCAAATAAGTCCCATCCTCCCTGTTACTTCATTAAAATGGAGGGAGTAAAATATGTAGGTAAATTCCTACTAACAAAAGGACCCAGGAAATACCCAGGACTGCTACTGCAACCTCAAGCATTAATTTTCTTTCTGAAGACTTGCTAATAGAATGGAAGGAAAGGAAATAAGCATTTATATAGCATCTACTTTGTGCCAAGGGCAGCTAAGTGGCACAGGGGATAGAGCACTAGACTTGAAAACAGGAAGACTCATCTTTCTAAGTTCAAATCTGATCTCAGACACTGACTAGCTGTGTGAACCTAGAAGTCACTTAACTTTGCCTCAGTTCCTCATCTGTAAAATGAGCTGGAAAAGAAAGGGCAAAACAGTCCAGATGGGTCATATGAAGTCACATAAGACTGAACAACAAATGTGCATGCACTGTGTTAAGTATTTTATAGATAGTGTCTTATTTGACTGTCATAATAATCATGTAAAACCATGCAAGTGCTCTAATTATGCCTATTTTGTAGTTCAGAAAATTGAAACAAATAGGTTAAGTGACTTGCCCAGGATCACACAACTAGTTAAGTGTCCAGGGCTAAATTTAATCTCAGGTCTCCAGTACTCCATCCCCTGCACCAATTAGCTGCCTCTAAGAGCATTTAAGAGGCGTGAATAGTAAGTAATTAGAGAATTTTCTTTCTGTATTTAGCTGGTGTTAATGGAATGAGAAGAGTAACTTATACATATTCCTGTTACATAAAATAAAAATGTTTTAGAACACAAGTTAAAATCATAAGACACTATTTCCCTCCACTGTGCCACTGTCTATCCCTGGGGATTTGCATTTGGGCTTCTACAGGAGGACATGAGAATAAATATATGCAAGATTTATCTTATCATAAAGTGAGCAAATATAATCATTTATATCTCCTCAGCTGATCTTATCAATAGCTCATTGACCATCATAATAAATTAAATAATACATTTTTTCAAAGTGAGGATTATTATAAAGATTCACATTCAACAGACAATCCTTTTATTGTTTGTACATACAAATTTTCATGTTGGTGGTTTGTTGAGTTCAGAAGAGAAAAGAAGGATTAGGAAGGACAGATACCTGAGAATGGAAAAAGACAAAGAGATTGCATGGTGAAAGAGAACTTGCCAAGAAGACCTTGTACTAGACCTAATTCAACCTTCATTTAGTCTAATAGTGTTGGCAACCACCAAAGTAATCATTGTTTTACTAAAATTAATAATCCTTAACAGATTTAGATTAGGATCCTCCAACTTAATCAATAAGCATTCATTAGGTCCTTTACTGTGTGCTAAGGGACTGCTAGGGATCCAAAGAATGTAGGATTCCCTGTCAATTAAGCATTCTGGCTAGGCATAGCTCTCTCCAGGGAACTATTCCCTGAACATGTTAGGGATACTCCATTTGCCACAATCTCCCTCTGTGCCAGCTAGACAATAGCTAAACAATTGCTTTTGATTGGAGGTGCCACACTTTAAAGCAAAATTGACAAACCAGCCTGTCTCCAGAATAGGACAACTAGGAAAGTGGAGGGACTCCAAACATGTCATATGAGGAAAGCTTGAAGGGAATAAGGACATGCCTTCCTAGAGACTGGAATGCCTGTCTTCAAATCTCTGAAGTTCTACCATCCAAAAAATCCACGATAAGACCCAAACATGTTTAGCTCCAGAGGGCAGAATTAAAACAAGTGTAAGTTATGGGGAGGAGTGGGGAGAGATTTTGGTGCAGTAATAATTACTGAACAAAATTTCTAATAATTACTCCAAGATTCTAATGGCTCTGTAATTATATTAATAGAGGTATTCACTTCAACAATGAAGATCACAGCCTATCCATGCCTGATCGAAATGACTAAATTTAGAAAAAGTTATTTTGTTTTCTGTTTAGTTAAGGCTGGATAAGCACTCATCAGAATTCTCTTTCTCTCTCTTTTCCTTTTTTAAAAGTTTTGTTAATGTTTTGTTTTTATGCTACAAAATTTTAGATTACTCCCATTTTGTGAGAGGCCAGTCGTAACAAAGTAAAACTAATAATACAGTAACCTCATCTGAAAGTACATGCACCCTTATTTTGTTTAAAAATGAACAGAAATCTATTTCATTTCCTTCTCATTCTTATCCCACTGAAAAAATAAAGGAAAACAAAATTTACATGACAAGTAGGCATGCAAAAACATATGTATATGTCTAATTCTTTACCACAAATGTATCACTTCTCTGTCATGATAGTCTAATTCATCATGGTACTTAGGAATCATGACTTGTCATTGTTCTGATCATAGTTCTTGTAGTTTTAAAAATTATTTGTTTTTACAGTGTTGTCATTATTGTATAAATTGTTCTCTCTCTGCTCATTTCATTCTTTATCCATTTATGAATTCTTCAAAATTGTTCATTTCAATAATCTTATTTTTGTAGTATAATTTGTTTTTCTGATTCTGCTTTTTTCTCTCTGTAGCATTTATATGTTTTTCCACATTTGAAATCATCCTTTTCCTCATTGTTTTTCAGTACAATAGTACTCCAGCATATTCTTGTACTACAACTTAATCAGTCATTCCTCAACTGATAGACATCGCTTCAGTTTCTAGTTTTTGGACACCGTAATAGATACGCTGCAAATATATTTGTATATATGGGACCTTATCTTCCTTCTTTGATATCTTTTGATTATAGGTCTAGCAATAGTATAGCTATGTCAGAAGGAGTGTGCTATATCATAACTTTTTGTATGTTATTCCAAAATGCCTTCCAAAATGGTTGGACCTACTCATAAATTCATAAACAATACATGAATGTGCCTGTTTTTGCATAGCCCCTACAACATTTATCATTTCCTTTTTTGATTCTCTTTACCACTCTAATTGAATCTCAGACTTACTTTAATTTGCATTCCTCTAGTAGCAATTTGGAGCATGTTTTTAAATGGCTATAATTAGCTTAGGTTTCCCCTAGAGAATAATGTATTCAGATCCTTTGACCATTTGTTCATTGGGTAATGGCTCCTTTTCTTATAAATCTGAGTCAGTTCCCTATATATCTTGGAAATGAGAACTTTATCAGAGATACTTGCTTCAAAGATTAGTTTTCCCAGTTGTTTCTCTTTTAATTTTATGTTGATTAGATTTATTTGTACAATACTTTCTGATTTAGCATAATCAAAATTATGCATTTTATTTCTGTGATCCTCTCTATTCCTTGTTAGGAATTAACTTTTCTCTTATACATAGATCAGGAAGTTTGTTTCATATTCTCTAATTTGTTATGACATGACTTTTTTTAATCTATGGTAACATACCCATTTGAGAGCTTAATTTGTATATGGTGTGAAATGTAGGCCTAAGTCTAATATTTTTCCATACTGTTGTCTAATTTCCTCAAGAGTTTTTTTTTATTGAATAGTAATTCTTCTGATATCAAATATTCAGGAATAATTAGTTCTAATGTTGCATAAATTGTTAGCAAAAAATAGCAAAACAAAGGATTCTATCAAGAGTCCTTTAGCTACAGATATGATCTTGATAAATAAACTAGAGAATAAAAGCAGAAAAAAACTCTAGATCAAAATACATAATGAATTCAGAGGCAAAAATTTTTAAAAAGGTTAAAATAATACATAATTAAGATTATACACTATTACCAGGTTGAATTTATACAAGAAATATAAGATTTGTTTAATATTAGGAAATTTATATAATAAAATAAAAAATTATATCAATATATACAGCAAAAGCTTTCTGACAAAATATTATATTTATACTTACATTAATATATTAGATATCAGAGGAATAATTGGACTTTTCCTTTAAAATTATAAACAATATCTCTATCTAAAATCAAGACATTATTTGTAATAATGTTAAACTAGAATTCTTTCCAATAAATTCAGGGGTAAAACAAGGTTGTTCCTGTCATTGCTTCTTTTTGAGAAACTATTAGAAATGCTAGCTAAAGCAACAAGGTAAAAATAAATAATTGAGGGGATAACTATAGTTAAAAAAGAATTTAAAAATCACCTTTTGCAGATGATATGAAGGTATATTTAAAGAATCAAAAAGAGACAAATAAAAAAGCATTAAAATAATAATCTCAGCCAACTTATAGAATATAAAATAAATCTACACAAATCATCTGCATTTCAACACAATACCAATGCAACCTAGGAAGAAAGAACAAGTGAAATTCCATTTAAAATGACTATAAAAAGCATAACATACTTGGTGCCTACTTCTAAGACACACACAAGAATTATAGAAATATAACTATAAGCAATTGTTTACAGAAATAAATTATAGAGCTAAACAATTAGAAAATATTAATTGTTCATGGGTAGGATTAGTCAATATAATTAAAATGACAACACCATCTAATTTAATTTATTATTCAATGCCATATTAATAAAAACACCAATGGATTACTTTATAGAAATAAAAAAATAAAAACAATATTCATATGGGGGAGGAGTCAAGAATCTCAAGAAAAATAATGAAAAGAAATGGGAACAAAAGGGACATAGCAGGGCCAGATCACTAACTATGTTATGAAGCAGTAAATATTAAAATAATTTCAAATTGGTTAAAACATGAGTGATTAGTGGAACATACAGTAGCAAATTATATAATACCTTAGAATAAATAAACATAAAGATCCCAGCTCCTGGGATATGACCAATAACCCAGCCACTTCATTTCAATATTTCTAGTCTTCTTATTCATGATTTTCTCCTTCTCTCCCCTCAGCTACTCCCCTCAACTCCAATGCACCATCCAGCCACAATGACCTTTTTTCACATTTCCTTGCCTTTTCCCTGGCTGGCTCTCATTCCTTATATCCTTTCCCTCCTCATTTCTTCATCTTGGAATTCTTGGCTTCCTTTAAGCTCAGATCAAGTGCCAGATTCTGCAGTAAGCATTTGTTGCTTCCTGCAGGAGTCAGAAGTTCCTCTCTATGGTTATCCTCCAATAGTGATATAAAAGCATCCTTTATGAACATATATATATGTATATATATATATCTTATATAATATATGTATTCACATGGTGAATGTATATACATAGTGCAGTGCAAGCACCTAAGTACTTGTGGATGGACTGATTTCTGCCAGTGAGTCAACAAACTGTGTCTTATTAAAATGATATTTTTTCTTTCAAAAATTCTGGGAAAGCATCTTTTATTTAAAGTAGATAAATTTGAATGATCAAAGATGGCCAACTCATCTAGGAGAGAAAACTTCTCTACTTCTAATGAACTGAATATGTTACAAACATGAGAAATAATTCTAATTCTAAAATAACATGTCAAATGCCTTTTTAATTGACTGATACATTCCAATTCTAAGATTCTTTGAAAGAATATAATATTTCAGGAAAACTGTATGAGAGCTTGAAAATTTTTTGTTATATCTTAATTGAAAGTCAAAGCTATAAGGAAATGTTTATAGCATTTTTTTATAAGTTGTTATTTTTTAAATTGTTTTTCTTTATGTATTGAACACAGAGTTAGAGCAGGTCACTGATTCTTCAGGGTGTGCTTTAATGGAGTTCAAGAATTTAAATCATTGCCTATAAGGTTGTAATAGGGAATGGGAAAGAATTTGAAATATTATCTAGAAATACACTACTGAACAACTGAAAGAATTTAAGGCTGATTTTATTATGTTGCTCACAAGACAATATTTTACCCCTAGACTCTTGAAGAGAGAGCGAATGCAAGTAGCACAAAAACTAGGAATGAAAGAGTCAAAGTAACCAAGACCATCAGCCTTCTAGGCATGCATTATTCTTTAAAACATGCAAAATGATTTGAAAATCACTTTTTACTTGGAAAATCATCACAAAAGTATTATATTATCACCTGGCTCAACTCCACAGCATATAGCTTTTCCTACTAGTAGTAGAACTATTATAACCTAGGCTGCACTGCACATAATCATTGCTTACAAAATGGTGATCAATGATAATGATTATAAATTAGAAACAGTTAGATACTAATCCTTGTGTAGTCAATTCTGCATGCTATATTTTAGAAGGATATTGATAAACTGTAGTGCATTTAAAGGGCAGTGATGAGGATGATAAAAGGACTATAAATTTAGATCCTAGGAAGGATCTGAGGACATTTGGTTCAGTGGAGAGAAAGCTGGGTCTGGAATTAGGAAGGCAAATTTTCCTGAGTTCAGATTTGGCCTCATATACTTATCAGCTATGTGACCCTGGACAACTCACTTAACCCTGTTTGCCTTGGTTTCCTCATCTGTAAAATTAGTTGGAGACGGAAATGACAAACCACTCTAGTATTTTGCCAAGAAAATCCCAAATAAATGAAGAGTCTGGCACAACTAAAACTACTAAATAACAACAAAAAGGAAGGATATAAGACAAGTGGAGGAACAGCATGGGTGACACGGTCAATCATTAATGGGAAAAATGATTGTATCGGATCAAAAACAAATTTTGGGTCTCAACTATGTATATAGCAACACGTAGAATCTGGGTAAGTAATGAAGACAGTATAAAATTTTACTTCAAGGAAATAAATACCAACTTCATAGAAAAGAGAGTCTCGCTAGAATGGGGTTTATGACTAAAGCATAGTGATGGAAAGATATCTTTGTTTAAAAGAAATAGATGTGACAAAAAGGCAGATATATAGTACCCTATGTCAAGAAGACAGCCATTTTTACAGAAACCTGGGTAATTTAGTGAGAAGCACAGAATAGAAAATTTAGATGAAGATAAAGAGATGGGGTCAGACCGGACCTTTGAGTTTCCTGGTATAGAGAAATCTCCAGGTTAGGAACTCACTCTTCCAATGCAGGTTGGCACCTTCTGTACAACCTACAGCTGTAGAGGGCTATAGAGAGCAATAAGATTATTATTTTAATCTTTATTTTTAAATTAAATTAAATCTTAAAATAATGTTATTATTTTAATATTCATAATAATTAGGGTCACACCGTCTATAAGTGTCAGAAGCAGTGAACACAGCTCTGTCCACTCCATTCCACTTCCTTTCATGAAGATGAACAAGCAAAATATCAAAGATATTACTGTGGGGCACCTATCCCACTAGACTGTGAGCACCCTGACAATGGGACTTTTTTTTTTTTTGCCTTTTCTTGAATCCCTAGCACTTAGTATAGTTTCTGGCACACAGAAGGACCTTAAATGTTTACTGATTAAGTTACCTAGACAAATAGGAGAAATAAATAAGTTGTTGGGAGCAATCACAAAATTGGCATGGGGACAGGCACAATATAGCATTTTTCCCCCTTTATATTCTCAGTGCCTAGGAAGTTGCTGGTACATAGTAGGTACTTAATAAATGCTGGTTGATTTGTGATAGGGACTTTGACTAATCAGATGTCACAAGAGTTACAGAAATCTTATTCATTTATAAGCAGAATATCTAATTTATTTGCCTTGCTGGCTATTTAAATTCTTAAAAGGACAAAGAAACAGTACTGAAGAACAGACACACTGGATTTAATTATGGCCAATGTGAAAACAATTGCTGAAACAAAAGTGGTAGAAAAAGACCACAATCTTATCACTTATGATAACCCAGGCAAGGAATGGTATGGCATAATAAAAGTTTACTTTTAAAAGTCCAAGGAAGAGAGGGTTGATCTCATGAGATTCTAAAAGGAATATGCCTTAAGAGAGATAATGATAATAATTCACACTTTTATGGTCCTTTATGGTTTACAAAGCATTTTTCTTATGACAACCACAGAGACTGGCTTTCAAAAATGAAATTTTAATGATATAATTATAAACAATCCCAAAGAGATTTTTTAAAAAGAGATTTTTAAAAATCTCTTTAAAAATTAAAAAAATTAAATTAAGATTTTAAAAAACCCAGCGTATCTGCAGCATTTATTAAGAGCTTACCATGTTCCAGGGATGGTGCTAATATAAGTAATTAAGACAGTACCTTCACCCAAGAAGTTGACATTATAATAAGTAATTTTTGTTATTGTTGTTGAGTCATTTTAGTCAAGTTCATCCTCTTCATCACCCGATTTTGGGGTTTTCCTTCTTCAGCTCATTTTAAAGATGAGGAACTGAGGCAAATAGGGTTAAGTGACTTGCCCAGGATCACCCAGCTACTAAATGTTTGAGGCCATATTAACTAATGAACATGAATTATTCTTGATTCCATACCCAATGCTCTATCCACTGCCCCCAAAAGTAAGGATACACATGTGCTGACCTTATTTGGAGATGGTGGAATAGAAGCCTAGTTCAGGGCAAGATACAGTGAAAAGTCACCCTCTGAGATCAGAGTGATGTCAGGGCAGAGTACAAGTTCTTGTGGGGAGGATGTCCAAAGTGGAATTGGCTGGGTTTGGAGGTTACCAAATTCTGACACGGACAAAAAATGTAAACAGGAATATATGACAAAGGAAGAATACAAAAGAGTGGCACTGACCTAGAAAAAATAATATCATGGCCAAAATTCAAAAGAAACTGAATTGTTTTAAAAGGAAAAGATAGAAAGAAAAGGAAGAAATAGGAATTATTCCTTAGGCTTTATTTTGTAATGTTGAATCAGACCAAACAAGTCTTGCTTGCTTTTTCATTAGCAAGAGGCATGATACTCAGACTGCAAAGAAAGGAAATGAGGAATAAACATGGCAAAGAGGAAAATCAAGCCCGAAATGGTTGAAGAGATAGGAAGAGCTCACTAAATTATTCTAAATTGTTTCAACTGTCCTATCCTAGAAAAATTACACTGATTCTGAAATAGCTTACAGATGTGATCATGGTGATTTTTGAGGTACTGAGAAGAAAAGAAGAGGTACTTGATGACTGATGATGGACAGAAGTCCCAATTTTCAAAAAGGGAGAAGGAAGAAGCCACTCAACTTGATTTTAAAAAATAATTTATTTATCATTTTAGTTACACGTAGAAACAATTTGACAACTTTTTCAGACATTTTAGGATTCAGATTTTCTCCTTTTTCCTATCCCCGCCTTCCCAAGGCAGTAAATAGTCTGATACAGGTTACATCAGTACTTTCAAGTAATGCACCTATTTCCATATTGCTCATGCTATGATAAAAGACATATCACAATACAAGAAAAGTCACATAAAGAAAATAAAATGGAAGATGGTATGTTTTTATCTGTCTCAAATTCTAGTTGTTCTTTCTTTGGCTATGATTAGTATTTTCAAGAGTCCCTTGTAATTATCTTGGAAACTTGCTTTGCTGATCTGAAGTAATCCTTCACAGATGATCATTTTCTTTTTACCGTATATATTGTTGTCCTGGTTCTGTTCCCTTCACTTTGCATCAATTCAGAAAAATATTTCCAGGTTTTTCTGAACTTATCCTGTTTGTTGCTTCTTATGGCACAATTGTATTCCATTACAGTTGTTGTATACGAATTGTAATGTTCCCCACTTTGAATTTTAGATCCGAAAGTCTAGAATGAATACACAGTAAATTTCTAGAGTTCATTATGAAATAGGTGGTTTTTGAGCAAAGAGAAAAAGAAGTGGTAATCCTAGAAACACTCACTCATATTTGAAAGTGAAGCTCAGGGAGAATCAAGTCGAAGTCCTGCTAGAAGAAATTTATAGTCACAAGAAGTCATCTCCAACTGAAGACTTCTGATGAAAGGGAACTCATAGCTTCTCTAGGAAACCCATTCTAGATTTTCTAGAAAGACCTGATTTTCTATAAATTATTGCTCATATTAAACCAAAATGTTGTTCCCCTGTGACTTCTACCCACTGGACCTGGATCTGCATCATAGAGCTACAGAGATGAGTAGGGTATTTATACAGTGATTTAATGTTTGCAAAGAGTTTTGTCAATATTATCTGATTTGATCCTCACAATGACTCTGTGAGGGAAGCCACAATTATTATCCCTGTTTTGCAGAGAAGGAAATTAAGGCAGGCTGAAGTCAAGTGACTTGTCCAGAGTCATATAGCTAGTAATGTCTGTTGGGTTTTCCTAACTCCAAGCTCACCCACTACCTCAATTTCTCTTTGATATGACTTGAATATTTGAAGGCCACAATCATGTTCTTCTCAAATATTTTCTTCCACAAAATGAAGAGTCTTAGTTCTTTTTTTGCCCAAGTCTCCTATGACATAATTCTGAGCCCTCAATGCTCAGGTTGCCTTCCCATGGAAATGATTCCTCTTAGTGTATTTTAGGATTGTTATGCATAAAATTGAATATTATATTTCAGATGTGATCTTTCCCCTTCTTTTGAAGGAAACTAGTGATTTTAGGAATACATTCTTGGCATAGGCAGGGAACAGTCAAAGCATCTCTGGTAATAGTGCTTTCCCCCTCAATAGATATCATCAAGATTTTTATCCTACAGGCATGTTGTTGAGGGCTATTTTATTCAGGTGTGGGTCAGATAAGATCTGTTTTGTATGTCTTTTGTAAATAAATCTATATGTGCATGCTGTCTTTCCTGTTAGAATATAAGCTTCTTGAAGGAATGTATTCTTGTGCTTCTGTCTTTATACCCCTTATACTTGTATGGTGCCTGGCATATAGTAGATGCTTTGTTTGCTTGTAGATTGATTGATGAGAACTTAAAAAGAGAAAATACTCAGAAGCAAGTAGGTATGATAGAGGAGAAAGTATCTGAAATGTCATTCATCGAGAAAAGAAAAATGAAGAGGTGAGACAGTGAGGAGTACAATTTATTCTAAGACTTTCTCCTAGACTGAAGGTAGCTGCTATTTGCTAGGGAGCTTTGTCAGAAATTCACTAAATAATAATAAATGACATTTATATAGAGCTTTAAAGTTTGCCAAGACCTTTTACATATGTTCAGTACAATCTTGTAAGGTTGGTACTAGAGATATTAGTTTGCCCACTTTATAGATGAGGAAACCCAAGGCTCAGAAAAATAAAATGACATGTAACATGGCCACATAGCTAGTGTCAATGATAGGAATTGCACCCAGGTCTTCCTGACTGCAAGTCTAGTTATCTATCTACTATATCACAAATTCCCATTCATTCTTCTGCATTTCCACATCAAATGTAGTCAATCAAATGAACAAATAGGACCTTATCTTAATAAAAGTGGGGTGGCTGAATTTGTACTTATTAATAATAAAAAGTAGCATTTTCATAAAAAATAAATAAACATGGGATGGGACACAGAGAAGAAGCCCCATCAGAAGTCCAAAAATCTGATATTGAAAATATCACAAGCTTCACATAACAGTTTCCAATAAATCATCTGATAAAGTCTCTCATCATATCATTATAGATAAGATGGTGTGACCTGGTAATAGGTAAATAAAAAATGGCTAAATTATCTGGCTTAAAGAGTCATGATTAATGGGTGGAGGTCAGCCTAAAAGGACATCTGAAGTGTAATGTTCCAGAGCTCTGTTCGTTTCAATATTTTTATCAGGCTATAATGGAGCCTTATATGGCATACTTATGAATTTCAAAAATAATATGAATGTGGGAGGGAACGAAAGCACATTATATGAGAGAATGAACATCCAAAAAGATCTCTGTAGGATAGAGTGATATTTAATAGGGTTAACATAAAGTCCTGTATTTGAGTTCCAAAAAAATCAATTGCAAAAGTTAAGAATGAGGAAAATTTCAGTCACAAACAATAGATAAATGGAATAAGAGACACAGATTTTATTGGAATTACTAATATGAGTCAACAGTGTAATATGTCAACCCAAAATGGAAATGTTATCTCGGATCTCATTAATAGAAGCATAGTGTCCAGAAAGGGGGAGCATAACATTGCTAAAATACACTAAGAGGAATATAATAGTCCTGTTATATTTTTCTGCATATTCAGACAAAGTCATATAGAAAGTTATCATCATCAGTTATTTAGGAAGATAGTCTGCAAACTTGGGTCCACAGACCAAATCTGGCTAAAATCACAAAGACCAATCTTAGTTCGGGCTGTATAAAAAGCAGAGAGTGGGCTGGATTTGGCCTTTGGCTGACCATGTCATGACCACAATAAAACAATCAGGGCAATGAGAGGAGAAAAGTCCTGCCATACAAGGAATCGAGTACAATGAAATTCAATATGGATCAATCTGAGGTCTTGAAATTGGTACAAAAACTCAACTTCATAAGTATAAGATGGAGAGGCTTCTTGGCTAGACAACAGCTATTCTAAAAATATCATTAGGGATTTTAATGGACTGAAAGCTCTAAAAGTATGGCATAGCCGCCAAGAAAACTAATGTGATCTTGGGCTACTTTTAAGAGAGGCAGAGATTCCAGCAAAAAGAATGTGATAGTCCCATTACACGCTGCCCTTATTGGACCTTTTCTGGCAAACTGTGTTCAGGGCTGGGCCATAATCTGAAGAGTGTCCAGAGGAGTGGATCAGGATGGTGATGGGCCATGAGTCCAGGTTATAAGAGAATCAATTAAAAGGACTGAGTATCTTTGTTCTAAAAGAGGAAACTCATGGGGGACAGGCCAACTGTCTTCAAGTATTTGAGGGGTTGCCATGTGGAGCTGTCATCAAGAATTGGATTTGGTTTGTTTAATTTCAGAGGGCTGAACTAGGAGTAATAGAAGAGGACAATTTCAGCTTACACCCTGGCAAAACTTCTTTTCAATTAGAACTGTTAAAAAAATGGAACAAACTGCATCGAGAGATGGTTGACTTTCTTCCTTGGAGGTGGTCGAGTGAAGGTTCGATGTTTATTTGTTGGGTAGTGAAGAATCTTGGAGTTTATGGATGGGCTGGACAGCATGGCTTCTGAGGTACCCTTCCAATCTCAAATTCCATGATTCTGTGAGTTAGGATTTCTACCTATCTGGGATATTCTAGAGGGGATTTTTTGAGGGAGATGTTGTATAGGTTGGAATGGATTATCTCTGATAATATCTCTGATAATAATCAGATTCTGTTACCTAATTCCGAAGGTAATCTTCTGCAAAATTTGCTTATGGAAATTAAAAAGCTTTATATAAGAGATGATACCTGAGTGGAACCTTGAAAGATGAGAAGGACCCTGAAAATTGAAGAAAAGGCATGGAAGATGGCACATATAATTAGTTGGTCATCCAGTAGTTAAGTTTGACTGAAATGCAGATTTTATAAAGGAGGTCAATGGGACATAAAGCTTAAAGATAAGTTTGAACACTTTCTATTTTAGGCTTAGAAATCTGTTTTTTATTCTATAGGCAGTAGGGAGGTACTATGGGATTTTTCACAGATAAGTAATACAGTCTTTATTTGATTCCTCATCTGAAAATATTCTGTCTTTTAAATATTCATTAAACAGTTTCTGTGGATCTCTCCTTTGTCCCTATTACACTGTACTTTGCATTATGCTGATCTGTGGTTCCTTCCCAACCCATGATGCCACAAAATAAATGACGGTGGCTGCCAATAGATAGATATGCTCTAAAGCCCTGGAGACTGCAACATATCTCGGATGAATGATTTTACTGCCAGCCTAACTCCCACAGTTGCAATTGGGCAACATTGTCTGCAGAGAGCTACTGAATACATGGAAAAGAAAGTTCTTGCTTACCAAAGTCTTTGGCACTTCTTAAATGGTCCCACATCAGAAAATAATATAGTTTTATGAATTGAAATGGCTTTAAAGAAAATGCATTATCATTTGCTTTGTTATTGTACCACAAAGACCATTGGGTCTTTCCATCTGGCTTGTAGCTCAAACCTCCTATACGTAACTGTCTTCCACATTAGAACAGGTACTTGAGAACAGGGACTGCATTGCCCTGCTTGCATCCCCAGAACTTAGCACGGTGCCTGGCAGAAATTAAGTGCTTAATACACCCTTTTCCTTCATTCATGCATTCATTCACTGTCAATTCCAGAGCCTTAAGCATTGCAGACTTTGATAATCTTGTGTTCAATTGAACTACAATGAGTCTGCTGGCTTGATAAATCTCTATCTATAATCAATCAGTGAGCATGTGATGCTAGCCACAAGACATACTAGACTATTGAGGAGGATGAGAATAACTACAAAGCATAAACATTTAAAAAGAGAAACAAATACTATTAGGGCCCAAATAACTCCCAGGAGTACTGTGGAAATGAAATGAATGTTGGAAAAATAAGAGTTTCGAACCAATAGCATCCTATGATAAATGAAAATCCAAGAAATGTTGGGTTGTTTTTGACAGATTCATGCAAATATCTAATCTCCAAAAGAAAAGCCCAGGCTGTTCAAAAGCCCAACTGTAACGATGGTGACAATAACCTGTAATTAGTAAATCTATACTGCATGGAACAGTGAAGAAATAAGCCAGGATCGCTTTGGAAACAGAGTTTAGATGAAATCAGCCTGAATGGCTAGAGCAATCCTGTTATTTCCATAGCTGCATATGAAAACCATATTATTCCCACTTCAGCAATGTCACCATAACTAAATCTGCTTTATATAAACCCAAATGGGACAATGATGGATCAACAAAACAAAGAAAACTAAAGACACCCATCTATCCATATACAGTTAATATTTCTAAAGCGGTGGCATAGAAATAGCATTTCATTTAGGGCGGAAGATTGGCATTAAAGCCCAACTCTGCTATTTACTACTTGTGTGATATACCCTTGACATATCGATTTACTGTGCTAGGATTCCATTTCTTCTTCTGGAATAATACTAGCTAGCAACTGTAGGTAGGAGGTAGCTAGATGACCCAATGGATAGAGCACTGGACCTGGAGTCAGGAAAAACGGAGTTAAAATTCCAGCCTCAGACATTCACTAGCTGTGTGACCCTAGAGGGGATTTTTTGAGGGGGAATAATTATAGGTTGGAATGGACCAACACTGATATACCTTCCAACTCAGTTTATGTTACCTAATTCTAAAGGTGCACTTCTGAAGATCTCTGCCTTAATCCACTTGAGAAGAAAATGGCAAACCATTCCAGTATCTTTGCCAAGAAAACTCCATGGACGGTATAGTCTATGAGGTCACAAAGAGTTGGAGAAGACTGAGGAACAACAACAACAGAATTTATATGTGCTTTAAGATTTATAACATGCTTTTTCATTTGATCCTTACAAATCTTGGGATAGAAGTGCTATTATTATCTCCACTTTATAAATGTAGAAACTGAGGTTAAGTGACTTGCCCAGGGTCACACAGCTAGTAAGTGTCTGAAGCTACATTTGAACTCGGGTCTTCTTGATTATAAGCATTATGTCACTTGGTTGTCTCTGTAATAGTGGAGAGTTTGAATAATATGATCTCTAAGGTCCCTTTAAGTTCTACATATTCTGTACACTTCTCAGTTTTTAGACAAAGCTGCTCTACATTTAGAAGTTGGCAAGATTTTCATAATTAAAAGGAAAGTCTAATCTTTTTGCATATTTTTACTCTAAGCATCTCCCCACACAGGCTGTATTAAAATTTGTTTCTGAATATTTTTATGACAGGAAATTCAATAAAATACTACATAGGTCCAGGTGACCTTTTTTTGCTTTACAGTTGGCTAGGATTAGGATAAACCTATGCATTTCAGAAGCTCTTACAAACCATCCTTCATTTAATAAAGTCCATTTAAAATACTGCTCTTATTAATGACTACCGTGAAACAGCAGCAATCATACTCCCTGTAATTCAATTGCCAAAAGTTTGTGCAATAAATCAGGAAAAGGTTAAAATATTTTTTCTTCCTAGAATAGAACATATCAATCTAGTTTATTTGATTACCTTGTCTAATGAGGCTTTCTAGAAGCTGGATAACTTGACTTGTTATAATTATGCCAGATCATGTTTTGCCTAAAAGAAAAAAAGGCCAGCAATCTGGTTGATGTTATTCTTGGGTTGTCATTATTTTTCCCCTTCTACTTTGTAAATATCCCTTCATTCAGATTCAGAGGTTAGTACATAGATCATGATAGCCTCAGTCTATCCCAAGTAAAGTGGATTAGGTATAATAGCTTCTTGGAAACTCTCGGTTTATTCTTACATATGAAAATACAATGGAAACATGTGTAACTTTCTTTAAATTCACATCTAAAACCTACTCCAAGGAAAAAGTCTTCATAAATGTCAGAGTAGTATGATGCAATTACATGAAAAGTGAGATGCTTTGTTTTTTCCTTCTTAAGCATAAAGGCAAACACAATGTCCATCTCTTTAATCTAAATTTAAAATAACAACATGAGGCTGGTATAAAGGGAAGAATGAGGGATTTGGTGTTAGAAGACCTCGGTTCAAATCTTAGCTTTCCCATTTACTCTCATCTGTGGATCACCTGGGCTTCCCTTTCACATGTGGGACTCATTTATTTCAAAACATAATGCAGGCACAGCCTCTCAAGGGTTTGAGGGAGGATACACTGGTTCTAAAGAAAACAATCAGAGAGCAAAACAAAATTAAAGGAAGGGAAAAGACGCCATCCTCTCCTCCTCCATGATCATATATTGGGTTCTCTCCTATCCAGATCACCAAGGGGAAATAGATTTCATATATATGATCAATTAACACACACGGAAAGAAGTATACACAGTGGTATGTATGGCCAGGGACTATGTATACCAGAAGGACGATTTTTGACCAGAGAACACATTAAACACCTATGTGACCAGCCCACGCCTGTGAAGGGACATACATCAGGAGCCTTTATGTCCAGCAATCTCATAGCTAGAAGGTACATACATAGTGAAAAGTGTAGCTGGGGCAATTCATACATCAGATGCTGTAGAGTTCTTGATGTCCCTCGATAATATAATGACATTGCTCAGCTGGGCATCATGCCATTCTAAAAGATTTTCTGTCTCCACTATTTAATGGGTGTTATGTTGTCCCTGTTGAGCAATTCTACTGGTCTTATCAAGTTCCTCCCAGATACTATCAGAGGACCATGTGCTAGATTATAGGCTACCATCTTCTTGAGTTCAATGACTAGAAAGCAACTCCATGGGAAGCGGAGGCAAAGGTGTTGATTCAAGTTTCATGGTTGCAGACAACTATGTGACTTGGGGTTAAAGCATGCCCTATAATTCCCATTTAATAATTAACCGTGAGACTGGGTCCTCAAAACCATTTCAATAGTGATCAGTTTAACAAGATAGTAGTTATTTAAAGGTTAGAGTGCCAAGACAAATAAATATGATTCCAAAAAAACATTTTATTAGCCTTAAAATGGCAAGGTAAGATAGGTAGCATCCATATTCCTACCTTTATGATGCTCATGTACCAACAACAAAACCTCTGGGTACTCTAATGCATGTTGTTTTGTTGAGATTCAGTTTCCTCATCTATAAAATGAAGTAATGGAATAAATGACCTCTAAGATCCCTTAGAAAATCTATGAACATAAATTGGAATGTCCTATTTTCTAAAAAAAAGCTTGACTTTTCCTTTTTCTCAAAAGTCTCCTCCCCTTGTTGAAGTTATCTTTTTTCATAGGCATTAAAGGACTTCTTCTTTGGGGATCTTATTTACCCAGGATTTTCTGATATTGGAATGATTTTTTTAAAAATGTCATAACATTCGTTAAAAAAATTTTGAGTTCCAAGTTCTCTTCCTCCAGCCTCTTCCCATCCACTGAGAAGGCAAGCAATATGACACCCATTATATATATATGAAGTAAACACAAAACATATTTCCATATTATCCATGTTGCAAAAGAAACAGCAAGAGTGGTACAATCCAATGTAAAAGGTCTTCTCTACTAGCACCAAAGATCCAGGATGATTCAGAGGGGCTTATAAGAAAGAATACTAAGCACATTCAGAGGAAGAACTCTGGGAGTGGAAACACAGAAGAAAAACAACTGCTTGATCACACAGGTTGATGGAGAAATGATTGGGGATGTTGACTCTAAACGATCACCCTAGTACAAATATCAATAGTATGGAAATAGGTCTTGATCAATGACACATGTAAAACCCAGTGGAATTGTGTGTCAGCTATGGGAAGTGGGTAGGGGTAGGAGAGGGAAAGAACATGAATCTTGTAACCATGGAAAAATATCCTAAATGAATTAAATAAAATTTTCAAAGATAAAAAAAGCAAGAAAAAGAAAAAGAAAGACAATATGCTTCAATCTGTACTCAGTTTATCATTTTTTCTCTCTGGTGGTAGATAGCATTTTTCATAATGAAACCTTTGGAATTGTCTTGGAGCATTGTATTGATAAGTATAGCTAAGTCTTTCACTACTGATCATTGTTACAATATTGTTGTTATATGTTCTCCTGGTTCTGTTCACTTTACTTTGCCTCAGTTCAGGTAGGTCTTTGTTGGGATGTTTCTCGATTGGCTTCTTGTTTTCCTTTTAAGTTGTTTCACTCCAGGGAAACAGCTGCTTTTTGGAACAAGGTGTGAGGTATCTGTCCTTTGCCTGACCACAGGTTTCTCTTACTACTAGCAGAGCCATAGGATTGTGTATCTAGATCCAGAACTAGCAGAGGACATCTTGTTGACCCCATAATAAAAAAATAGATAAGGAAACAGAGGACAAAAGTATATAAATCAATTGGCCACATTACATAGGTAGAAATCTGAAGTGTGATTTCAACTGAGGTCTTTGCAACTCTAGTCATTGTTCATTTTACCATACCAGGATGTTTTTTCCTCGTTTTCATTCCCTCAAACTTTATTCAGGGGAATGAAATGCAGATTTCCACTTCTAGTGGATGAGCTGGGCAACAGCCATCAAGAGAGGAAACAAGGGAAAAGGAAGGCTTTTCTTATTTTCTGCACAAACCCACTCTGACACTGAACAGATGTTAGCTCAAAGAGATCTGGGATAGCTTCATTAATAGCTTATTCTAAACTACAGAAAAACCCTAATATGTGTTCGCTTCACTTCTTACAGATAGCATCTCCTATTTACTGCCTTACCAAACATTTTAGTTTAGAAGCTTATTTTCCTGAAAAGTGTTTCAGAGTCATTTTAGTGAATGCTGTTTATACAAAAGGCTGACATTATGCACAATTACCATACTCATCCCCATAGTCTTCAAAACAGTTTAATTAAACCAAAAATAATAGCATTGTGTTAATAATTAAGTAGCATGGCCATAAAGCGATGTAGCCAATCTATAACCTCTTTGACATTATTGCCAATTAACTAATCCATAGTCACCCATGATTTACCTATACCATTAATGGAAAAGGCACAGAGTTTATACACAGAAACTGTACACAATTTAGAAAGTGACAGATGAGCTTGGATCCTGGGTTTGCCATATAATTCAAATTTCTTTTAATTCCATATTTTTCTTGGGAGAGAGATTTGCAAAACTTAAAGTGCTAGGTAAATGTCATGTGTTATTATAAAGCTGAAAATGTCATAAAAATAAAATTATTATTAAGTTTGGAAAACAACAAAAATTAATGCCTCATTTAATTTAATTTTCTAATAGTATAACCTTAGCCTAGAAAAAGTTACTTAAGAAATAGCTTTTATGGAACTTTCACTGTTGAATAGATTTTGAAATTTATGGGAGGAAAGGCTATATTTGGAGGGCTTTTGTTTGTTTTTAGTGGGTAGGGGATATTTCTCCATATGCTGACTTCCCCAATTTAAAGATATAGAACTGACAAAAAGAGAGGTAATGTGACTTAGATCATAGATTTAAGAGCTGTAGGGGCTCTTAGAAAATGTCTAGTTCAACATCTTAATTTTACAAAGGAGAAAACTGAGGCCCAGAGAAAATAAGTGATTAGTTTTTCAACATTCCTTTCTTTGTGAACTACTGTGTTTGTGTGTGTGTGTGTGTGTGTGTGTGTGTGTTGTATTTTCTTTCTTTAATATGTGCTGAAGTCTCCCAAGAGAATGCCCTCCTTGAGACAGAGACTATTTCATTCTTGTCTTTCTATTCCAGGCAGGACCTGGCAGTAGTAATGTCATACAGTGGGAAAGAGTACTGGGTAAACCCTAAACAATTCAATATCAGTTGATGATAATAATAATGATGATGTCAACAACAAGATAAGAATGAGGAGGAAGACAAGGAGAAGGAAAAAAGGAGGAAGAGAAGAAGGAGGTGATGACATTGATAAAGAGTAAGACAACTAAGAAAGAGGAGAAGCAGGAAAAGGAGGTAGAGATGGAAGAGGAGGAAAATCGGGGAAAGAAAGAGGAGGAGGAAAGGGAAGATGAGAAGAAGTCAGAAAAAGAGGAGGAGAAGCAGAAGGAGAAAAGAAAGGAAGGAAGGAAGGAAGGAAGGAAGGAAGGAAGGAAGGAAGGAAGGAAGGAAGGAAGGAAGGAAGGAAGGAAGAAAGGAAGGGAGGGAGGGAGGAAGGAAGG
>NC_058130.1:635589205-635630302 GCF_016433145.1 Gracilinanus agilis | reverse complement strand
CTCTCTTCCTTCCTCCTCCTTTCCTTCTCCTCTCTCTCTCCTCCTCCCTCTCTCTCTTTCTCTCTCCTCCTCTCCCCTTCCTTCTCCTCTCCCTCCCCCTCTCTGTCTCTCTCCCTCCCCTCTCTGTCTGCCTGTCTCTCTCCCCCTCTCCCTCTCTCTACCTCTCTGTCACTGTCTCTCTCTCTTACTTCCTCCTCCTATCTCTCCCCATCTTTCTTCTTGTCTTCCTCTCTTCCATTTTTGCCTCCCTCTTTCTCCCTTGCCTCTCAGTATTTGTCTCTCACTTTTCTCATCTATCCCCATCCTGTAGCAGAGAGAGCAGAGTTCAGAGTCAGAAAACCCAAGTTAACATACCAGTTCTTCTACTTACTACATGTATGACCTTAGGCAAGTCATTTCAGCATTCTAAGCTTGTTTCCTTATCTGTAAATTCAAAGAATTGCCTTGGTTGACCTTTAATGTTCCTTTTACCATTAAATTTAAAGGGCAGATAGGGGATAGAGTGCCAGACCTGGAAATGGGAAAGATGAGTTCAAATTTAGCCTCAGATAATTATTAGTTGTGTGACCCTGGGCAAGTCACTCTCTAAGTCACAGTTATTCTATCTTTAAAATGGAGAAAGCATAGCACTTATCTCCTGGGGTGGTTGTGCAGATCAAATGAGATGATATTTGTAAAGTGTTTTTTCAAATCTTACATATATATACATACAAACACACATGTATGTGTGTATATTTTTTCATGTTTGGGTCTTTATATATACACATTTAAAGTTTGAAAAACATTTTATAAATATATATATAAACTATATAAATATATTATACATAAATATATTCATATGTAAACCTATTTAAATGCCAGCTATTATCACTATAATCCTTGGTTCAATAAGAATATACAAGGCCATAAACAACAAGAGTACTAAAGTTAAGGATTAGATGATTTCCAGCTTTGTATCTTTTTCCTAGGCTAATTTGAATGATTATTTCCCACCATCAGTCTTGACACGTTTCGAGAAGTATTTATAGAATCATAGACTTTTAAACTTGGAAGAGACCTCATCAGTCATCCAATCAACCAATATCCAAAAGGAAATCCTACTATAACATATATAGGACAAGTTCATGTTCCAAGACCTCCCCACCTCTTCTTCAGGCAGTCCATTCCACTTAGTTGTTGTTTTAGTCACTTTTTAGTAGTTCTGAATCTTTGTGACCTCATTTGGTGTTTTCTGTTTTTCTTTTTAAAAAATTAATAATTAATTAAGAATATTATTCCTTGTTTCCTCCCCACTCCCAACCCTCCCATCCCCTTTCTTGGAATCGATGAACAATTCCACTGGATTATACATGTATCATTGTTCAAAACCTAATTCCATATTGTTAGTATTTGCAATAAAGTGATCATTTAAAGTCAACATCCCCAATCATATCCCCAATTAACTCTGTGATTAATCATATGTTTTCTTCTGCATTTCTGTTCCCACAGTTCTTTCTCTGGATGTGAATAGGATTCTTTCTCCTAAGTCCTCTGGATTGTCTTGGATCATTGCATTGCTTCTAGTAGAAATGTCTATTATATTCAATTATGCCATAGTGTATAGTTTCTATATACAATGTTCTCCTGGTTCTGCTCCTTTCACTCTGCATCAGTTCCTGGAGGTTCTTCTAGTTCACATAGAAATATTCCAGTTTTTTATTCCTGTCAGCACAATAGTATCCCATCACCAGCATATACCACAATTTGTTCAGCCATATCCCAATTGAAGGGCATCCCCTCATTTTCCAGTTTTTTGCCACCACAAAGAGCGAGGCTATAAATATTTTTGTACATGTTTTTTTTTCCTTATTATCTCTTTGGTGTACAAACCCAACAGTGGTACAGCTGGATCAAAGGGCAGGCATTCTTTTGAAGCCCTATGGGCATAATTCCAAATTGCCTTTCAGAATGGTTAGATCAATTCACAACTCCACCAGCAGTGTTTTAGTGTCTCAATTTTTCCACATCCTTTTCAGCATTTATTACTTTCCTCTGCTGTCATATTGGACAACCTGTTAGGTGTGAGGTGGTACCTCAGTGTAGTTTTGATTTGCATTTCTCTAATTATGAGAGATTTAGAACACTTTTTCATGTGTTTATTGATATTTTTCATTTCTTTATCTGAAAACTGCCTATTCATGTCCCTTGACCATTTATCAATTGGGGAATGGCTTGATTTTCTTGTACAATTATTTAGCTCCTTATAAATTTGAGAAATTAAGCCTTTGTCAGAGGTTTTTGTTATAAAGATTTTTTCCCAATTTGTTGCTTCCTTTCTAATTTTGGTTGCATTGGTTTTGTTTGTACAAAACTTTTTAATTTAATGTGATCAAATTTTACATTTTGTAATATTCTCTATCTCTTGCTTGGTCTTAAATTCTTTCCTTTCCCATAGATCTGACAGGTATACTATTCTATGTTCACTAACTCACTTATAATTTGCCTCTTTATATTTAAGTCATTTACCCATTCTGAATTTATTTTGGTATAGGATGTGAGATGTTTGATCTAGACCTCATCTCTCCCATACTGTTTTTCCAATTTCCCCATCAGTTTTTATCAAATAGTGGGTTCTTGACCCAAAAGCTGGAATCTTTGGGTTTATCATGCACTATCTAGATGACATAATTTACTCCAAATCTATTTCACTAATCCACTCATCTGCCTCTTAGCCAGTACCATATTGTTTTGCTGATCACTGTTTTATAGTACAGTTTCAGATCTGGTACTGCTAGGCCCTTATCCTTCATTTTTTTCATTAGTTCCGTTGAAATTCTTGATCTTTTTGTTCTTCAAATGAACTTTGTTATATTTTTTCTAATTCTTTAAAAAAGTTTCTTGGTAGTTTGATAAGTATGACACTGAATAAGTAAATTAATTTGGATAGAATTGTCACTTTTATTATGTTAGCTCATCCTACCCATGAACAGTTAATGTTTTTCCAATTATTTAAACCTAGTTTTAATTGTGTGGAAAGTATTTTATAGTTGTGTTCATATAATTTCTATGTTTGACTTGGTAAATAATTCCTAAGTATTTTATTTTGTCTAGGGTGATTTTAAATGGAATTTCTCTTTCTAACTCTTGCTGCTGAGTTGTGTAGGAAATATATAGAAATGCTTATAATTTATTTTTTATCCTGCAACTTTGCTAAAGTTGTTGATTATTTCCACTAGCTTTTTAGTTGATTCTCTAGGATTTTCTAAGTAGACCATCATATCATCTGCAAAGAGTGATAGTTTAGTCTACTCATTGTCTGCTTTAATCCCTTCTATTTCTTTTTCTTCTTTAATTGCTACTTCTAGCATTTCTAGTACAAAACTAAATAATAGTGGTGATAATGGACATCCTTGCTTCACTCCTGATTTTACTGGGAAGGCTTCTAACTTATCCCCAGAGCAGATGATGCTAACTGATGGTTTTAAATATATATTGTTTATTATTTTTAGGAAAGGCCCATCTATTCCTATACTTTCTAGTGTTTTCAGTAGGAATGGGTGTTGTGTTTTGTCAAAGGCTTTTTCTGCCTCTATTGAGATAAACATGTGATTTCTGGTGGTTTGGTTACTGAGCTGGTCAATTATATGGATAGTTTTCCTAATATTAAGCCATCCTTGCATTCCTGGTATAAATACCACCTGGTCACAGTGAATAATCCTTGTGATAACTTGCTATAGTCTTTTTGCTAGTCTATAGTTTTCTTTCTCTGTTTTTGGTCTGCCTGGCTTTGGAATCAGTACCATATTTGTGTCATAACCATTTGATGTTTTCTAAGCAAAGATACTGGAATTTTTTGACATTTCCTTCTCCAGCTCATTTTAGAGATGAAGAAACTGAGGTAAACAGAGTTAATTGACTTGCTCAGTATCATACAACTAGTAAGTATGTAGACCAGATTTCAACTCAGGAAGATGAGTCTTAAAGATTCCAGGCTTGGAATTCTCTCCACTGCTAACTGCCATATTCCAGTAGAGACAACTCTAATTGTTCAGAGGTTTTTCTTTCCATAAAGCCCAAGTTTGCCTCTTTGCAATGTCCACTCACTGCTCATGGTTCTCTCCTCTGGGGCCAAACAGAATAAGTTTAATTCTCTATCACCACAGCAGCTATTCTAATATTTGATCCCAACTATGATATCTTCCTTGAGTTTTCTCTAACCCAGAATTAATATTTCTAGTTCTTTCAACCAGTTTCCATGTGAAATGGACTCAAGGCCCTTCAACAGACTGGTTTCTTTCATTTGGATATTTGTCAATTTATTAAGGATTTAGAACAATGGCTCCCAGTGCCAGAATCTTAAATACTACTGCTGTGAACCCTATAATGAACAGCCTGCACACTATCCATTTAAGCTTGATAGGCAAACCTGGATAGTCTGAGTGACAGCTTAGAGGCAGATAGGTGGGTCAGTAGATAGTGTACTGGACTCGGAGTTAGGAAGATCTGTGTTCAGATCTTCCTTCAGCTACTTCCTAACTATGGGATCCTGGATAAATTACTTAACTTCTCTCTACTTCATTTTCTACTTCTATAAAATGGGGATAATAGTACCTACTTCATAGGGTTGTAAAGAGAAGGAAATAATATGTTTTGTAGAAAGTGCTTTGCAAACCTGAAAGTGCTATATAACTTCTACCTATTATTAATTATGGATACTTAATGAAATTTCATACAACAGTATCCTAGTATTGGGAATAGGAGAATTCTTGCATGTGCAGTGCCTAGAGCATAAAGGGTTAACTCACCTGTTCATAGACACAGTACTCAGCAAGCTGTTTTATAAGACAGAAATCTAATCAGTGGAGTTAAAGATTACAATCTTTGGATCTTTCTGAGAGTTGAAAGGCTTTGCGCCAACTCAATCCAAGTCACATTTTGCTTGCAACACAGACAAAAGTCAACCAAGGATAAGCTAGTTATTTATATGCTACCCTTGCAGATACTGGAAGGAGATAATTAACACAATAATCTACAAGGGAAGGATAGTGAAAGCACCATACTTTTTGCACACCTCTGTACCCAAAAGAAAAATGATTAAAATGGCATTCTCTAAGTAGGGATAAAGTAACAGTTAATAGACTGGAGAAAACTCATTTTTTAAAAGAAAAAGCTCTGGTTATCCCTGAAGATTTGCTGTTCCACTTGAAAGACATTAGAGTACAGGATTATTCTCTTTCACATTTCAAATCAGCTAGATGGATGATGATGTAATATTAAGATAATAAAGAAATAACAGTTGTTTTGAGTAAATTTGAGGCTACAAAATAACAACAGGTGCTTCCCTTAAATTTTAAAGAACCCCTTGTAAGCATCTATGTGGCACAACACAGAAGACATACATTAGCAGAGAAAGTGGTCAACTACTTGACATTCAAGGCTATGTGACACCTTCCCCCGCCCCCCAAAAAAATCGAGGCTTAGCAAAATAATGGATCTTAGCTAATTTACAAGCTTCTTTAAGTTTTAGAATTTCAGAATTTCAGGAATATATTTGGGGGTGAGAACGAATAGATCATAATGGATAGATAAGCCTTGAAATCAAGGAAGATCGAGTTTGAGTTTTGCCACTGGCATTTACTGTGTAATTATTCATAGTCAATTAATTTAACCTCTTGGTTCTACACAGATTTATGAGTCTCTAAGTTACAGATGAGTTCTTGATTTGAATCAGTGGAAGACATTTCTACATGGGGAATTCCCTATCCCAGTGAAATCATAGCTTAGGTCTGCCTGCCTAAAAAAAATTGGGGACATCCACAAAATAAAAGCAAAACTTGGTGAAGTTAGTGTGATTGGTTAACCTTGAATCTAAAGAGTCCTAAATAGCAAATTCCATTTTCATATACACAGCCTTTTTTTCCATCACTCTTTTCTATGACAAACACCTTGATATTAAACTTTTAAAAATTCTTATTTTTATTGATATCCTTTTTATATCAAATTCATTTTGATATATCTCATTCCCTTCTACTTATCATTTTAAATAAATATTTAATAATAAGGAGAGGAAAAGGCAGTACAGACAAACTAAATAACAATTATGAAGTATTCATTTTCTTCTCCACTGGTCACATCTAAAAATTCAGTTCTCTGGAAGCATGGTTGGTCATTGGTTAAGCAGAGTTCTTGTCTTTCAGAATTGTTCATTTTTACAATAAAAAAATTAAAGTATAATTTTTTCTAACTCTTCTCTATTTCACTCTGCATCAATTCATAAGTCTTTCTATATCTCTTTGAAACTATCTTTTCCCTAATTTTTATAGCACAAAAGTATTGTCATTTTCATATACCATAATTTGTTCATTTTTTATTTTCCCATTTCCCAATTATTCATTTGGTATCATTTAGCTTCTATTATTTTTGCCACCACAAAGAGTTGCAATAAATACTTTTGAACATAGTGAATTTTTTCCACTCTCTTTGATCTTTTGGAGAATATAGACCTACCAGTGATATGGTTGATATGATCAAAGGGCGTGTGTTCTTTAGTAACTTTTGGAGCAAAATTTCAAATTATGGTTAGTCTCATTCACAGCTCTACCAACTATGCTTTAATGTGCTTGTTTTTCCATAGACATTCCAACATTTGCCATTTTCCTTTTTTGTCACCTTTTCAAACATGCTGGGTATGAGGTAGAACCTCAGAATTGTTGGAAATGTATATTTCTTTAATTAGCGATTTCGAGCATTTTTCCATATTACTTTATGGCCTAGATTTCTTCCTTTTTCATCAATTTTTGTCAATTTGTCAATTGAGAAATGGCTCTTATTCCTATAACATTTAGTTAGTACTTTGTATATCTTGGAAATGAGACCTTTTAAAGAGAAACTCACTAGAAAACTCCTAAATTTGCTGAATTTTCTCACCAATTGTGTCAGTAGTTCCTGGGAGAATCAGGTTGGAATAAGTAGACAGATAAATTATTAGTTCAACAAATGTTTAATGAGTATCTATTATAGTCAAGATATTTTGTTTATTGCCATCACTGAGAGTGTTAAAGTCGAGTAAATCAATTCAATCCATCAAATATTTTTTAAGTGGCTACTCTGAACAAAATGCTTTTCTAACTCTTGACCGAGATTATTCTTAAATAAAAGGCATTCATTAGTCCCTGATTTTGCCAAAGTGGAAGCTCTCTCACCATGACAAATTATAAATTCACCTATAGTTTATAATCTTAGGCATTTCCTGGGGCTTAGAAAAGTTAAGTGAATTGCTTAGGGTCACAAAGCTACTGTTAGAGTGGAGAGATCTGACCCATGTTATTCCTGACTCTAAGTTCAGTATTGTATTATGCCATATTCCTTTTCATTTGAAAGAAAATGCATATTGAATTAAGATGTATGTGTTCTAAACTGACTGCTCAAACTCTTCCTTAATATGGACATTTAATCATACCTGCTTTGTTTTTATGAGAAATAACTTAAGCTCTGTATGTTCTTCATTTTCCTTTACTTTCTTCCATGTATATTGAGGCAAAAAAAAAATCAAAGACTAATCTAGATAGAATACATTAAAACTTTTAGAGCACCAGATACTAATACTGTACTTCAAGACTAAATGCATGAATTTTCATTCATATTATCTGCTAGTGGGTTCTTTGACCAACATATTCCAAAAATAAGACTATATTTTGTCATGGCTTACAAGATTAGTCTATTTTGTGTTTTGAAACATGATATTGCTTCTAATTTGTCATTACTTACAGTATGTTTTCCTATAGAAAGAAGTAGAAAAATCCTAGTAAGTGATAGATTTGTGCCCTGATCATATAATTATTGCATGAGATTTTACAAAAAAATGATAAAAACATTACATAAACTGTTCTTTGCTAGGATAAAATAAGGAAAGGGTACCATTCTTTTTATAAATGCTTCCAACTCCTAGTATTGTCCCTTAAATAATTTTTCCTTTAAAGATTGTACCTCAAGGGGAAGAATGATGTGTTTACATTTAGAAGCAGACTATTTAAAAAGTAATATGTTTCCAACAAAATATGGAAATCAGGAATTTCGTCGGAACCATAACTCTTGGATTCCAAAGAGCAAGCATGAAATATATGCTATTTAATACTGCAATAGCCTTTTAAATAGATTTTAGTTTATCTTTTGTCTTTACGTCACCCAGATTTTCCTCTATATCCCTTCACTTGTACCTTTTTGAGGAGGAAATCCTTTAAATAAATATTTTGTTATTTTGAGAAAATGAATAAGAGAAAAATATTAAATCTAAATCATACATTAAAAAAACATGATGTTAGATGCAATGTTCCATATCTTTGGACCCCACTGTCTGCAGAGAATTTGGGGGAAATATTTTCTCTGATCCCTACATTGTGGCCAACCTTGGTGCAAAAATCCCAGAAGTAGTCAAAACAACAAAGCTGGGAATATCAGTCTTCGTGAGAAGTTGGAAGAATTTTGCAGAGATTTAACCTGAGTGTGTGACACTTTTATCTTTGCCACAATTATGTGAATATTGTCTGTATTCCAAATGCAGGATACTCTCTCTCTGAGAAGATAAAGAGACTTGGGGGAAAAAAGAGACCTCTCCATATTCCCTTAGGACGAAACTCTGATGGCAAGGGGGTGGGGGAAGTGAGGAATAGGGAACTTTAAAACAAATTATATTTTGATAATAGGTACAGATGACATAGGAAAAGTAAAGCATTCTCATGAAAAAATAAAAGTGGGGTTCATTGGGAGAGAGGAAATCTGACTTGGTAGATGAGGAAAAAGATACTCATATGATATTTGCTCTTTGTTATTGATATGGTCAATTATGTTTGTATTATTATCCTAATATTGAACTGGCTCTGTATTCCTGGTACAAACGAAATCTGGTCATAGTATATGAATTGTGTGAATTATTACTCTAATCTACTTGGTAGTATTTTATTTAAAAATTTGCATCAGTATTCAGTAGGGATTGATCTATTTGTTGTTGATCTCCTTGGTTTAGGTATCAAACCCATATTTGTCTAATAAAAAGAATTTGGTAGAACTCCTTCACCTATTTTTTCAAATAGTTTATTTAGTATTAGGATTAATTGTTGTTTAAATGTTTGGTAGTATATTTGCTTGAAAATCCATCTCGTCTTTTTTTTCCCTTTAGGCAGCTCATTAATGGCTGGTTTGATTTCTTTTTCTCTGGTAGTGTTTAAGTATTTACTCTTCTGTTAATTCAGGTAATTTATATTTGTGAAACCATTCGTTTTATTTAGATCATCATTTTTATTGTCTTATAGTTGGGTAAAATAGCTTCTAATAGTTACATTAATTTAATCTTCGTTAGTTGCACATTCATGCTTTCCATTTTTGATGCTGGTAATTTGCCTTTCTTTGTTTTTATAAAATCTAATTAACCCAATGTTTTATCTTTTTTTCTTGTGGGTTTTTTTTTCATAAAACGAGTACCTAGTTTTATTTACTAGTTCAATTTATTTTTTACTTTCAATTTCATTAATCTCTCTTTTCATTTCCAAGATTCTTCTTATTTTGGTGTTTAATTGAAGATTTTTAATTTGGTCTTTTTTGGTTTACTTTGGTTGGTTCCATGCCTAGTTCACTGGTCTGCTCTTTCTCTCTTTTATTGATGTAAACATGTAGAAATGTAAAAAGTACTGCTTTGGCTATATCCCACAAATTTTGTTATATTTGGTATTCATGCCATTTCATTTAAATTATAGATTGTTTCTATGATTGGTTCTTTGACCTACTCATTCTTTAGGATTAGATTATTTACTTTTGAATTAATTTTTAATCTAAGTTTCTAAGGCCCTTTATTGAATGTAATTTTATGGTATTATTGTCTAAAAAAGTATGTATTTAAATGTTTCTGTTCTTCTGTAATTGGTTGTGAGACTTTATGCCCTATACCAGTGATTCCCAAAGTGGGCGCCACCTGGTGGGTGCTGCAGCGATCCAGGGAGGCGGTGATGGCCACGGGTGCATTTGGGGGTGGTGAATAACTGTAAAGGGGTGGTGATAGTATGTGACAGGGGGCGCTAAGTAATATTTTTTCTTGACCTATTCTAATTTTTAAAGACTTATTTTGTCAGTGAGCTTTTGCACCTCTTTTACTGTTTGGCCAATTCTGATTTTTAAGGAATTATTTTTGTCAGTATTTTTCACTTTTTGAAAAATGAAAATAGTGAAAAGGTATTTTGAAAATACCTTTTCCACTAAGCTATTAGTTCTCTTTTCATAATTTTCTTGCATAGCCATCATTTCTTTCCTCAGTTTTTCCCCTACCACTCTAATCTGAGTTTTTAATCATTTTTTTGCTCTTAAAAATCATTTTCTTTAGCTCTTGTAGGAATTATTAATGGACTTGTGTCTAATCTGAATTTTTTCTTTGAAGTTTTTTGTAGCCCTTTTTTAAAATGATCTAAATTATCTTTTTCTGAGTTTGTGTCTTGCTTCCCTATCACCATAGCAGCTTTTAATGGTCAAGCTCTTTTGTTTGTTTGTTTGCTCATTTTCCAGCCTATTTCTTGACTTTGAACTTTATGTTAGAGTTATCCTCTGCTTACTTCTGAATGTCTGGTCTAAACTTTTCTGTCTTTTGTCATGCTGCTTTCACAGCACTATATGAAAGACCTATAGTTTTTTTTCAGTTCTTCCAATGTGGTGTGATCTGGGAAGAGATGAGTCACTATATTTCTGGTCTGTGCTCTAGTCGTTATAGAAGTAGGGACCTCTTTCTTTCATGTTTGAAACTGCTGCTTTCCATTCTGGAAGTGAGACTTGGAACTAGGTAATGGACAATAGAGTTGCCCAGTGGCACCTGATCCTGTACTTAGTGTTAGTAGACGGGTACCATAGGATCTTTTTCTGTCTAGGTTTTCAGTCCCCTTACTGACCTGAAATTACCACAACAATGCAACTATCAACAATTTGGAAATAAGTCTTGATCAATGACACGTGTTAGAACTATGGGGGGAGGAGGTCAGGGGGTGAAGGGGAAGGTAAGAACATGAATCATGTAACCATGATAACTTTACTAAAAAATAAAAATTATTAAAAAAAATAAAGTACTTAGTACAAGGCTTGGCATGTAATAAGGTACTAAATTCTTCCTTCCTTCCTTCTTCCTTCCTTCCTTCCTTCTTTCCTTCCTTCCTTCCTTCCTTCCTTCCTTCCTTCCCAACAAGACTCTATACTTCCTAAGAACAAGGGCTATGCCTTATCATCTTATATTTTCACTAGAATACCTATTATGGTACTTTACACATAGTCTTTTGAATTCATCCAGATGGGAATATCACTTACCAAGGCAAGTCAGAGACCATCTATAACTAATCATTTTAGAGATTAAAATTAAAATTAAAATTTTAGAGATTAGCCTGATGCACATGGAGCTGATGGAATCTGTCCAGTAAAACAATTCATATGCCTCAAAGAAGGGATTTAAATTCAGGTCTTTCTGCCTAACTCTGAGTCCCTATTGTCTCCAATTGCATAATAGCTTGTGACGCAGGATCGCATATCTAGAACTAGAAAGATCTTCAGAGGCCATCAAGAAAATAAAAAGAAACAAAACAAGAAAAGTATGAGATTTAAATTAATATCAATAACTCCAAGTATTAATTTTATAAAATTTATTAATAATCACTTGAAGTAGAAGAAGAAAAAAGAAATAGAAGTTCAATGTCTAATTTTCTAACTAAAGTAAGACCACATGTATAAATTCTACTGCCTGGCTGAAAGCCAGCTTTAGCATCCGCATTCAGGGAAAGAGAAAGAGAGGTGAAGTCACACCAAAACTTTATCTTCTCTACGTATGCATGCAGTGTTCGCACTCAGCTTGAGCAAGCAAATTGGATGTTGAGTAAGAGAGTCCTGGGGAGCAAATTCTATCCACCCAAAAAGGAACAGCTTGTGACTTGCCCAAGGTCACATAAGAAGGGATTAGTGATTAAAACCTGGTCCTCTGTCTCTACAATCACTGCTTTTCCACCCATTCCTTGCTTTCTCTAATAAATGTTTATAGAATTAAACAGTTTTATTTCTGTGATTTGTGTTTTTATAATTATATCATTATTGACTCTTTCACATGATTTATGGCTTGTCTTACCAAGTAGATTATAAACTAAGGCCAGAGACTATGCCTCATACTCTCTATAGGATATTCCACAGAGGTATGCACTTATTACAAACTCAATTAATATTTGTTAACTGGTACAAGTAGAAGAAATGATGCAGCAGATAGAGGGTAAATCCTAGAGGAAGGAAGATTTGAATTCAAATCGAACCTTAGACATTTACTACCTGTGTGACCCTGGGAAATTCATTTTAACATCTGTTTGCAATAGTTTTGATGTTTGTCAAATGGGGACAATAATAGCATGTATGTCACAGGGTTGATGTGGGGATCAAATGTATGATAATTATAAAGCGCTTAACATAGTGCCTGACACCTAGTAAGCATTATGTAAATGTCAGCTATAGCTAGATATAGGAAATAGCTTCGAATCAGAGGAAACTTTAGAAAAAGGATAGTGACCCAACCTCTAATTTACACAGGTCCATAAAGTTTGCAAAGTACTTTCTTAACAGCTTAGTAAGGAGAGTATGCACTTATTCAATCCATTAGCATTTTCCAAGTACTAATTATGTGACAATCACTGTACTAGCACCTAGGGATATATAAAGAAAAAATAAAAATAGTTTCTTCCCTCAAGGAGCTGACATTCCAATGGGGAAAACAAAATGTACAAATCAACATATATAAAACTGATGAAAGGCAACTGTAGGGACCAAGGAAGGCCACCTAAAGAAGATGGCACTTAAAAACTGAGTCTTAAAGGAAGCCAGGGATTCTCTGACTTGAGGGAGGGAGAACATTCAGAAAACAAAACAAAAAACCTTTCTGGACAGTGAAAGGTTTTAAATACAAGGAGTGATCTGTTTTGGATGGGTAAGCTTGGGTAGGGGACTGGCAATGCTTCCCTATGTAATATGTTTGACTATATAAATAATCTTCATCGCCTTGCAGCAGGGACAGTAGCTTGACATTTCTGCAAGGGAAGGTTGGGGCCTCCCAGGAGAAGGGGAAGTGTTGTTTACCTCCAACACATTCATTATCCAATAATGGAAAGTGTGAGGCATTATATATCCTCCAGGCAAACCTAACCTTGCAGAAATCTCAAACTGAGTTTACTATGCCTCAGATTCTTCTTGCCCATCCCTGGCCAGGGGACAGATTATCTGATCAAAGGGGAGCTTCTCTTGGCTAAGTCACTTCTGTCATATCACCTGCACCGTGGTAGATAGGAGGAAAGATAGTCTGTTAAAAAAATGTTTACACCCAAGGGTTTTTCACATTTATCTTAAAGCCTCCAGGGATTGTGCCTTTAAAAGGAGTCACTGAGTTCATCTTTTTTCCAGTGCCAGAGCAGAGTTTGTACTGGTGTGGTCACAAAGTCTGTTTTTAAAGTCCCACATCTTGAAGCTTTTGAAATGAAACTCAATCCACACAAAGCTATGTGCTCAGTGTGGGAAGGAATGCAAGGCTTCAACTCCCAGGATTTTTCCCAGGACCCCCTTATCCCAAACTTCACTTCCAGCTTCAAATTCATCTTTCTGTTACCTTGGTCCAAGCAGATAACGAATCAGGAAGCTTGTTTGCTTGCTTACCATCTTATTTAAGTTCATTTTCTTTCATTGACTTATTTAGCAGGGCTTTGAGAGCATAGCACCCTTGTCCCTCTTTGGGCATACAAACACCAACCAAGAAGAAAAACGGAATCCAACAAGATAGTCAATAAAATCCATCCTTCAGTCATTTAGTTGATATTTACAGAGGGTTTACTATCTGCAACTCAAACAGGTAAGCAATAGACAAAACCTATTTGGGATGGCAGGCTAAAAAACAAGGGGGATTTCTGAAATTCCACTACTATATTGAGAATTTACTTGAAATTTATGTGGCGAGATATATGTTCATATATATTTATATACATACATATGTTTTCTTTCTTTCTTCCTCCCTCCCTTTCTTTCTTTCTTTCTCTCTTTCTTTCTTTCTCTTTCTTTCTTTCTTTCTTTCTTTCTTTCTTTCTTTCTTTCTTCTTCCTTCCTTTCTTTCTTTCTTTTTTCTACCCTTCCTTCCTTCCTTCCTTCCTTCCTTCCTTCCTTCCTTCCTTCCTTCCTTCCTTTGCTTTCTTCCCTTTTTTTAATACTCTGTATTGGTTCCAAGCAGTAAGGGTCAGGCAATGGAGGTAAAATGATTTGCCCAGGGTCACACAGGTAGGAAGTATCTGAAGTCACATTTGAACCCAGGACCTCCTGTATCTAGACCTGCCTCAAACACTTCTTTAAAACTTTGTTAAGGGGAGCACACATAGGGGAGCACACACACATGCATGTACATGTGTATTTATACATGTTGACATATGCATACACATATGTATATATGACAGTATATATGCATATATTGTCACATATATTCCCAATATATGTATACATGTATATATTTCCTTATATATTTCTATATTTCCAATGTGTATACATGTATATATTGTCATATATTCCCAATATATGTATACATGTATACATGTATATATTGCCTTATACAGTCCTATATTTCCAATGTGTATACATGTATATATTGCTTTATATATTTCTATATTTCTAATAAATGAGTTAAGAACTGCATACTTCAGAGAAGCATTGTTACTCAATGTCTTTTTGATGCTCTGACTAGTCTTGTACCACCACTCTCCTTCTTTAGTCCCTCTCCAAGATTTCCCTATAACATTCCCAAAATCAACACATAAGTATGAGGTAAGACAAACATAGCTAGATAGCAGTTTGTCTGAAAAAAGATTGTTATTAAAAGTTAGTATTTGCAAAGCACTACAGATAATATCACATTTGACCCACACAAACTCTTGTGAAACAGGTATTATTATCCCTGTTTTACAAATAAGTAAACTGAGCCACACAGCAGTTTAAGTGATTTGCTCAGGGTCACACAAATAATAAGAGTTTGAGGAAGAATTTGAACTAAGGTCTTTCTGATTCCAGGTCTAGCACTCTACTACTCTCTGTGCTACTTAGCTATCTCAATTATCAAAAAGATCTGGGGATTTTAGTAGACTGTAATCGAACATGAATTTGGTCCACATTAAGAGATCTGTGAGAGATAAGGCAATGGTACTTTCATTAGACTCTGCCTTAGCTCTGCCACCCCTGGATGATGAATAACTGGAAGCTTATGTTCACTTCTGAACTCCACAGCTTGGAGAGGATATTGATAAGCTGAAAAAGGTAGAGGGGAGAGCAACCAGGCTGGTGAAAGCCCTGGAGTCCATGCCACTGGAGAACTGGTGGAAGGAGGTGGGGATGCTTAGCAAGAAGGGAGGTTTGTAGAAAACATGATCACTGTCATTCAGTTGTTCAACTGTGTCCAATTCTTGGTGACCCCATGGACCACCGCACACCAGTACTATTCATGGGATTTTCCTGGCAAAGATACTGTAGTGATTTACTATTTCCTTCTCCAATAGATTAAGGCAAACAAAGGGTAAGTGACTTGCCCAGGTATACACAGCTAGTAAATGTCGGAGGCTGGATTTGAACTTAGGACTTCTTGATGCTACGCCCAGCATTCTATCCATTCAGCCACCCAGTTGGAGAACATGAAGTCAGTCTTCAGATATTTGAAAGGCTGTAATGTGGGAAAAGGATGAAGCTTGTTCTGCCTAGATCCAGAAGGCAAATCCAGGAATAATAGAAGTCATAAAGATTCCAATATAAGCTTGATGTTCAGGGAGTAGAAAGAAAGAAAAATTTCCTAATCATTAGAGCAATCCTATCTTTAGATGTTTGAAGGAGTTTGTCATATAGAAAAAAGATTAGATTTGGTCCATTTGATCCTAAGAGGCAGAACCAGGAGTGATGGGCAAAGAAGTAACAAAGTAAATTTAAGCATTACTGTCAGGAAAACCTTCCTAATAATGAAAGGCATCCCAAACTGCAATTCACTGCACTGGGGGATTATTTGGATGTCTCTAGTAAAGGACAGATGGCAGCTTACCTTGTACATTGTATATTGTAGCTAGGTGGTAGCTAGGTGGTGCAATGGATAGAATGCCAAACCCAGAGTCAGGAAGACAAGAGTTCAAATCCAACTTCAGACACTAAGTAGCTTGTGTGTCCTTGAGTAAGTTGTTTAACCTCTGTTTGCCTCAGGTTTTTTTTTCTATCTGTAAAATGGATATAATAGCCCCTACCTAACAAGGTTGTTATGAGAATCAAAGGATAACTATAAAGCACTTAGCAAAGTGCTTGGCACACAGTAAGCACTATATTTTGTTGTTGTTCAGTCATTTTTTAGTCATGTCTGATGCTATGACCTCATTTGGGGTTTTCTTGGCAAAGATATTAGAATTATTCACCATTTCCTTCTTCAGATCATTTTACAGAGGGGGAAACTAAGACAAAAAGGGTTAAACGACTTGCCCAGGGACACCCAGTTAATAATTGCCTGAGACCAAATTTGAATTCAGGAAGAGTCTTCCTGACTTCATGCCTGGTACTCTATCCACTGCTCCACCATCTGTTCTGTTAACTATTAATATTATTATTTCTTTTTGAATAGAAGTGGGATCAGATGGCTACTGAAGACCCCTATCCACTGTAACATTTTGTGGTTCTTTAAGCCTACATGTAAGTTCTCTGCTCATTTAAGTCCCTGTTTCCTTGCCTGATTGTCTACCATCTCCTTCAAATTTCCAAAGGCAAGAAGCAGCAAGGACTAGAAGTCTAAACCTGAAATGGCTACCTGGATCATTGTTTCTTTTTTAATAGCTTTCTTTTTGTATTATTTCTTTACATATTTCTTTATATATATATATATTTATATATAATAATTTTGTATTATATATTTTACCTTGTTCCACCCCCAGAGAGTCATATCTTATAATAAAAAATTAAAAACAAAGAGGAAAGAAAGCTCAGCAAAACTAATTGAGGCATTAACCAAGTCTGATAGTACATTACATCCCCAAAGCTTCCCCCACCTCTGCACCAAAGGGAGAAAAGTACATTTTCTCATCTCTATCTCAGGGCCAAGACTGCTGATTATAGTTTGTGTGGCTGTTTTTAAGAAACAGGGCAGGAAAATGAAGGCAATACAGAGAGGAATAAGGAAAAGGAAGTCAGGGCAAAAAGAAAGCATTGCGAGACTGGACTAGTAGAGTTGATCTCTAAGGCGATCTGAAGCTAAATGTCACAGAGTCTTGCAGGTACACAGCAATGGCGATGATAAGACTGAAATGTTCAGTCTAGCAAATCATTAACTCTGACTAGACAAGAGCAAACAGAACGGGGGACTTTATTTTTTATCGTTCTGAGTTGTTTAATCTCTATTTATGGGTAACAGGGCTTCAGTCCAGAAAAATTTAAAATGAACCCCCAAAATGAGTTGGTTTCAAACCAGTTTAACAGAAGAACAAAATGCACATCTGCAAAATCTTTCTGTTTCCTATAGCTTGGAAAAAGAAAAAAAAACCTACTAAATAATTCTGTCAAGTTTCCTATAAGATATAACAAAATGTGCATAATCACTTTATGACAGGATCAAATACAAGGAACAAAAAAAAACTCAGAAGAAGGATGCTGGCAGGATGAAAGATGTTGGTACAAATACAGATCACATTCTAAAATTAGATTACTTTTGGAGGAAAAACATAGAGGCACACTTTAAAATAAAATCAATTACAAGTGACTATCAAGTTTTATAAAGCTAGATCCAGGAAGAAAAAGGATGGGACCTATATTTGAAACATTGTGGTAATTTGTATAAAAATTTGAATTCTTCTAAGGAAAAGTATTCTTAAAAATACTATAGGTTGGCAGCTGGGTGGTTCAGTGTGGATAAAAGTCAAGTCTAGAGACTCATATGAGGTCCTAGGTTCAAATCTGGCCTCAGGCACTTCCTCTTTCTGTGATCCTGGGCAAGTCACTTAGCCCCTTTGCTTAGCCCTTCCTGCTCTTCTGCCTTAGAACCAATACACAGAGTATTGATTCTAAGATGGAAGGTAAAGATAAGAAAATAATAATAATTTTAATTTTTATCTATAATAAATAACAATACAAATAAAATCATGTATAATATGATATCATAATTGTATTATATAATAATATGACAAATAATAAAATAAATATAATAAATAAAATTTATGATAAAATATATCACATATAGATTTGCTACTCAATTTAACATGAATAGACTAGCAGGCTACATGTAATAAAACAATAGCAAGCAGATGGAGGGAAGTCTAGAGAAGTTAACTTATGAATTCTTATTTGTTTCAGGAATAAAATAGAAGGAACTAATATTTAAAATGATGAAAACTAGCATTTATAGTTTGCAGAGCAGTTGATATCTGATTTGATCCCACTGAGAGGTAGGTGCTATTATTATCCCCATTTAAAAATAAGGAAATTGAGGTAGAGAGGTGAAATGACTTGTCCAAAGTCAAGCAGCTAACATATAGATTTGAACTCTGTCTGGTCTTTCTGATTCTACTAATGTATACTAATAGCAAGTATAAAGGAAATGCCTGGAGGATAGAAACTACATAAAAACAAGCGATAATGGGAGGAAGAGGAGGAAAAGGAGAAGTAGAAGGAAGAATAATAGTAATAGTGGTAGTATCTGTTGTAGTATTAGTTGTGTAGTCAGAATTAAGAGGCTTGCTCAGAGTCACACAGCTAATAAGTGTCTATAGCCATATTTGAACCTGGGAAGATGAGTTTTCCTGACTCCAGGCTAGGCACTCTCTCCACTTCACCATCTAGTTGCCCTTACCATTTTCCTAATTCTTTCTTCCATAGCTTTCATTCATTTCATTTTGTCTCTCTTGCTTTATTTCTTCCAAGTATCCTTGCAGTCCTTGTGGAAAATATATATATTTTCCCCTTTGAATCTCTTTTTTCAGTTGTCACAAAACTACTCCTGCCATGGGGGCAGAGGGGATCTCTAGATCTATAAAAAATATTTTATACTAGATGGTGCTTTATTTACTCATCTCTCCAGCTTTAGTCTTTTTTTTTAAACCCTCACATTCTGTCTTAGAATCAATACTAAGTGTTGGTTCCAAGATAGAAGAGCAATAAGGGCTAGGCAATGGAGGTTAAGTGACTTGCCCAGGGTTAAACAGCTAAGAAGTGCACAAGGTCAAATTTGAACCCAGGATCTTCCATCTCCAGGTCTGGCTCTCTATCCACTGAGCCACTTGGCTGCCCTGAAGCTTTTGTCTTCAATCTAGGCTTATTTTTCAGTGGGGTTTCCTCCTGAATTACATAGTTTCCTGAATTAATCTCTATTTCTGGTGTTTAGTGTTTTATGAATTTTTAATTTAATGAATTTTTAATGCTAGATCTTCAGGGCCTCCTTTAGCATCTCTGGACAGAGTATTACAGATGTCAGGACCCCTGGACTTCAGTTGCCCTTTTCTGAAAGGACTGATCTGGATCTGGGAGCTGTGGCTCATTGATGTGGCTGATGCTCTGTGCCCATTGCCTCTCCTTGGGGCTTTCTGATTACTCTAGAGCTTTTGGGGGGATCCCTCTACAATTGTTGCTTTTTTGCTTCCCAAATAGAGCCTTACACGCTCCCTGCTCCAACTCTAGGCATGCTAAGAGGCTACTCCTGTGCCTTTGCTGAGAGGACCCCTTTCTTTTTGGCTTTGGGCTTCTTTAGGTAATTCCAAGTTGGAAGAGGTCACTTCCTGTACTTCTTCACTGGCTTTCTTGATAATTATCTGGTCATGTACAAATTTTAGGGTTTTGTTGGAGAAAGTATATGAAATCGGAGCAGTTTGTCTCCCAACTAGAATGCCACCTTAGTCAAAAATTGCATATTCTTTTATTATTATTATTATTATTATTACATGAATTTGAGTCTCATAGTTATTTTCCATGGTGACAGAGCTAATAAATATTTGAGATGTGCCTCAAACTCAGATATTCTGTTATCAAGTTCAGTGTTCTTCACAATTCATCAAAATGTTAGAAATAGGCATCTGTCATTATCTTGGAAGATAGAGGTAAAACATTATAGCTCAGGAAAAATTTAATAATTTAAGCCAAACTATTGTGGGTCTGCTGAGGTAATAAGGAGGAGAAGTGAATAGCTTTTATAACTTACTCTTTGTTTTTAACATTCTTTTTAAAGATTTTATTCCAAATTCTCTTTCCTTCCCATCCCTCTACCACCCATTGAGAAGGCAAGCAATAGGATATCAATTATACATGTGAAGTCATAGAAAACATATTTTTACATTATCCGTGTTGTAAAAACTGAAAAACAAACAAAGCAAGAAAGTGAAAAAAGTATGCTTCAATCTGCGCCCAGAGTTCATTGGTTTCCTCTCTGGATTTAGATAGCATTTTTTTTCATTGTGAGTCCTTTGGAATTGTCCTAGATTATTATGTTGATCAGAGTAGCTAAATCTTTCACAGATGATCGTGATTATAATATTGTTACTAAGTTCAATGTTCTCCTGGCTCTCCTCACTTCATTTTGTATCTGTTCATAGGAGTCTTCCCAAGCTTTTCTGAAACTCTATAATAATTTATAAGGCAATACAAACTTTTTTTTTTTTGGAAACTAGAATTTCTTATCTCTCCTAGGCTAAAAATATAGCTTTATGGCAGCTCAACAGGTCCGGTCCTATTATTGATTAGGAAAAAAAGTGTTGACCTCTTCCATTTCCAATATGAAATGGTTTGTTTCTCCATTTTGCAACCTGATGGTCTCTGCTCCTAGCTGCTCACCAGGTTGTTGCCAGACTTAGTACCGACTCCAACTGACTTTAGTGCAATGGCAACTCAGCTCCTGAACTCAAGTAATTCAGCAGCTTCACTCTTGTCTCAAAGTAGGGATGATAGGCATATACCACCATGCTTGGCATTGTTTTCTAATGGATGCTTTACCAACTAGTTACCTGTGTTAAATTAAAATACAAGCTAAAAGACATACAAGGGGCAGGAGAGTCTGTTTCTTAGATTTCTCATTCATCACCATGACTGCTTTATATGCTTTAGCTCTGATTAAGGTTATACGGTTATTTGATTTTCTGAGAAGGTGAGTTTCAATGTAAATGGTGAATAAGGGAGAAGGAAAGAAGGGTTATTTAGTTGTCAATCCCATAGATTTTAGAATCAAAGAAACCCAGAGTTGTGAGGCTCAGTTAACTGAACCAATTATTTGGTTCCTCTACTATAGTCTCAGTAAATGATCACTAGGAAACCTACTTGAAAACCTTTAATGAGAGAGATGCAGTACTACCTTCAGACATAGCCCATCCTACTCTTGGAAAGTTCTAATTTTTAGAATACCTCCCCCTTGCTGAACTGCCCTAGCCTGGAGTCAGGAAGGCCTGAGTTCAAGCGGAGCCCCAGATGTTCCTACCTGGGTGATCCTGGGAAAGGTCTGTTTTTTCATTTGTAAAATAGGGCTGATAATAGTACCTACCTCCCAGAGATGTTGTGAGAATAAAATGAGGAAATCTTAAAGCACTTAGTACAGTGCCTGGCACATAGTAGGCATTATATAAATGTTAGCTATTATTATTAGCTTACATTTATCTGAATTAGCTTCTTTATAACTTCCACTCATTGCATTGAGTTCTACCTTCTGAGGTCATGTTCAACATGTCTAATCCTTCTTCAGTGTGAGAGACATTTAATTGCTCAAAAACAGCCAGCATTTCCACCTTCCCCAATCTCTTCTCCAGAATAAATATGTGAAGAGCAATGAACCTGATGCCAATGGCCAGTTAGTATGAATACCACATTAATAACATCATAGGCTGCAGACTGTAGACCTTTAGGAAAGAAAATTAAGGGGAATCTCAGCAATTTAACACACAAAGTGATCTGGTTACATTTTTAAAACTCTAAGAAAAAATTAGAAACTGCCAAACCCACTACAAATATGTGGACAATCTCCCTAAGTTATTTTGTTAAAAGAGAGCAGATATAAATGATAGTCCCTCTAGGACTAATCAACAAAGACTGGGAACATACAAGTTTGGTGACTTTGCTTTCTAGAAGTACTTGATAAGATGGGATGAGGGAAGGGACCCAACTCTCCTCTTCAAAGCTTATGCTTTTTTGATTGGCTGATGAGCCAGAAATGAGAGTGCATACAAAAGACACCCTTGAGGGGCCAAGTGTTCTCTTTGCTGGAAGTGATGGGGCAAGGACTTCCGTAAGTCTCTGGGTAGGGGGAAAGGGTAGGGGCAATGTTTCCTGTTGCTAGCTGCCTATTTCCCAACCAGATTAATCTGTTGGCCATGAAGGTGACTGATAAAAAGTTACTCAAAGTTTTCTATAGGCAGTGTTGGAGGTCTCAGATGAGACTACCTTTCTCTGTCTCTGTCACTCTACAGGTAATAGACATATGGTAGCCCTAGTAACCAGAACATATAAGCATTCATGCCATCATATGCTATAGACAATAAGGGTATAGAAAGAAAATAAAGAGAAGGCGAGCAATCTAATAATTTAAGTGATCTGGTAAGATGTTTTCATGTCTCTAAGATTGGATAAGGACTGAGACTGCAATGGAAATAACTCCTTTCTATAGTCTTTATGCCTTCCTCAAAGCTGAAAGAGGTATCATCACAAGTAGCATGGGGAAATGGAGGGAATGCTGAAAAGGACAGAGTAGGGGCCAAATCCAAGAACATATTACCATATTTAAGGTGTTCCAAGTGAAGACATTTAGACAAGAAACCTATTCTAAGGAATATGGTAAATGGAAGAGAGAATGAGTTTTAAATAAATATATAGGGTGGAAATCCAAAAAGCTTTGTGAATAGCAGAGTTGGATAATGGGACATGGTGCATGTAAATTTTCTGTTCACAAATATTCAGTAGTTCTTGAGTTTAAACCCCTAGTGGGCTGGGATCAATTGTTCCTGAATTATTCTGTTCAGCACAAAGCAGGACCCTTTACATGAAAATAGGTATTGCTTTTGATAGGAATGGCAGCAAAGATGGCCATAATCAGAACAGTCCTCCCACATTCAGTGCTCTAAGATTAAATAAAGCACAACATCCCAGACAAAAATCAACAAAAAGCCCTGAATGAAGGCCAAACTAAAAGTCCACTGTCATAGAATTAAACTGACCCAAGGCAGAAGTTATCATCAGAATAAAGACATCAGTATATATACAGCCAGAAGCCACAAAGCATATGGTGACAAATTAGTATTGAGATGATGAAACCATTGATTTCAGCTTCCCAGCTTTTCTTGGCTTGACTCATTCCTTTAGTTGCTTAAATCTATTTCTGCGTAAAAACAAATCAATAGTACAAAGAGTCAAATTGTTCAGAACAAATAAGTTTCCCTTTAAAGTCTTAAAATAGCAATTTCTGTTTAGAAGACTGAAGAAATAAGGATGATCTAATAATTCCCTTATGACCAGGGGCTTCCCTGTGGGACCCAGTGAAGTCGTTCACCAGTACAAACTGGTCTCATTCCCACCTGTCTTTGAGAAGCATGAATAAAAAACAGAGCTTAGATTTTGTTGAGCTTGAACCTTTAACAACTGACATGCTGAAAAAGCAATAATTCTTTCTCAGCTCAAATGGCCATAGACATATAGTTAGAAGGGTCCTCAGAGTCACGTGGTATCACCCTTCATTTAAAAAAAAGTAATGTATTTATTTCTCCTTCCCATACGAATTATTTTAGAAATAAAAAATCTTCAAATAAATACACCTCCTTCTGCAAAGCAAATCATCACCTTGATTGTATTCATACATGTATATCTCATTCTGGATTTTAAGTCCATGACTTCTCTAGCAATAGGTAGATGGCATTATTCATCTTCAGACCTCTGGACTCATGGCTTATCATTAATCAGAGTTCTCAAGTCTTCCAAGATTGTTTTTCTTTTGAATGCCATTGTCATTGTGTAAATTGTTCTACTAGTTCTTTTTTATTTCACTTTGAATCATATCATAGAGATTTTCCTAGTTTCTTCTGAAACTATCCACTTTGTCATTTTTTTATGTGTCCCAATAAACATTCCATTACATTTCAATGTCACAATTTGTTTAGATATTCCCCTAGAGTTGTGCATTTGATTATTTTTCAGTTTGGAGCTATTACAATAAGAGTGGCTACAAATATTCATATATATAACAATTCTTTTCCGCTTCCTTTGATCTCCTTTGGGGGATTAGGTTGTATAGTTGGGACAAAAGAATGTGAAATTCAGTAACTTTTGGACATTTTTACAATTGCTTTCTAGTGGATGGAATAAAATTCTCAGTTCTACCAATAGTGTATCAGTATGCCTATTTCCCTTCAACATTTGCCAGAGTCTTATTTTGTCAGCTTTAGCAGCTGATGAGAGTGAGGTGTAACCTCTGAATTTTTTGAATTTATATTTCTCTGATTATTAGTAGAATATTTTTCATATGGATATTTATACTTTGGATGTCTTCATTTGAGATGTGCCTGTTTATATTAATTGACCATTTATCTATAGGGGAATGGCCCTTCAGTTTCTTATTTTACAGATGATAAGACTGATGTGCAGTGGCTAAAGGTCATTCAAGTATTAAGTAGAAAGAGAAAAATTTGAACCTAAGGTCTTTTGATGTCAAATTCAGGATTCTTTCCAATGCTCCCTGTTAATTTCAAATCCAGCATACTCTGGGTGTCCAATTTATTAAATAACTGTATTAGGCATTAATAAAAGCTTATTAAATGAATGGAAAGATAAATATATGAATGAATGAATTATTTCAATTTTCTGCAACTACTTCACTATGGCTGAGAAACTGTTACTTCATCCTGATGAAATTCAATGTCTGACTAATGCGTTGCTGGTGGAGTTGTGAATTGATACAAAAATTCTGGAGAGTTATTTAGAACAACAGCCAAAGGCCTATACAGTTGTGTATACACTTTGATCCAGTAATACTACTATGAGGTCTATAACCCAAAGAAATAAAAAAAAACCAGAAAAGTACTTGTTTTTACAAAAATATTTATAGCAGCTCTTTTGAGATGGCACAGCCATTAGTTGGGGAATGGCTGAACAAGTTGTAGTATATGATTGTAATGGAATACTGCTGTGCTATAAGAAATGAGAAGAATGATTTAAGAAAAACCTGGAAAGACCTACATGAAATGATGCAAAGGGGATTGAGCAGAACCAGGAGAATATTATACCCAGTAACAACAATATTATAGGATGAACATTTATGAATGACTTAGTTCTTCATAGCAATATGGTGATTCAAGAAAATCCTCAAGATTTCATGTCTAAAAATACCATACACCTCCAGAGAAAGACCTATGGAGTCCGAATGTAGACCAAGACATACTATATTTCACTTTATTTCTTTACTTTTGTTTGCTTGAGTTCTCTTTCACAAAATAACTAATATGGAAAGATGTTTTTCACACAATTATACATGAAAAACCTAGATCAGATTGCTAGCCACCTTGGAGTGGGACAAAGGAAAGGAGGGGGAGAATTTGGCTCAAACTTAAAAAAAGGAAGGCTAAAATTATTTTTTATGTAGTTGAGGGAAAATATATATATTTTAAAAAATTATAGCTTTTTTATTGTAAGCAATGTTTTTTATAACTGAAAAATATGAACAGTAATCATAAGGCTAGCTAGAATTTAGATTGCACCTACTATGTTCCAGGCATTATGTGAGGTGCCTTTTTACAAATTGAATCTTCACAACAACCCTAGGAAATAGGCACTATTATCACTTCCATTTTATAGTTGAAGAAAGTGAGCCAAAAAGAGGTTAAGGGACTTGCCCAAGGTCACCTAGGTAATAAGTATCTGAAGCTGGATTTGAATTCAAGTCTTCCTGATTCTAGGCCCAACATTCCATCCACTGTGCCACTATTCTCTATCAAACTTTTTTTTAAAGAACAAAAATATCATGGATTCAAATCACAACTAGTCTCTAGCACCTGCGTTTTTTGTTTTTGTTTTTTAAAATCACAATCCATTTGAAGATTTTTTACTCATATTCCCTTTCTCCATCAGGTCTTGCTTTGGCTGCTTGCAAGCAATCAAATTTCTTTCTAGAGCCCATGTCAAATAACTTCAGAGTTATGCTACCATGGTTAGGCTAATTATCTTCTCTCATTACTGAGTTAGAGTTGCTGTTCATTTTTTAAGAACTCCATCCTTTTAAAGGTTGAACTATGGATTCAGGAGGCAAACAATCTGTCCTTGTCAAACTTATTTATTCTTTGGCTCTTAGTAGTATCTGTTGTATGTTCTCAAAGTGTTCTTCTTATCTAATCAGATATCACAGGGAACATGGAAGGGCCTTGGCATACAGAGGTCTGATCGGTAAACATCACACTGTGTCCACTCAGAGAGTATGGACCCCAAGAAATAAACACCACAGAAAATTATTGTATAAAAGGGCCATAAGTCTATATGATAATGGAATACCTCTGTCAGAATCAGCTGCTAAGTGTACTGGTAAGGTTTGGTCCTGCTTAGAGATCCAAAGTGTAATTCATGTTTTAGCATTGCCATGTTTGGCTTGGGCAATCCTGTCAGCTGCCCTGGATGGAATATTGACAGTGGCATGTGCCATGTGCCAGGTGCCAACTGGCAGTTGAACTGAGAGTATAAAAGCCCCTGGAAACCCAAGCCTTGGTTCTGTTTTCCCCTGACTTTACCCTGATCACTCTCTTATCCCTGACCTCCCCCTGGGACCCTAGGTTGGGGGAGGAGAACATGGGTAGGAAATTAGGATAGCTTAGAGTAGGATTTTAGGACCAATCTTCACACCAGTTTAACAATGTCTATTATCAACATCAACTAAATTATCCAGTAGATCTGATCAATTTCTTGACCAAAGACCACTTAGCTCTGATGGAGGGCTGTCAGCCCTTGAGCAGCCAAGACCTTCTTAGGACCTTTGCCAACTTCAGCCAGCCAAACCATAGCAACAGTTTTGCAAAACCAAACCTCTTACCTTGTCTTGTTCCTTCCCAAGTTACCAACAAATCCCTGAGCCTTTAATTAGAGATTCCTGTAGTTATTCCTTACCACCAAAGGCTGAGAAGGACAAACAACAAGGAGAGAATTCTGAACTGTTAAGGTTGAACTAAACTCCATAGCTGAGGGCAGAAAGCTCAAACATCCACTTCCTGTCAATCAGCCATCATCCAATAGGGGCCAGACACCTCAGCAGTGAGGTTCACTGGGCACTCAGCTTTGGGTATGGATTTGAACTTAAAGCAAGTTCATTCCCAGCTGAGTTTATTCATTGTTTCACAACAACCAACACCAACCTCCTGCTGGGTTTGTAGAGGCTCAAGGCCCCAGTGATCCTTCACCCTTCATAACAAAAGACTGGTATTCAAATAAATAAACATTTGGAAAGGGGAGGAAAAAAAGAAAGTTGTAGAAGGAAAAAAAAGAAAGTATAGAAGAAAAGAGTGGGCTTTTTAAAGGTTTAGGAGAGATTTGCTTTCCTCCAGTTTTCTTTTATGTTTCTTCATAAAATCTATATCACGGCTTTCCTGTAACTTTGTGAGTTTTTTAATACTATATATACTAAGGTGCTAAAATAAAAATGAATCTGTGGCACCATGAACTCAATTTGGTGGAAAAGCAAGCTCCAACCATTCTATGTTGGAGAATGTGTCAGTGACTGCCACAGAAAAATGTCAGGTAACCAATGGCTTCCTTTGGAGTTTTGCCCATTTCTGTGACATGGTGGACTTGAATGTGATAAAACAAGTCAGCTCAGAGTTTACCTGGGGCCTGAGGGGCCAAGAGAGAGTGCTGTATATCAGGAATTCAGTTGCTGTATTTACATTTTAACAAGTATTTTGCTTTTATTACATTTTTGTGTTTATACCTACCCATCCAGGAAAGGACCTCATACAGAGTAAGTTCAGATGCATTTTACTGAATTGCAATTTCCAACCAAGGACTCTAACTCAAAACCCTACCCAAATTATCCTTCCCAAAGGATGGACATTTTAAAAATGACAGGTGTATTCTAGAACAAATTTATTCTTATTGTTCTGCCAAGGACTATGTCTTGAGCAATTCTTGTCATCCTATTTACTAAAAACAAAATATACAATGGGAAAGCTTCTCTTCTCTATGACATCAGGAAACCACTTACCAGCTCCTTCTGCCCTTCCTGCATGGCTGAGCAAAGCTAAGTATTAAGAATATCTTTTGAGGAGAGAGGGAGAAGAAGGAAATAAAGAGAGAAGAAGAAATGTGATTTCAACTAGGTAAGCAACACCCAGTAGAGAATTCCTTTTACAATTGCAGATGGATAGTTCATCTATAAACTATAATTTTAAAGAGTTGCTCAGAGCAGAGATTTCAAGCTGGCTTGGGGAGGGGATTGAAGGCAGAGAGGAGGACTGAGCATGGAGAACACTCCCAAGTGAGGCTGAGGTGGATTAAAATGTAATTGGGAAATATTTAACACAACAAAATACAACAGAGCATAGATAATGTTTTTATCTATTTTTATTTTAGATAAATTTAGATAAAATAAATTTAGATAAATATATATAAAAATTTATCTATTTATCTAAAAATATGATTTTCTAAATTGATGTGGACCCAGAGAGACTTAATGGTCTATTAATATAGGACTTAATGTTCCCATTTCTATTTCATTTGATAGCATTGGTCTACTGGTACAGGGAAATTAAGTGATGAATCCCTGGTAAAATTGCCAACAAGTGTCAAGGGCAAACCTTGAATTACAGGTCATACTTATTGATCTCTATTATACTATTTTGGCCTCTCATACAAAGGCTGTGTCAAGAGCTCCTTTCTCAGAATAACGCTTTTAAATTTAGTGATATATTTAATTAAATTGTTAAGTAATCTTTGTTGTTGTTGTACAGCCATGTCAGACTCTTCATGATCCCATTTGGTGTTTTCTTGACAAAGATACTGGAGTAGTTTGCCATTTCCTTCTCCAGCTCATTTTACAGATAAAGAACTGAAGCAAACAGAGTTAAGTGACTTCCTTATGGCCACATAGCTACTATGTGTGAGGCCAGATATGAATTTAGGTCTTCCTATTTCTGGGCCCAGTGGACTATCCACTGTACCCCTAGGTGCTTATTGCTTCTAAAATAATGCTTTTAAATATATAAAATAAAAATTACTAGATCAAAAATAATCTAATTATATGGAAATACAATCATCAAAATGCAAAAATCAGAAGTTCATGGATCCCGAGGTAAAGAACCCTTGCTCATATTTCCAAAATAGGAATTTTCCTGGTATTCCTTGCACAAAATATATCAATGTGCCATACACATAGTATTCCATATAATTTTTTGTTGTTCAGGTATGTCTAACTCTTCATAACTCCAGAGGCCATAACATGTCAGGTCCTTCTGTCTTCCACTATCTTCTGAAGTCTCTCCAAGCTCATAATCATTCCTTCAGTGACATTTTCTATCCATCTCATCCTCTGCTATCCCCTTTTTCTTCTGACTTCAATTTTTCCCAACATCATAATTTTTTGTAATGAATCCTGTCTTCTCATTAAGTAGTAGTAAAGAAATCTATACCAATGGCAATAGCATTTGAGGATATTTCTTCTAAATTTTCCTGGTATTCCTTGCACAAAATATATCAATCTCTTTTCAAGTCCTCTTCCTCATTTTCCTCAAATTATTATACTCCATGGTCTCTCACTTGTTCACTGACATGCATAAACATTGCCACTGTAATTTTGGCTCAGGGCCACAACATATGAAGATGTTATTGGGGAAATCAATGCCAGCTGACATCAATTGCCTTTGACATAGAAAAAAAAGTCTAGACCAAAAGGAAAGGTCTGTCAGAGTATGCCTCCATGCTTGCGTTTGTTGGCAAACTCATCTAGTGCTTGAGTTTAGGGCTCTATGATGGGTAAAGAGCACCAAGGACAGCTGTGTTTACTGTCATGCGATTTATCCTGCATCACTAAGTCCGATTTGGGGAATGGGATACCTTTTGAGGACACATTCAACATGTAACAAGTGCAGCATTGAGTGTATATATGGTAAAGCTGCACTAATCAGAACTGGAGAGAGAGAGGAGGTCAGAAGCCAGGCAGAAATTAGTCAGAAAGCTGAGTTCTAGGAGATGTTGAAAAAAATGCAGCTTTATCACTTGGAAGTGGCTGCTATTCCAGTGTTGCCAGGGAGGAGACCTTGAGTGGATAAGAATCATCTGTAATTAGTAGCAGCCAAGTGTATACAAACAATTGATATGTTAAAGCCAGTGACAAGTTTGTCTTCTAAGTAAGTTAAACATCCTCTTGAAAACATGTTTACATTATGAGCTGTTAGCCCTGGAAAATCTTTCTTCAGAGACCACACAGAGGTAAATGGAGGCTGAATGTAGAAATTTTTTCCTGGGAATATGTGTAATTCTATGAGAGAGAGAGAGAGAGAGAGAGAGAGAGAGAGAGAGAGAGAGAGAGAGTCCTAGTCAGGAAGTCATCCTCTGGCACATGCTACCTATTTGATCATCCTACCAAGCACTATACAACTAAGTTACAGATAAGTTGAATATCTGCATCAGTGGTGGAGTTTCCACTTTGAAAAAAATTGAGTTTGAATTCCATTTCAGACACACACTAGCTATGTGACTCTGGGTAAGTCACTTAACCTCTCTGTAAAATGTGGATAATAATAGCACCTACCTCTTAGCTTTGTTGGGAAGATCAAATGGGCTACCTTTATAAAACACTTTGCAAACCTTAAAGCACTATATAAATGCTAGCTGTTATTAGGGAGTACAAACACTTCACTATTCCCCCAAGTTCCAGTGAATGATATTTTGCTTAGTAATGTTCTTGCTATTTTGCTTAGAGATTGACTGGATCCACTGGAGAGGAAAATGGCAAATCATTCCAGCAAGCTGGCCAAGAAAACCCATGGGTAGCTATGGTCCAAAGCAGGGGTCAGTAACATATGGCTCTCGAGCCATATCTGGCTCTTTTGAGGGCCAGATATGGCTCTTTCTGCAGGAGCCATAAAGTCATTTTTTTTCAGGCGCTGTTACAGGAGCGCTCACTGTGAGCACTGTACGGCTCTCACGAAATTACATTTAAAAAACGTGGCGTTTATGGCTCTCATGGCCAAAAAGGTTGCTGACTCTTGGTCCAAAGGGTCACGAAGAGTTGGACATAAGTGAATGGCTGAACAACAACAATGTACAAAGTACACATTATTCCCCTCCATGCACTTTAAGTTCCAGCTAAATAATAGCTTCCTTGCTGATGCTCATTACCTCCATTCCATCTCTGTTTCTACCCTTTTAAATAGGCATTCTCAGGTGCAGGATATACATTTTCTTCTCTCCTTTGCCACTTAGAATGTAGAGTTTCACTGTTAGCAATACAATGATCCAGGCCAATTCTGAAGAACTTATGGCAAAGAATGCTATCAACCTCCAGAGAAAGAACTGTTGGAGTTAGAATGCAGATCAAAGGATATGATTTTTCATTCCAGTTTAGTAGGATTTTTAATTTGGGGTTTTGATTTTATATAAGTATTCTCTTACAAAAATGAATGACATAGAAATAGGTTTTGCATGATGATACATGAATGACCCAGATCAACTTGCTCGCCATCTCCAGGAGCAGGGAGAAAAAGGAGTGAGGGAGACAATTTAGATCTTACAACTTCAGAAAACTTAAGTGGAAAATTCTTATTATATATAATTGGTAAAATAAAATATCATTTAAAAATACAAATTAAATTTAAAAAAAATTAAAAACGGACACTTTTTTCATTAGTTCCCTTGATATTCTTGATCTTTTGCTTCTCCAGATGAATTTTGTTATAATTTTTTCTAGTTCTATAAAATAGATTTTTGGTAATTTAATTGGTATGACACTGAAAAAGTAAATTAATTTAGTTAGGACTATCATTTTATTATATTAACATGACCTACCCTTGAGTAATTAATGTTTTTCCAATTGTTTAGCTCTAATTTTATTTGTGTGAATATTGTTTTGTAATTGTGTTCATATAATGCCTCTATTTGTTCCCAAGAATTTATATTGTCTAGAGTGACTTTATTTTTTTGTTTTATTTTATTTTATTTTTTAAACTTTTATTAATATTTATTTTTTCGAAAAGTTAAATGGTTACATAATTCATGCTCTTACTTTCCCCTTCACCCCCCGAGCTCCCCCCACCCATGGCTGTTGTGTATTTCCACTGGTTTTAACATGTGTCATTGATCAAGACCTATTTCCAAATTGTTGATAGTTGCATTGATGTGGTAGTTTCAAGTCTACATCCCCAATCATGTCTGCCTCAACCCATGCGTTCAAGCAGTTGTTTTTCTTCTGTTTCCACTCCTGTAGTTCTTCCTCTGAATGTGGGTAGTGTTCTTTTCCACAAATCTCTCAGAATTGTCCTGGGTCATTGCATTGCTGCTAGTACAGAAGTCCATTACACTCTATCTTACCACATTGTATTGGTCTCTGTGTACTATGTTCTTCTGGCTCTGCTCCTTTCACTCTGCATCGATTCCTGGAGGTCATTCTAGTTCACGTGGAATTCCTCCAGTTTATTATTCCTTTGAGCACAATAGTATTCCATCACCAGCATATACCACACTTTGTTCAGCAATTCCCAAATTGAAGGGCATTCCCTCATTTTCCAGGTTTTTTTGCCACCACAAAAAGCATGACTATAAATATTTTCGTACATGATTGGGGATGTAGACTCGAAACTACCACACCAATGCAACTATCAACAATTTGGAAATAGGTCTTGATCAATGACACATGTTAAAACCAGTGGAAACACACATCAGCCATGGGGGCGGGTAGCTCGGGGGGTGAAGGGAAAAGTAAGAGCATGAATTATGTAACCATGTTAACTTTTCTAAAAAATAAATATTAATAAATGTTTTAAAAAATAAAATAAAACAAAAAAAAATCCAACCATCCTGGCTGGCAATCTGGAACTATGCTCAAAGGGCTATAAAAGACTGCCTGCCCTTTGATCCAGCCATACCATTGTTGGGTTTGTACCCCACAGAGTGACTTTAAATGGAATTTTTCTTTCTAACTCTTGCTGCTGAATTTTATTGGAAATATGTAGAAATGCTGATGATTTATGTGGGTTTATTTTGTGATGATTGCGGAAAGAGATGGAAAGATCTACTTGAACTGATGCAGAGTGAAATAAGCAGAACCAGAAAACATTTTACACAGTAACAGCAACATTATGGAATGATCAACTGTGATATACTTAGCTACTATCAGAAATACAATGATACAAGACAATTCTGAGGGACTTATGACAAAGAATGCTAACTACCTCTAGAGCAGTGGTTCCCAAACTTTTTTGGCCTACTGCCCCCTTTCCAGAAAAATATTACTTAGTCCCCTGGAAATTAAAATTTTTAAAAAATTTTAATAGCAATTAATAGGAAAGATAAATGCACCTGTGGACATCACTGCCTTCCTGGATCACTGCAGCACCCACCAGGGAGTCCACTTTGGGAATCACTGCTCTAGAGAAAGAACTATAGGAGTAGGAATACAGGTGAAAGGATATGATTTTTCACTTGTTTATTTGGGTATACATTTTGGGGTTTTGGTTTTATGAGATTATTCACTTACAAAAATGAACAATATCAAAAATATGTTTTGCTTCCTAATAGATATATAACCCCAATTGAACTGCTTGCCAGCTTCAGGAATAAGGAGAGAAGAAGGGAGGAACACAATTCAGATCACATAACTTCAAAAAACTTATATGGAAATTTTTTATTACATGTTATTGGTAAAAAAAACATTTAAATATAAAAAAGGGCACATAACTTCCCTCAGAGTTCAACTCTAGCACTACCTCTTATATAAGACCTTTCTCTATTTCTTCAGCTCCTAATAATCTCCTCCAAATTACTTTGTATATATTTGATACTTAATTATATGTGAATACTTTATTTTTTCTGATAGAATGTAAACTTTATGAGGAAGGGACACACTTCATTTTTATCTCACTATTCCCAGCACTTGGCACAGAGTTGCTTAATAAATATTCATTAATTGATTCCCCATTCTCCAACTCAATTCTATGACTATTATGTAATATTCAACTCAATTATTAATTAACTGCCTACTTTATGCCAACCACCCTGCAGGGTGTCGGATAAAATAAGAGAAGAAATGTTTTCAGTTCCTGCCTTTAAGGAGCTTACATTCTGATGGGACTCTATTATAAAAAATTTTTTAAATGTTCTATAATGAAGAGGAAGGTCAGAAAGACAAAAACTTTCTGTGGAATCCAAGATTCTTAAATGTAATTTCATTTTAAAATCTAGGAATTAGGAGTAGCTAGGTAGCACAGTGAAGAGTGCCAGTTATATAGTCAGGAAGAATGAGTTGAGATCTCTTTGCAGATACTCCTTAGCTATGTGATCCTGGACAAGTCACTTAAGTGTTTACTGATCTGACTTGGAATGGATACTTAGTCTTGATTCTAAGATAGCAAGTAAAGGCTTAATTTAAATAAACAAAAAAATAAATAAAGCCCAGGAATCCCTACTAGGAGTTGCTTCCCACAAGGCCAAGAATACCTTTATGTTTGTAGCAGGAAAGATAAATGCAGATAATCAGTATGTTATTTTTTTAACCCTTATTTAATCCCTAGATTTATTGAAAGCTTTAATCCCATTAAATTTGACAATTTCCACATTCATATAAAGCTCTCTGTAAACCTGAAACCACTATGTGTGTTCTCTATTATTATTGTTATTAGGAAAAATGACAATATAATATTTACAAATTAGAAAAACTAAAAACTTGACACAAAACTGCATTGTTACATAGTATGAAAATGGACTTTCAGAATGAACCTAAGTGTATATCAACAAGGTTTTCAGGGTCACATGATCAATGACTGGAGAGCCAATAAATTAGAAGGGAAAACATTAACAGCAGAGGGGGAAATGACCTCCAGAAGTTCAGGAATCTATGAAGAAATTCTGTAAAACAAAGTAAAATTATCCAACACTCGATAAGACAGAGGACTCTGTGGAATTTGACAAGAACGTGGAACCACAATATGTAGTTTCTGAGTGGGTTAAAAGAGCAATGAGAATTATGAGAACGGAATTTATGGCCTCACAGCAAAAATAAGTGATAGAAGGGAAAAATCTGAATCTGTAATGGTCTCATCAAAGAACTTGAAGAGAAAATAATGGATTGGAAATGCAAATATATAGAAATGAATGACAATCTAGAAGAAGAGAAGCAGACCCACCCCCAAAAAACATTAGAAGAAACTAAGCTTCCTATATAAACAAAATATACTTCTGTCAAAGATAGGATGTATAGAGACAACCCAAAGATTATAAATCTCCCAGAACAACATGGAAAGTCAAAAAACTCAAAACAATAATGTAAGAAATAATAAGAAAACTGTCCAGAATTCCTGAAAACAGATAATGAAATGCCATGTTGAAAGAGAACTAAAAGAGGCTGAATAACACCTCCAGAAAAGAAAACAAACAGACTCAGGGCTGCAAACTCTAAGACTCAGTGATTAAATTTAATAGCTGAGATCAGAAACAAGTTCTGCAAATGACCAGAATTAAAAGCCTTCAAATATAGGACAAAGGAAATTCACAGACCATAAGACTATTCTGCATCCATCACAAAATGCAGGAAATAATGGGATAAGCAATGGAGCTCAGAATGCAGCCCAACGTGACCTACCTTGCAAATATGAGATTAGCCATAATTAATAAAAGGTAGATAGAACAGTATGTGGGATGTGCTTGGATCAAGTCAAGGGCTAGCACTGAGGCGAAAATTACCTTTGCTGTGTTTCAGAAAAAAGTGGAACTTATAGGTGAGTGGGTGAGGAGAAGGTGGGAAGGTTTAAAGAGGGATAGATTGGAAAACACCCAAGAATCTATTGTTTATGAGAAATGTTGTATTATATTACATTACATTATGCTGTTATGTTATATTGTGTTAAGTCAAGTGATGCCATATCATATCATATTGTAACATAGTTTAGAGATGTATATAAAATAAAACTGAGAAGACAGAAAAAAATTTACTAGGCATTAGGTGAATCCAAAAAAGTAGAATTTACCATCACATTATCTGACAAAACAAAAATAAACATTTAAAAATAAAAAGGAATAAATAAGGAAACCACATTTTGCTGAAAGGAATCATAGGTAACAATATAAAGAACAAATGTATATTATTTGATGCATAAACATTTGAATTCATAAAGAAAATATTACCTGAGCTACATGAAGATATAGAAAATAACACAAGTAATAAGACACTTTACCATTCCTCTCACTTTGGGGTAAACCTAACAGAAGTTTAGACAAAAGGAAAAAATATGAAAGTGAATAAATTAGAGGAGATTATTAGAGGTAAAAGATATGACATCATTTTCACTTTTTATTATAAAGATATTTTCTTCTTACCAATTACATGTAATAACAGATTTCCACATAAGTTTTCCAAAGTTATATAATTCAAAATGTCCCCCTTCCTTTCCTCCTTCCCCTTCCCAGAGCTGGCAAGTAATTTGATTTGGGTTATACATCATTATTATACAAAACATATTCATATACTGTTCATTTTTGCAAGAGAATAGTCATATAAAACCAAAATCCCCAAACAAAAACCCAAATAAATTGAAGTTTGAAAAAAAACATGCTTTGATTTGCATTGTGACTCCAACAGTTCTTTCTCTAGAGGTGAATAGCATGTTTTCTTATAAGTCCCTCAGAATTTGCCACATTGCCAATATTGCCACAACCTCTCCAACATTTATCACTTTCCCTTACTGTCTCATTGGAAAATCTGATCGGTGTGAGGTGCTAACTCAGAGTTGGTTTGATTTGACTTTTTCTAATCAGGAGAGATTTAGAATATTTTTTCATATATTATTGATGGCTTTGATTTCTTCATCTGAAAATTGCTTATTTACATCCTTTGACCATTTGTCAATTGGGGAATGACGTGTATTAAATTTTTACTTAGTTCTCTGTATATTTGAGAAATAAGACCTTTATCAGAGAAATTTGTTATAAGAATTTTGTCCTACTTTGTTGTTTCCCTTCTAATCTTGGTTACATTGGTATTTATACAAAACCTTTTAAATTCAATATTGTCAAAATTATTCATTTTGCATCTTATAATGTCCTCTATCTCTTGTTTGGTCATAAATTCTTTCCTTTTCCATAGATCTGACAGTTAACTATTCTATGTTCCCATAATTTATTTATAATATCACCCTTAATGTCTAAATCATATACCCATTTTGACCTTATCTTTGTACAGAGCAGTAATGGCAAACCTTTTAGGGACCGAGTGCCCAAACTGCAGCCCTCATACCACATATGAGCCCCTCATCTTACCTTAGACTGGGGAGGGAGAAGGCTGTTCCCATTGGGCTGCTGGGCAGAGGGGTGAGTGATATGGAAATGTCTTCATGCATGCTTAGAGAGAGGGAGGAGGCAGTCCCTTCTGGCATGCATGCCATAGGTTTGCCAACAGGGGTATAAGGTATGAGATATTGGTCTATGCCTATTTTTGCCATACTGTTTTCCATTTCCATCCATTATTTTTCATTTTCACTTTTAAAGGTCCCCCCTAGGGGCAGGAGTGGCAAGACAGAATATAATATATATATTACATATTACACATATATATATATATATATATATATATATATATATATATATATATATATTACATATGGGATCAGCAGATGTTTGCTTATGTCCATTGTTTCAGTCATCTCCAGTAGGTCTTGGAATATATCCCCCAATAGAAAGGGGGCCCTACTGTATATACATATTTCTCAGCATCGCATGGAACTTAAAAAAAAATGATCACATACTTAGACACAGAGATTTTGCAAATAAATATAGAAAAGCAGAAATAGATACTCTTTGTGGACTACAGTATAGTAAAAATATCATTGGTTCAGTGACTTACCATCTAAAGACATAGTCTAAAATAGAGACTTAATATGGAAATCACAAAAAATGAGTAGGTCAAAGAACAAATCATACAAACAATTATGTGAAAAAAGGATGAGTGTGAAACAATATACCAAATTTCCTGGGATACAACTAAAGTACTCCTTGAAGGAAATATACATAAGCAAAATACAAAAAGAGAGGACTAGTGAAATGAATGTGCATTTTCAAATTAGAAAACCAAGAAATCACTCTGAAATTAGTGCAAAGGAGGAGATATTAAAATTAGAGGTGAAATAGATGAATTGGAATACCCCATACAAATGACAAATAAAACTAAAAGCTGATTCTTTGAAAGCACTAATAGAATTCATAAACCTTTAGTAAATCTGATTACAAAAAAAGGAAGGAGACACAATTAATACACTAGCAAATGACTGAGGTGAAATCACAACAAAATCACAAGAAACTTTTTAAGGATCAGAACATATATGCTAAAAAACTAAGAACACAAAAGAAATAGAGAAATACCTTCAAAAATACAAAACATCCAAATTACAAGAACTATAGTCCTAATAGTTAAATGAGGGAAAGATAAAATGCAGAAGGACAATTACACACCAACATCATTAATGAATATTGACTCAAAAATTATTTACAAAATCTGGCCAAACAAACTACAATAATTTATCCAAGAAATCATTCATTATGACTAGATGACATTTATATCAGAGATGTCAGGATGGTTCAATGTTAGAAAAGCAATCAATATAATTAATCATATTGAAAACCCAAATAACCTAAACCTCATAATTATCTCAATAGAAAAAAGTCTTAGACAAAATACAACACTCATTTATGCTAAAACCCCTACAAAATAAAAAGGGACTTTAAAAAATAATAAAAAGAGTATACATGAAACTAAAAATGAGCATCAAGTGTAATTTCTAATATATAAGGAAAGAAAATAATGATATTCTTTCTCCCCACTACTACTTGATATAATTCTGGAAATGCAAGCACTAGTACTATGTGATGAGAAAGAAAGTAAAGGCATAAAGACAAAAGAGGAGGAGATAAAACTATCCTTATTTACTAATGATAAGATGGTATACTTGGAAATAATAGTGAATAAGCAAAGATATTAAAGGAGATAAAGATTCAGGTTAAAAAATAAGTACTCAAAATAAACTGTAATATCATATAATTATAATAGAAGACAAAAAGCAACAACAGAAAGGGAAATCTAATTCTAAATAATTGCAAAAAAATCTGGGGATTGTCCTTTCAAAGTACCCAAAAGATTTGTGTAGATACAATTATAAAATGTTCTTTAAATAAAGAATACTTTATATAACAGAGAAACATTCAGTCAATATTATAAAATGACAAATACTGCCAATGTTAATTTGTATTTTAGTGCTATTGCAATCAAATTACCAAGGGGATACCTTATGGGACTTGATAAAATAATAGTAAAATTCACTTGGAAAAACAAAAGGTCTAGAATATCAAAGGAAATGATGAAAGAAGAATGATATGGGAAAATAGTTTTAGACTTCGAATTGCATTATAAAACAGGAGTCTTCAAAACCATTTAGTAATAGCTAAAAAGTAGGGAAAGATCAATGGGACAGGTTAAACAATGGAGAATCAGAAATAATAGAACTAAATAAACTAATGTTTGATAAAAAGGAAAATATAAACTATGTAGGGTGAAACTCCTTATGTGATTGTTGGAAAACTGGAAAGTAGTAGAAATTAGATTTGGACTAACAATTTATACTAGATTCTACAATACAGTCTAAATGGATATATTCTCTTAATGTTAAAGGCCACATTATTTTTTTAAATGAAAAAAGATTATATATTTCTCACAGCTGAGGATAAATGATATATTCAAAACTACAAAGATTTTTGCACAGACAAAATTAACACATCTAAGATAAGGAAGGAAGTGGTCAAATGAGAAACAATATTTGAGTCAAATTTCTTTGATAAGATTTTGACATCTAAGATATATAAACAAGAAATATTTATATAAAATTAATACCCATTCCAAAGAGATAAATGGCCAAATGATATGAACAAAGTTCTCAAAAGAAGAACTACAAAGTATAGTAGCCACATAAAAAATGCTCTAAGTCCTTGATTAGAGAATTTCAAATTAAAGCAACTCTGAGGTTACATCTCACACTCTGCAAATTGGCAAAGATAATCAAGAATGGCAATTGTGAAAGCTGGAAAAGCTATGGAAAAGCAGGCACACTAATACATTGTTGGTAGTGCTATGAAATGGCATAATCATTTAAAATATTTTTTTCCGATTATATGGGAAACATTCATTAAAAAAATTTTTTTTAGTTCTAAACCCTCCCCCTTTTCCCTCTATTCTCCCCCTCAATAAAAAGGCAAGCAATTTGGTATACATCACATAGAAAACATAACTCCATTTTAGTCATGTTGAGAAAGAGACAATTATTTTGGAATTATGCAAATAAAGTGACTAAAATTTCTATACCCTTCGAACCAGAGACTCCATTAGTGAACTTATACCCTAAGGAAATTATTGATAAAAAAGAAAGTCCAATACACCAAAATATTTTAGCAAAGAATTAGAAATATAATTGCCGCCCGGCGTGGCAGCCTCCGGCATGCAGGGAACTCGTGCGTACCGGCTCCGCTCCTGGAAGGCTTGTTGCAGTGCTTCTATGTTCTTTGCTAGGTATCCAAAGAAGAAGTCTCCCTGTCTTGGGGCTCCCTCTCCTTGAAGTACCACAGTCTGACCCAATCAAAGAACCCCAGAGCCAGAGGGAATGGCTCCCAGGACCCAGAGAACCCCTTCCCAGGGGTCAATAACATTCAAGGATGTGACTATGGATTTCACCCAGGAAGAGTGGTGCCTTTTGGACGATGCTCAGAAGGAGCTGTACCTGGAGGTTATGCTGGAGAATGTGCAGAATCTACTCTCTGTGGAGGCAGAGACTAATTTTGAAGTGAAGGAGATGTCTACAAAGCTGAGACTTTTTGTGGAAGGATTTGGCCCTCAAAAATGCATGAATG
>NC_058130.1:635543827-635584342 GCF_016433145.1 Gracilinanus agilis | reverse complement strand
ACTTTGCTAAAGTTGTTGATTATTTCTACAAGCTTCTTAGTTGATTCTCTAGGATTTTTTAAGTAGACCATCATATCATCTGCAAAGAGTGATAGCTTAGTCTCCTCCTTGCCCATTTTGATACCTTCAATTTCTTTTTCTTCTCTAATTGCAACTGCTAGTGTTTCTAGTACAATGTTAAATAATAGAGGTGACAATGGGCATCCGGGTACTTTTTAATGGATTGTATTGGCCTGATTTTTTCCTCCTCTTTAAAACTTAAACAAATATTTCTTTCATGAGGTGATTCTCTGGGGAAAGGAGGAAGGATACTGGAGAAAACTCTAATAATATAAAAAACAGAAGGCAACCATAAAAACATAGAAAAATTGTTACTTGGCAATGCAGTACAGAGAGTACTGAGCCTAGAGTCATGAAGACCTGAATTCAAATACTTTCTAGTTATGTGGCCCCAGATTCTTAAATTCTGATACCTTAGTGTCCTCACCTGTAAAATGGGAGTGATAATAGTGCCTACTTCTAGGGTTGTTTTAAGGATGAAGTTAGACCATTGTAAAGTGTTTAACACAGTGCTTAGTACACAGCAGGCACTTAATAAATGTTTATTAACTGACATGCAGATACAACTGTATGACATTCTTTAAAACCTCTTCTCATTTGTTCAAAATGTGCTTTTAAATCATCAGAGAAAAGCTTTGAGTTCTTTAAGAAATATCCTGGATTGAAACATGTCATTAACAACATCTTATAACTATGGCAGTAAATGCGTTATACTAACCCACACCCTTTATTGCTAGCTTTGCATTTTCAACCTAGTAATGTGATGGCACACAAAGGAATTTGTAAAAGCCAAGCGAAACAAATATTACTATTTATTACCTTTATTTTTAACGATTATCGGGACTTAAGCACTGTATGAAACAAAGGCAACAATATCTAGGAACTGATAGTGTCTTTGTTCACTTCACAGATAAACCTGAAGCCCCGATACAAAGTTAAATTAAGTTGTCCTGGAAGCTGGCAGGGGCTTGATCTTGGTCAAATCAAGGGGCCAAATCAATTACAAGGGTCTGCCTCCTCTTGTAAGAATATCCTTTTTCAAGTTCCCTAGTGTTTGTATGAACAATCTCTGCATTTATATCTTTGGTCAGTTTCCCCATAAAACTGCAGAACCAATTCCATGGGCTCTAATCTATTCATCCCAGACAAACTTTGTAAGAGGACCTTTAACTGGTAGGAAATAAATCAGAAAAGGATCTGGGAATGCCTTTGATCCAAATCAAGGTATCACTAGAACTTTTTCTCCCCTCTTGAGACAAAGAAAAACATCTGAATAGACTTTCCAAACAGAAGTTCCTGATAAAAGACTACTCCAGCACTATGAAACACTCATAAATCCTAACTCCCTTATGCCCTAGCAGAACTTAAGGTGAGTGATGGGGGAACAGGGACCTTTTAAAACAGGGCCAATGGTTCTTCTTAGGAGAAAATTTCCAGATGTTCAATTTACCTTATAAAAGTAGGTACATACCAACTACTCCGCTCTGATGAATAAGCTGACAAAAAGCTCTGAGGAGAGATGGTCAAACTTTGAAAAGCATCATTTTATGACAGACCTTCCCCAAAGGAATGATTTCATGATGCCATTCTCATTCCTGATACATGAAAGAACAGGAAAGAAGACAAATCCCAGATCTATTGCAATTGACTAGAGGGGAGGAGAAAATAACTGAATTAAAAGTTTTAGGAAAGATGTGTCAGAACTAATGGTTGCTGCCTCATTCAAAGAGTAACAACCAAATACTTTGCTCTGTTGGATAAGCTGACTAAGACTCTGGGGAGGGCTGTTAAAGACTTTGAAAAACATCCTGTAATTGCCTGTTAAGAAGATTACTCATAAATAGATAGGTTGTGTGGGGGTATATGTGTGTTGGCTAAAACAACTGAGCAGTTGCTGATGTCCCCATCAGGAAAAGAATAATTAACAAATCTATGAATCATAGCTCAATTTAGACATCAAATATTGAATTGCATTTGTTAGCTTCAGGCAGAACGACCTCTGCCTTGATTACAGGCATCAATAGAATGAAAATATAGACTGAACTTGGGACCCTGCTGGTGGACAATTAATATACCCCCACACAGAGACATGCTCTTAGTCTTTAGTAAAGTTATTAAAGTAAGAATGAGAGACAAGAGAAATGATAGCCAGATAAGAGGCAATACCAAAGAGCAAACAAGGGCTCATAGTTATACCAAGAAGAAATGTTTGGAAAATCCATTAATAGTAAGGTCTTAATTATATTTCTGTATATCATATATTTACTTTTTAATTTAAAATAATTCCTTCTAACTTTTTAAGCAGATATCTTATTTGTCAAAAGAGTATTTAAATGATAAGAGAAATAAAAAGCAGTTCTTGGCAACACTGAAAGGTAAAGGTTTTTTTTTTTTAAACTTTCCCCATAAGATGGGGAAATTGAAGCCCACAGAAGTTAGATGAATTAATTGTCTATGATGAGAAAGCCAATAAGCATTTTCTAATACAAATGCAAGATCAAATAGCTCGACTTCACCAACTTTTTGGATAGAAAAACTGAGGTTCTGATTCTCCAGACTCTGTCACTATGAGTCAGCTCTCTTCATTATTCTGCTCTAGACCTGTCTTCCATTGGTGAGTTCCTTATAAGGCCTCTATTTGGGGGATGAGTTCTGGCTAGCTATCTTTCATTCCTCTCCCTGCTATGCCTCTGTCTCTCTGGGTTCAGTCACTAGCCCTTCCGCTTTCTTCCAATCTTTCTTTCTTTTGAAGGAGGGTTGTGTCTTCCCCCTTTAGAAGGTAAGCTCCTTGAGAGCAGGGATTCTCTTTCTTTTTTACTTATATTTGCACTCCCAGAATTTAGCACAGTGCCTGGCACGTAGTGAGTGCTTAATAAATGTTTATTGCCTGCTTGCTTATCAGAGAGAAAAAATCTCTCCACAGTGACAAAATTAGTAAGCACTGGGAGATGAATATAAATCTTGGCCTCCAAAGTACAAGTTGGGTACCTTTCCCTAATTCCACTTAAATTTTGCAATAGCTGACCTGCACTTCTATTCTTCTATGGTCAAGACTTATCCTCAATAAACTGCCATAGACTCACAGAATCTCAATTTGGAGGGGAATCGAGAGGACATCACTTGATACACCAGTTGTGATAAAGCACAAGCTCATAGGAATTAAATAATAAGAGTTTACTTTGATACAGAACTTTGTAGATTGTTATCATTTAAAAGTTAGTAAATGCGGCATAGAGGACTGGTCTTGAGGTCTTGGGTTCAAGCTCTTGCTCTGATTCAAACTAGCAATGTGACTAAGAGTAAGTTATCAGTTGACCTTGAAGTATTTTAGGAAGAAATAAGACTCCAGTGATAGCCATACTTTACTGGTGAAGGCAGTTTCCATACTGCCGTTTTCCACACTGATGACAACACTGCTGTTGTTCAAAAATGGAGGAGAAATGAAAGTTTACAAAGACCATCCTTATTACAACCCTTTGGAGCCAATCATATAATTATTACGTCCCTTTATAGATAAGACCACAGAGACTTAGAAAGTAACTCGACTGAGATCATGCAGCTATTAAATGGAAAATCTCAAATTCCAACCCATTTCTTCTGACTCTAAGCCTGGTGTTTAACCCTCTACACCACCTATCCTCTTTCATATTAAATATGAAATAGAACTCTAAAAGAGAATTGCAGTTTGAAGAGATGTCAAACATTATCTAGTTCAATCTTTACTAAAATGAGAATATTCTCTATTGTTGTAAACGAATACAGAAAAGTAGCTTTCTATCCTGAGCTTGAATACTTTCCATCATGATAAACTCACTATTAAAGAAGCTACTATGTTGTTTTTTGGTTACCATTACTTTTAATTTTTAATATGTAACATTACAATAATATAATATATATGGTTTTTATAAACATTATAATAAATATGCTTATGTAAAAGAAGTATACTCTCACATTATCTATGTCCAAACATCTATGTCTCATTCTTCCAACCCATCGCCCTTTCACAAGAAGGTATGCAATATGATATAAGTTGTACATATATTATGGAATATATATTTCCCTTGTGTATTGTGTGTTGAAACAACACACATACTTCTTACTCTAGAGAAAAATTCATCAAGAAAATAAAGCAAAGAATGGTATGTTTCATTCATGATAGATCTCAACAACAGTTTCTTTCCTTACTTCCTATGATTCAATCTACATAAAGATAGATACCAAAGTCATCTTCTTAATGTCTGGCTATGACCACATCATGAACCTGATCAAAAGTCAGTAGTGGGCCTGTGTTGCCAATAATAAATAAGTCCCTTAGTCTGACACTTTAGGCTTTTTGTAATCTGGCTTTGAGGTACCCTATTTCATCTGACTTCACTCTGTTTCATATAGTTAATGGTACTACTAGTTGGTGCCAGCAGTCCAGCATCTTTTCCTGCCAACTCCCAACTTCAGGCATTCCAAAAGAACATTAATTAAACCTGGATAATGCTTCTTTTACATAGTCGCCAACTGAAATCCTTCTATTCTTTCAAGGTACCACTTTTTCCATAAAGCCTTCCATGATTGATGTCCTCAAAGGAGTGACCTTCTGTCTTCATTAAATCAATAATTACATGACATCTAGTATCAGCCTCATCTATGTATGTAGTTTATCCCAATTTACTGGATTATAAATTCTCTGAGGGCAGAGACAATTTTATTTTTCATTTGTTTTTATTTCCAGGGCTTAGAATAGTTTTGTGCCCATTATAGGAACTTAATACATGTCCTTGAGTCAAATTTCATAGATATATATCTTTATGAAAGTTATTGATTAAAATTATAAAGAGTACATGCCAAGACACCTGGTAGTCCTCTTATAGCATTAATTTATCATTAGTATTTAATCATGACTAAAACATTTTCATATATGGTATAACAAGCAAATTACTCCACAAGATCAGAATACCTTCAACCCATCCTGTTTAAATAAGACATCAATGAAAAAAATAGAAAATTGGACACAAGTAAAGACCTCAATTCCAAATACGAGTATGTGCTAGAAAAGTTTCAGTAATACAAAACTGTTGCCAGATGGGGAGGTGATAATTGCCTGGAGTGACTTTACCTAATCTCTCACAAAGGGATGAGAATTTTCTTTGAAGAGGGTCTTAGTTTGAATCTTGCTTCTGATGCATACTCCCTGTGTGACCATGGACCAATTACTTTTCCTGGTCTTCATGTTCTTCACACAAAACAATGAAGAAACTGGGCTAAGATGGCATCTGGGGTCCATTTCACCTCTAACTCTATAAACATGTGATTTATGGTTGTAGGATTCTTGTCAAGTAGAGAGATGCAGACAAGGATAACAAAAATTTAGAGTACAGGCTCATTTGCACACATTTCAGAGAGGAATGATAGAAGACAATCAGTATCTCTTCAGAAAATGATGAAAAGCAGTTGAGTGGAAAATGAGTCTATAGTAATATGTTGTAAAATCCACCTAAGTTAGATCATCCAGGGATCATCGTTTGTGCCTGAACCTGGGAAAGACAGATAGAAATAGATGGGAAAATTAACAGATTTGTTAAGCATTTTATAGTGATCAGTTCTTATCAGAGAATAGAGTAGGAGTAAATCTGAACTCTGTGATCAGGGTCATCTGTGAGGGCATGGTAAGGATCCATAAAAGGAAGTGAAGAAAAGAAGTTAGAACTGATTAAATAAAAGCACTTAAAAGTTAATTTTCAAGATATCTCAGAGACAGTATGATCCCAAAGTAATAGGAAATATGACAAAAAAGGAGTCTAATGCAATTATTGACTAGAAACCTATTAGCATAAGATTCTTTTCATTGGTGAAGATTGACTATTGAATACTCCCCCACTGTGGGAGAGGAAGAGTTGGTAGGAGTCTGGGAGAAGAGAGATCTTGGTCTTCTGGCTTCTAGATTTGAGAAAAAAGGATACATGGTTCCTGAATTTTTTTATGTCCCTGGAGGGAGAAAAAGATTCTAGAATGTAGCCAGTCTGTCAGAGTCTCAGTGCTCTCCTCTTTCAGAGGAGAGTCTTATCCAAATGGGCTTTGGGCCAAGACTACAATAAGAAAATATTGGTAGTGAGCTCTCCATGTCTGCTCTCTCATGTTTACAAAATCTTCATGAGAATGACCTATACATGCACTGATGTTATCTCAATGAAAATATGAGAGATGAAGAAGCACAATTTTACAGACAATACATGGCTTAGGCAACACATGACTTCTTTATAATCACTAGTTCAAACAGATGAATAGAAAATATAGCATCAACCTATGTATATTGTTTCTGAATTTTTGGAAAGCCTTCATTTCAGAATTTAAAAAATGCATCTTTGAAGCTTTTCCTTGACAAGGTGTCTGTCACACCTACATTAAAATCATATGAGTCTATGATGGAAATAAATATAGATATAACTTTGTTCCCCAATCTGCTAATACCAAGTGAGGTATCAAATACAGGGACAGAAGTTTACTTAAGGTATCCACTGGAGAAGTGGAAGATAGCCTGCTTAGGTTTCAAATGAAAGGAAGAATTACTCTTTGATATTGATTCTCCAAATGCTTCTGTTTATAGATGACATTATACTAATTTCACTGAGCCCTAGAATATTATAAAGCTACTCAGTGAAATCCAATGTGGTTTAACTATGAATATAGGAAGAACAAAGTGGATGAAAAATGCATAGTACCTAAACTGTTAATATTTATATAAGTAGTTCATTTGGCAGGGTTCATCAGATATGTATGTCTTGGTTAGCCTCTATGAATAGATAATGATAGGCTCAGAATTCAGTAGGAAATCAGGGTGCATCATAATGAGGAAATGATGCAGTACTTTCAAAGTCCCCAACTGCCTCATATTGCAAAAGCCCATCTCTTTATAACCAATATTTTCTCAGTGATGTTAAATAATGAGAATCATGAAATACCATAAATGAGAAGGATAAATATTAATATTAGCAATCCAAAAGGAAATGGAAATATGCACGGAGAGCTTGAGTAGCCTGAAGTAGGTAACCATTGCATGCTAGAAATAGCAGAAATGACATGCTATCCAGGACATAGATGACATGAAGAGACAAATAATTCACATTTTAAGAAGGGAAAACTATAGATGGATAGCTTGAGGACAATATTGATGCCCCAGGGATTAAGATGATAATAAGAAAATGGGTATATTTTCTATGGGGGATTCTTGGGAAAATAAAGGCAAAAAATTACAAAGGATAAGAAGACTGGGGCAAATACTCATGTAGACAAAATCACAAATCTACCAGAGTACTGAGTATCTTACAATTATATAGTTTTATAGTGTTCTAAACACTTTCACAAATATTATCTCACTTATTCCTTAATATATCCAGATATTGGATACCAGCAGATTCTTTGTGCTCCTATAGAAGCCCATCAAATGAGAAGAGTCTTATTCTCCTTCAACTTTTACTATCAGAAAAAAGGATAAGAACCTATATGTTCTAAAATATTTATGGCAGCTCTCTTTATGGTAGGAGAGAACTGGAAATTCAAGGGATGTCCATCAGTTGGGGAATGGCTGAACAAGTTGTGGTATATGATTGTGATGGAATACTACTGCACCATAAGAAATGATGAGGTTAATTTTTTAAAAAACATGGAAAGAGTTACATAAAATTATGAAGATTTAAACAAGCAGAAACAAAAGAGCATGACATACAGCTTGATTAATGACTTGTGTATGTTCATCTCCAGAGAAAGAACTGATTAATAGAAATAAATAGACATAGTTTATATGTATACATATATAAGCATACATATCTATGTATACATTTTATAAATATATATATATATATACACACACATAAATTCTTTTGTCAGATTTATTCTCTAGTGTGCGGAGGGGAGGGAGAAAAAGAGATACCTGGGAATTTTCATGTAACAAATTAATTAACTATTTTAAATAAAAAACAAGAGGGATTTTGTGAGAGTCAATAAGGTTTCAGGTGAGTTGTCTTTCAGTCATGTCCAACTCTTTGCCATCCCTTTTGTGGTTTTATTGGCAAAGATACTGGAATAGTTTGCCATTTCCTTCATCATCTCCTTTTACAAATGAGGAAATTGAGGGGAAAGGGATTAAATGTCTTGGCCAAGGTCATATAGCTAGTAAGAGTCTGAGGCTGGATTTGAACTCAGGAAGGAGAGTCTTCCTGAATTCAGACATGGCACTTTATGAATTGTACCACCTAGCTGCCCCCAGTCAATTAGGTAGTCAGATTAGTAAAAGGGAGGCAATAAAAGTAAACTATTAGCAATCGTTTTGTCCCCACACATACACACAAGGCTATATCTTATACTGTCACTTTCCATTCTAGATTAACTTCTAGACTAAATATAGGAAATGGAAAGAAGATCTTTTATATCTTAAGAAATGCAATATTTTTTCATTCATATCTGAGAATATCTTTATTTTTAAGTAGACTTATTGTTTTTAATTAGCAAGCATTCATTTTCTTTGACTCTTACCTTCTCTCCTAGTGGAAAAAAGAAAAAAAAAACCAAACTTATATCAAGTATGCATAGTCAAGCAAAAGGATTTTTTGCCTTGGTAATGTCCAGATAAAGAATGTCTCAACCTACATATTGAGTGAGAATAGCATAGTTAGGTAAGAGCTGCAAAGAACCATATATAGTTAGGCGATCTGTTCTACTGTAAATACATAAACATTTATGTAACGAAAGGAGATTTTCCCCCTAAAAACTAAAAACTAAAGTCCATAGGCATTTACAATCTAGGTAATTTTATTATTAGTGGATATGTGAAAAAGTCATTATTTATGAATCTAAATGTAAGTTAAAGCTGAGAATTAAAATATCTGAGGTTTAGCCATCACTAATTTTCTATGTAACCTCAGATAAAACATTTCTCTCTGAGTCACTTTTTTTAACCTGAAAAAAGGAGTTGAACTGGATGATATGCAAATTCTTTTTCTGTTCTAAAAGTCTGTTTCAATATATCAAAGACTACAATAAATAGAGTAACTGGGAAATTTATAGAAAATGTAGTCAATAGTGATAGAGTTATTATTTTTGGTTATTAGACTTAACTACTCTTACCCAAAGATGGAAAATATCATAGAACAAGCCCACAGAAAGGGACAATATCATGAGTTACCTAAGAGTGAAAAAAATAAAATGGGTTTTTGAAGCTTTTGACTTATGGACAAAAAAAATCAGCTATTAGCTAATGATGTTACAGCATCGCACTTCTGCAGCCTGTGTTTAGTGACCAAAAGCAGAAAAATGTTTATCCAAAATGAGATAATCCATCTCTTAAAGTAGTGAAGTTCTAGCATCTTCTACTGTAGCTTTGACATCCTACATGGCTTCTAGGAAAAGAAGACTATAATTACCACTTAAAGTATCAACCATATTCTACTCTTACTTGCCTAACATGAGGTGAGCACCTAGTCCAACTTCTGGGAAGGGTAAAAAGAAAAAGAGTAAGAAAATCTATCCATAGAGGGCATCATTATTTCAGAAATACTGGGTAGCTCAGGAAAACTAAGATTATTAATGATTTCTGACTTGAAATTTGGCCAATGATCAGTTTGTAGGTCATCATCCATCATAGTTTGCAAATACCAACCTGCTTCTTTCCATTGGTCACCTGTCTGGTATTCAAAAGGAAGTAACATTCACTACCAATGGAATCAAAAATATTAAAATCCTTAACAAATGTTTATTGAAATGAATTATATTACACTTTTGGTGGAACTGTGAACTGATACAATCATTCTGGAGAGCAATCTGGAACCATGCCCAAAGGGCCCTAAAACTATGTATACCCTTTGAATCAGCAATGGTCAATACTTGGTCTGTATCCCAAAGAGATCAAAGATAAGGGGAAAGGACCTATTTGTACAAAAATATTTATAGCACCTGTTTTTGTAGTAGCACCAAATTGGAAATTGAGGGGATAACTATCAACTGGGGTATGGCTAAATAAGTTGCAATATGTGGTTGTAAAGGAATTCTAGTGTGCCATAAGAAATGATGAGCAGGATAAGTTCAGAAAAAACTTGAAAAGGCTTATATGAATTGTTATAAAATGAAGTGAGCAGAACCAAGAGAACACTGTCTATAGTAATAGACATATTGTAAGATGATCATCAGTGCAAGGTTCCAAGATAAACCCCAAAGACTCATGATGAAAAATGCTATCTACAGCCAAAGAAGGCACTATTGGAGTCTAATTGCAGATCCTCCAAGAATTTTTTTTCTTGTTGTGCAATATGTGTCCTCTTTAACAGCATGAGGAATATGGAAATATGTATTATATGACAGAACTTGTATAACTGATATATCTACTGCCTCAGGGAGGGGGGGCGAGAAGGAGTGAGGGAGGGAATCTAAATTGCAAAATGTCAGATAACAATTGTTAAAATTGTTTCTACATGTAATTGAAAAGAATAAAAAAGTTTATTTCTATTTTTATTTTTTAAATATTTTTTCCATGTTTATTTGTTCTTTTTCCTTTTCTTTCCTTTTCTTTCCCTCCCAACTCGCAGAGTCAACAAGCAATTCTACTGGGTTATACAAATGTTATCATTTCATATCTATTTCCATATTACTGATTTTTGAAATACAGCAATCTTTTAAAACCAAACCCCCAAATCATATACCATATAAACCAGTGATGTCATATGTTTTTCTTCCGTGTTTCTACTCCCACAGTTACTTCTCTTGAGGTGGATAGCATTCTTTCCCATAAGTCCTTCAGGATTGTCCTGGATCATTGCATTGCTACTAGTAGTAAAGTCCTTTATATTGGATCGTTCCACAGTATTTCACTTTCTGTGTACAATGTTCTCTTGGTTCTTCTCATTTCACTCTGCATCAGTTCATGGAAGTTCTTCCAGTTCATATAGAAATCTTCCAGTTAGTCATTCCTTATAGGACATTAATATTCCATCACCATCATATACCACAATTTGTTCAGATATTCCCCAATCAAGGGACACCCCTTCATTTTCCAATTTTTTTGCCAGCACAAAGAGTGCAGCTATGGATATTTTCATATAACTCCTTTTTTAAAAAAGTTGTTTTTTTAAAGAAAGGAAAAAAAAGAAATTAATTGTATCAGTAGAGGTGTTTTTTGGGTGTATCTGTTAACTCCTAGAAGTCACTAGTTCTAACCCACACTTTAGAAACAACAAGGCAGGTTACCAGCAAAAGCCCTTAGTGATCTCTGTAGCTCTGGTTTCTTACTTTAGGTCAGTCTAGCAGAGAATATCACCAATTTCAATCCTGATTGATCAGTATTTATTGCTACAATTCAATACCACATTCATAATATTGGTGCAAAGCTCTGTGTAGACAACCAGAGGCACACTTGCAAAGATGGTACAGCAGCTACTTTTCTGATCTACACACAGACACAGAAAGACTGGAAGGAGTTTGAGACACTCACTGGAGACATCTGAAGCAAGAGCTATCTTTCTAGTAGAAGATTTTCTCCTACTCTCTTGCTATTATAAAGGTGGTTACCAAAAACAATAGCAATTATAATTCTGTGGGCAGTATTTTAGAAAGAATAGCACAAGTCTATGTAGTCTTAAGAACAGGGGCATTTGCCTGAGGGTTCTAAGTATGGCAGCCTGGAAGAAGAAGCAATAAATTTGATGAATGTGTAGTCCAGGTATGAATTTGTGTGAAAATAGAGAATGGAAGGTAAGACAGTGTGAGCAAGTATGGAAGCTGAGGGTTTGAGAAATCTTTTGATGGGTTAAGTTACAAGTAGATATTGAGAGTTCTCAGGGTCTCAAAGTTCCTTTCCTAGCATGGCCATCATTGCATGAGAATAATTGCTATTGCCTAACATAGTGTATAGCAACACACAGTGAACAAAAAAGAAAGACTAGAAAGATTTTTATCTAGCACAAACTTTTTAAATTGTAGGAAGCTGAGTCGAAAAGAAAATTGGTAGGTAAGTAGGGAGAGTAATAGGAATCCTAGCACATAAATATTCATGTCCCTCCAGAGAGAACTAGCCAGAAGTATTACTCAATAAGCACAAACTGTTTTGAGTGTCTATTATGACATGGTTTATTCACAGAATCTTAAGATGATAGGACTTTTTAATGGAAGGGAACTCTAAAGGTCGTCTAACCCCATCATTTTACACAGAAGAAAACTGAAGCTTAGAGAGTTTGTGATGTGACCATTTCACTACAGTCAGATCTATCTATCATCAATCTCTCTTTTAGACTAGTAGTTCTCAAACGTTTTTTATCTCAGGACCCCTTTTGCATTCATAAAAATAATGACAATTTCCCTAAAGATAATTTGTTTATGTGGGTCATATCTATTGATATTTATCACATAGAAATTGAGATATATTAGTATTGTTATGAAAATAGTTTTGACCTAAGGATATGAATAGACAGTTTTCAGGTGAAGAAATTGAGGCTATATCTAACCACATGAAAAAATGCTCTGAATTGCTCTTGCTTAGAAATATGCAAATTAAAACAACTGTGAGGTACCACCTCATATCTATCAGATTGGCTAATATGACATAAAAGGAAAGTGATAAATGCTTGAGAGGATGTGGGAAAATTGGGACACTAATGCACTGCTGGTGGAGTTGTGAACTAATTCAGTCATTCTGGAGAGTCATTTAGAACTATGTCCAAAGAGCTTTAAAACTAAACATACCTTTGATCCAACAATACCATTATTAAGTCTGTATCCCAAAGATGTTTTTTTTAAAAAGTGAAAAGGACCTATTTGGTCAAAAATATACATAGAAGCTTTTTTTTTGTGGGGGCAAAGAATTAGAAACTGAGAGGATAGCCATCAGTTGGGAAGTTGTGGTATATGATTGTAATGGAATACTACTGTGCTATAAGAAATGATGAGGATGATTTAAGAAAAACCTGGAAAGACCTATGTGAACTGATGCAAAGTGAAATGAGCAGAACTGGAACATTGTATACAGTAGTAGCAATATTTTATGATGAACATTTATGAATGACTTAGCTATTCTTAGCAATACAGTGGGCCAAAGCTGTTCTCAAGGACTTATGATGAAAAATGTCATCTCCTTCTGGGGAAAGAACTGATGGATTCTGAACACAGACCAAAACATACTATATTTTGCTTTGTTTCTTTACTTTTCTTTTTTTCTTGAGTTCACAAAATGATGAATATAGGAAGATGTTTTATGCTGTTATACATGTAAAATCTGTATCATATTGTTTCCCATATCAGGAAAGGGGAAAGGTAGGGCGGTGAGAATTTGACTCAAACTTTAAAAAAAGATTAGAAATATTGTTTTTTTATGTAATTGTAAAAATATTAAAATTTAAAAAAAAAGAAAATAGTTTTAACTTCAAGAATTCCTTAAAGGGTAGTTCCAGATTCAAACATATCTCTTTTAAACAGACAAAGATGATGCATCTTAAGAAGCACTCAGCTCTTAGAAGAGGATCCTCTTTTGGTAAGAAGGTCAAAAGACCTAGCCTTCTTTTTTTTAAATAAAAACACTTTTTCTCTTAGAATCAATACTAAGTATGGTTCCAAGGAAGAAAAGTGATGAAGTCTAGGCAATGGGGGGTTAAGTGACTTGCCTAAGGTAACATAGCTAGAAAGTGTCTGAGGTCAGATTAGAACCCTGGCCCTCCCATCTCTGGGTCTGGCTCTCAATCCACTGAGCCACCTACCTACCCCTAGTTTCCATGTATTTTTGAATTAGACTGAGTACAACTGGAAAATGAATTGATGAAGGCCTTTCATTTGAAGATCTTCAGCTCAAGGGGGTTTACAACTAAAAATTAACCCTAAATTTTCAGTTTTCATCAAGTCATACCATGCAATAAACTCAGAATATCTGGAAAAATATCTCAGATTTCAGTAAATTAGGATGGAGGATCTATTCCCCAGCAAAGGAAAGTTTAGAAACAATTCTGTCCTTATCATTTCTCTTTCCCATCATTCAGTTGTCTCATGGGACATCACAGTCTACCAAGTTCTTGCTCTGCTTTCTCAAGGCTCATTCTCTTTGAATGGAAAATGTAGATTTCTTTCTTCAGCTTCACTCTAACAGGATCATTTGATCTTGAAGATAATCCTTTAGCTTTGTGGCTCTTATGTGGAAGGAGGCTATTATTCCATGTTTTGGGGTCTGCTGAGAGCTAAGAAAAGGTCTTAGTTTTGTATGTAGCATAATTCTGTTGATTTTTGTCTGATGAATAAGACTTTGGAAAGATTAAGTGAAATTTTCCAATAAATATGAAACTATCAGAGGTTATCAATTTGGGGTTCTGTAAATGGCATGAAACATAACAAGTCAATAGTATAAGATCTTGAGAGAGTAAGAAAAAACCTGGTGCCTTAAAGAGTTGGTTAAGCTTTTATACTGAGGCAAGTACCTTAGAAAGTCATATATTTCTCCCAAAGAAAATCAAAATTGTGGATGATTGATTTTCCAAACATAAACACAGTGCAGCATGCATGTGCCTACACATGGTGACAAACACTGAGATATTGATTACATCATTACTTTAATCTCATAATTGAGGGAGATGAGCTATACTATTTGATCAGCCTGTATCCCTTTCAATAAATAGAGCTCTTTTAAAGCATTTGGGGTTAAGAAGTAGAATGAACTGAAATTCCATTTTCTTGCTGGTACCTTATATGGTGTCAACTGTTAGTATTATTACCTTCACCGTTGAACTACAAGAGATAAATCTTTCTATATCCATGAGGGCAACAACCAGGGTTTTGTCAAAGCTAGAAAACAGGGCCTGTCTTGGGATGTTTCTCACGGTTTCAAGTAGTAAATCACAGAAGGGGGTTAGAAGAAGGAGGGGGAGATATTTATTGAAATTAAGTCATCAGCTTATAAACAGTTGAGGTTTTCCCTGCTGTAAAGACACTAAAAGAAAGGGGAAAAAATAACCTAAATAAGTTTATTCATAAGCAGAGCAGAAAAAAATGGTGATCAGTCTTCAGTAACATTTTTGCTTAATGATGACTTCAACACTGAATAAACAGATTCAAACATGTAAGAGAGAGGTATGTGATCAGGGGAAATCTGAACTTAATGAAGATGATAACATTCAGAGAAGATAAAAAGCTTTCTTTTTTAGAAGGGGGAAAGAGATGGAGGAAAGGAAGAAATAGAACTGAAGTGAAATTCCATGACATCTAAAGATAACAAAACTATCCAGCAACCAACTGGAGAACAGCTGACAAACCCAAGTAACACAAATCAAAACAAGAGAATCCCCTCAGTGTGACCTAACTTATCTCACACATTTTTGGGAGGGGAGGGAGCTAAAACAAGCCCTACACAATGTGGGGTTTCACAAACAGTATGAAAATTAATGATAACACTTTAAGAAAGATCACAGCAATTCATTGAGCAGAACAGGCTTTGTCATGGCATTTCACTTTATAACAGTAAGATAATTTTCACAGAGCTTGATGAATTGCTAAAAATTGACTGCTTTGACCATAACCAGTCTCTCAGCACTTTAGAAAATTTTTCACTGAGATCTGTTTCATTCCATAAATGGGGATAAATATCACTTACAACCTGGGTAGAGTATAAAGGACTGGGAAATTACTCACCTGAAATAGCCTAAATAATTTTTTAAGTTCTATGAATTTATAAATCTGATTAAAACCCAATAGTTTGTAAAGTGGAAGTTAGGAGGAACAACAAGAAAAACAAGCAACAAAAAGTCTAAAAGCTCATCACAGCATGTAAGTGTGGTGACCAGATGTCCTATTTTGGACAAGAAATTCTCTGATTTAACTTCCTATCCTTGGAAATGTATCCACATGAAGATGTTACTCACTGACATGTTTCATCCTCTACTGAGTCACACTCTCCTTCTTTGCTTCTGCTTGCTCTGAACAACAGACAGATTTGCTTGCCTTTGATTATATTCCTACATTCTAAGGTAATTTTATAGCTGCTGCCATCTGCTTCTATTGGTTGGTCGTGCATTCTCTAATTGCATTCATCTCTAGTTTAGCTACAGTTCTTAGACCGGGGTATCTAACTTGTGTCTGATAGACAGGGACATGGAATAGGCAACTACTTAGGTAATAAGATGAAGAACCAAACTTCCAATTATTTCCCATGCTATTTGCCCCAAAGCCCTAAAATTCCTTATAAAGGGACTCTTTGGAGCTCAGAAAAAATAAACAGTAGCATATTTGGTCTTAGAACAAGGAAAGGGGGCCATGCTCCCAGAGGAAGCTTTCCTAGACTGCTCCAGAATCTTTTATCTCTGTTCCCCTTCTAGAACCACAAGTAGAAAGGCAAAAAGTCTTCCAGGTTTTGTGGTTAGTCACATTTGCATGAGGTAAAAATCAGGAGTAAAGGAATTGAGATATAAAGCGGTACTTCTGCTGCATCCCTCCCTTAGCTTTATTTGTTCTTCTATTTGTTTCTCTACTAATTAATTTGTATAAGGTAAAGATTCCAAAACCATGGTATATCAGAATCAGTTCTTTGAGTGTTTTTGCAAAGCAACTCCTCACTCCCTCACCATTTTTTAGGAGGCAGGGGAATTTCAAGGTTGGCAATCAGGAATAAAAAGTAATTAAAGGAGACTTTCCAATTCTGAGACAAATGAAGGGCTTAGGATGAGGCCATGTATTCTACTAGAAAGTTGCAATAATATATTTGATCTTATTCTGGGGGGAACATTGCCTGCTTGTTGCTATTTTTGATGAGTGCAATAGCTTCTAGTCTCAGATATGACTAAAGGGTTGCTGGTCCTTTCTTAGGGAGAGGCTTTCACTGCACCATAAAGACAAATGCTTAGATAGATAAGGAGGTGCCCTTAAGATCTAAAATTCAGAAACTGGTCATGGAAATTTGCCAAGCCAAAATGCTCAGCAGTAACCACAAGAAAGAGCAGAACTCAGGAAAGAGAAGCTTAATGATATCGCCAGGGAATAGGGCTATCACTGCAGCATCTGAGGTATAAGCTGCTTTGGCCATTGTTGCCCCCTGGCCACTCAGGAGCCCAATATGTATGTCCTCCATACTTGTGCTGTGGAAAATGGATTCTTGGCATTTGAGTCTGTGTTGGTTCTGTTGCTACACAAACATGTAACCTCAATATGTACTGTAATAGATCAGTCCTGCTCAGATCAGTCTGGCATTCTGGAGTCAAGATTGGAACCAAAGGAGACATTTATGAAATACTTCACTTAAAAAAGGTTGACCTGTCCATTGCAGAAGAAGACTATTTGGAGCAGGATGAATATGTTTAATGAGGATAAAGCTGTGATTCAGTTGAGTTCAGCTTTCCTGTCCATTGTTCATGATGGTCTCCCAGTCAGAAGCTTGAAGGAGCTGCTGGAATTCCTTATGCTCTGGCTTTAGGGATATTCAGGTGATCAGGAAACTATGTCAATGACCCAAGCTCTTAGTCTCCTGAGTTAATTAAGGTTCGAATATAATTTCCATACATTTTTAAGGGAAAATTAGCCTGACCCTCATGGAATTTGGTTTTAGGATATTTTTCCCTCCATATATGTCCTTTGTGCATGTGCCAATACCCCCTAAATTCCTTAGACATTTCTACTTCTCTCATGGATGGTGTGCATGTATTCCTGGGAGAATGTGTCACAGGTAATTGGGAAGAGGGAAATAGTGAGAGGTTGTTCTATTCCTAATTTTTTTCACACTATATTATTTCATTAAATGTCTTTGCTTTGAACTAGAGTCCTCTCATTTGAAATCCTAGTAAACATAACACATTGGTGATGGTCATGAGTTATAACTTTGTATGGCTATGGACCCATAGAGTACCTTGAATTTGGGACAATTTTCTGGGGGGCCTTTGTGAGTATGTGTGTGTGTGGGGGGGTTGAAGTGGATGGTAGCTACTCCTAAGTGCTACCCAAAAGTTTACTAAATGTTTACTTCTCATCATAGTTCTGTATTCCCTAAGATCCCCAGTTCAGTTAAGTGGTATGAAGATCAAGCCCTTTTCTAGGCCTTATCTTAGCCTTGCAATCGAGGATTTCATTTCCCTTATCCTAGACTGACATGGTATTTTCAAATCCACAATGATATGGAAAGAAAGTCTTACTACTGACACCACATCCTTAAATCAGAGTGAACACACAAAGACTTAGCACACAACTCATAAAAGGAAGAGATATTTATTTTTCCTAGAACCTCAGTACTAGGAAAATATACTTCTAAACAGTATTAACTAGTAAAGGTATTCCTGACTGCCCCCTGGAGAAGTGGAGGTTAACAAGAATAGAGATGCTCTGACTAGAAAGTCTCATAAGATCGTCTGCCTAAGCTTCCAATTATCCTTCATCAGGTTCTTCAGTGGCTCCTGTTTTAATGTCTTCAATGAACATTAGGATATGAGTTAACACAGACATCTCAGAAATTAAAAAAAAAAAAAACACCTTCTACTTATCTCCAAAGAAAGAAGACAAGCATCCCTTCTATGTCAAGGGAATAGAGGGACTAAACAATTTGATATGGTTGTCATCTGTGAAAGCAAAGAACATTAGCATGAAAAATAACATTAAAGATGGATATGTCCAGAGGGAAATTTTGATGAAACAAATTTGACACAGCAAGAGATAACAGAGATGTATGCTTATGTGTATGATCAGCTAAAACATATTTACTGACTGCCTACTATGTGTTCAATATCTTTCCCATTTAAATAATATTTATCACTGCCAAATCAGAGATTCAAAGAAAATTCAGTCTCATGAATTCCTGGCGGGTGAAATCGAAAGGAAAATTTCAAAGCTCTAAAGTATTAGCTCCCTTACTCATGATAGTAACCGCAGCTGAAATATGAAATATTTTTGCAGAAAACTTTCACATAAAAAGAAAGCATTATCTACAGAAATTGTTGTGCAATATTTGTGATCATTCTGGAATAAGCAGTTGTGGCAATATTAAAAATAAAGCATACCCTTGAAAAAGTTGTTTTATCTTCCCATGTCTCAGTTTCCACATCTGTAAAAGGTGCTGAATTAGGAAATGGGATATCCTTCGTAAGAATGGCAAGCAGTCAGTATCCCTAGATCATAGAGTGTATGAAAGGGATTAAAGTATAGGAAGATGGGAAAAGCAGGAAGATATTGGGTTGTGAGGGGCTTAAATGCCCCCCCAAAAGGATCTTATATTTGAACCCAGAAGTTAAAGTAAGTCGTTGGAGTTAACTGAGAAGGGTGGGGTGAATACTTTCAAACCTGAAAATTACTTTTTTTGGGGGGAAGGTGAAGTGTGAGAAGCAGATTGAGTCTTCCTAGCTCAATGAGACTGGAAGTGTAGCAGTCCCTCAGGGTCCAGGTCCTACTGCTGATCACTGCAGGCTTTTACATGTTCTACTTGTGACCCAGACCAGTTAATCACATTCCTGGAGGTTCATCATATAAACGATAGCCTTAGTAATGATGTCCAATCAGATTTAGTCCTGTTGTAGTTCACAGCTTCTAAACTCAAGCTTTAGCTTCTCTAGGAGCAGGGATTACAGGCATGTGAAACCATGCCCAACTCAGAATTCTGTTTTAGGAAAACCACGTTGGCAGTGGAGTGGAAGATGGAATAAAACAGAGAAAGCCTCGAGGCAGAGAGACTAATCAGAAGGCTATTCTAAGAGGCCAGGCATGAAGAGCTGCACAATGACTTGTGTCAGAGTGGTGGCCGTAAGAATTAGGGATAGGGAACATATATGAGACGTGTTATGAAGTCAGAAAAAATAAGATGCTCTAACAGATTGAATATGCACAATACCCCATAGGGAAGATGTAATAAGTCCTGGCTTCTCTACTTTGGGGACCAAAATGTTCCTAAGATTGTATATAGAATCAGAAATGGATCTGATGGGGAAAAAAAAGCTAATCATGGATCTTGGACTAATACAGCTTATCTTTTTTGATATAATAGAAGGAAAGAGGCAAAAAAGAATAGGGGATTGAGTGTTGAGCTAGCTGGATTTTATAAAAACCAATAATTTTGGTAGGGGGATTAGGGGAAGGAGAATAATCTTTTTTTTTTTTTTTTTTTGCTATTTCTACTCTAGACTAGATCCTTACCTCTGCTGATATCTTCTTCTCTTTTCTGAAATTTTCTATGCCTGGAAATTTCCATGGTATAAATTTTCATCTTCTATGCAACCTTTCTAATTGGCACTTCATTTCCTGTGACATCAGAGAGCAGGTGACCAATTCCCATGCTCCAGACAGTGCATATCCCTCTCCTGCTCACTATTATACCCCTGTTTTGGTGGGGATTTCCCTTCTGGTCTTTTCCCCTCATCACTAAGCTGCGCTGATGCTTCAAATGGACAGCAACCTTGTTCTGTACTGAGTGATCCAGAAGGAGTAACAAGAGCTTGGTGTAACCTAATTGTGCTAAGTTTGGGGCAGGGCAGCCTTTCATGACAATATTGTCCTCCTGCCTCCCACTGTGGCTTAATGGTCATCTCCCTCAAAGCTTGGGAGATACCTTTTGTGATATTCCTTTCCTGCCCTTTTCTACTCTGCTTTGGAGGTGTCAGCTGCTGGCCTGGTTAGGAGGCAGGTGCTGTCATAGTATCCTTTCCTTGCTTTCTCTGCCCCTCCTTTTGCCCTGTCATCCCTGTGTGCCCTTCTTAATCCTTAAAGTCTGCCCTGTTGTGAGTTAAAACATGTTCAAATAAAGGTCTCTTGGCTTTTAGAATCATAGACTGGTATAGTTCTTCTGCAAAGCCTTTTTAAATCTCAGAGCAGCTGCAGAGGTCTGGGACAGGTGGTAGAATTTAAGCACTAATCATGGTCTTAGTGAGGTTTTGATGGAAGGGGAGATTGGAAAATATGACTGTTCAAGGTCTCTTCCTTCTGACTGTATGGTTGATAAGCCACCCTCCCTCTCCCCGTACACTTTCAGGAATATAGCCAAGACTTATCTATAGTTCCATTCACAGAGTTCTCACATACCACATGGTTGGAAATATTCCTGTGAATCATTATTGCACATTACCTATCATTTTACTACTAAATCATAATATCCCAGAAAAATATATTATAAAACTGAAGGGCAGGCAAAGAGTCTTCCTTACTGGAGCTAAAAAAAAACAATTACCATAAAACAATAAGATTAGAGATGTGGAAAAATGGGGAAACAAATACACTGTTGGTGGAACTGTGAACTGATCCAACTATTTTGGAGAGCAATTTGAAATTATGTGGAAGATTATAAAACTGTGTATATCCTTTGGTCCAGCAATACTACTATTAGGTTTATTTCCTGAAGTGATCAGAGAAAATTTAAAAAAAACCCCTCATGCTCTAAATTATTTAAAGCAGCTCTCTTTGTGATGACAAAGAACTGGAAATTAAGGGGATGCTCATCAGTTGGGGAATGGCTACTACACAAGGTGTGGCATATGATTGTGATGGGATACTATTATGCTTTAGGAAATGATGAGGGGGTTAATTTGGGAAAACATGGAAAGACTTACATGAAATTCTGAGTAAAATCAGCAGAACCAAGAGAACATTATACAGCAATAGAAATATTGTTTTAAAAATGACTTGTGTATGTCTACCTTCAAAGAACTGATAAATGGAAAGAAATAAGACATACTTTTATATATACATCTATATTTTTGTTAAATGATGCCTTCTCTAGTGAGAGGAGAGGAAGGAGAGAAGGGAGATATCTGGGAATTTTAATATAACAAACAAATTAAAATCAATAAGGAAGCAAAAGATAAAAACACTAATACCCTAACATGGTATAAAACTTTGGAGTTTTTGTTGCATCAAAACTTTAGATTGGGGCAGCTGGGTAGCTCAGTGGATTGAGAGTCAGGCCTAGAGACGGGAGGTCCTAGGTTCAAATCCGGCCTCAGACGCTTCTCAGCTGTGTGACCCTGGGCAAGTCACTTGACCCCCATTGCCCACCCTTACCACTCTTCCACCTAAGAGCCAATACACAGAAGTTAAGGGTTTAAAAAAAATAAAAATTAAAAAAAAAAACTTTAGATTAAGAGTTTGCAAAACATATAGTTAAAATTCAGTGATTCCGAAAGTGGGCGCTACCGCCCCCTGGTGGGTGCTGCAGCAATTCAGGGAAGTGGTGATGGCCACACTTTTTTTTTTTTTTTATTACATTCTATTCTGAGTTCAATAAATAGTTTCATAATTTCCAGGGGCGCTAAGTAATATTTTTTTCTGGAAAGGGGGCGGTAGGCCAAAAAAGTTTGGGAACTACTGAGTTAAATTGTAAAGGATTAATTTCTGCCTCAAAGAAGAATATTGACATTCCTTAAATTCTAGAATTCATACATATCAAATTTCTTACCCATTATGCAGTCAAACTATGTCCTACTCTCAAATCAGCTGCCTTCCCTCTATATTTCTCTTCTTTTCTGGGGTTGCAAAGATAAATATACTCTCTCCTCAGAGTTCAGTTGAAACCCACTAGAAGGGGCAGGACAAATATATAAATAAACATAAAATAAAGTAGCTAGTGACTTCTCCTTTCTGAGGTTCCAAAGATGAACACATCCTGTCCTTAAAGAGTTTGAAATCCACTAAAAGGATTAGGACAAATAAAAACTAAATGCAAAATAAGGTGGCAAGTGACATATGCAAAGGACAGACCCAGACTGAGTGTAAGAGGAAAATGTGAGGAGCAAGACAATACTTGAGGGTGGGCAGGGTAAGCTTCATGGCTCAGGATGTGCTATCTGACTTCAACAGGTAGAAGGAAATAAGGAGAGAGGGCAGACCAGACTTAAGGGATGATCTTGGTGAATACAAGAGATGCTATGGCAAGATCATGGAAAAATGAGAAGTCAGCTTGGATTGGGACACAAAATATAGGAAGGGTCAGATTTTGGAGTCTCTCAAATGACAGACTAAAGAATTCGATTTTTAACCTATAGTCAATGTCAGCAACCAAGGGATTCTGAGAAACAAATAATGTGACCAGACTTTTGGATTAGAAAGATTATTTTGGAGCTGTATAAAGAATAGACTGAAAATGGATATGAGTTTTTTACTTAGCAATACACAATTTCAAAATCAAAGGGGTCCAGATTGAATTTTAAAACAGAAAACGGAAAAGACACAAACACAGAAACAACTATTCTAATATTTTCTTACATTTAGTCGATGAACTTTAATCCCTGGTGGGTTGGTTGTTTTCCTTCATACTTGAAGACCAAAATGATATCACTGTGGATGTCTTTTTGCACAAACTCATGATCTTTACTCTTTCTTCCCAGAGTCATTGAAGACTAGAGGCAAGACAAAAGTCCTGAGATGCAGTAAGGCTTGGAGTGAGATAAAGTTTGGGACAGCAAATGTGGAATTTGGGGTATCTGTTGGGGAGTCAATGAGGAAAAGAATAAAAGGATTTTTGGGTAGAAGTTAAGGCCTGGTTGAGGTGAGCATGAATTTATCAGATCAAGTTAGTCACTTTATCAATGAGTCAGGAAATATTTATCAATTTTCTACTATTTGTAAGGTGCAGTGCTAAGTGCTATGATGCAAAGAAAGGCAAAAGACTGCCCCGGCTCTTAAGGAACACATGTGATTTTGATATGGTTTTATGACTTCCTCTTGCCTTGATCAAGGGCTCTGTAACAGGAATAGAAAAAGCAGATGGTAGGGGATGACACAGGGTGGAGGATTAGCAAAGTGAGAGTAATAGAAGGACATGGGGACAAAGAGAATGGTAAAAGTCTTAAGAGGAAATCATGATAGTTTCTTTTTTAAAAATATTTTTATTTCATTAATACTTCCCAATAATATGTTAAAAATTTTAACATTTATTCTTTAAAATTTTGAGTTCTAAATTTTCCCCCACACCTTGAAAAGATAAGCAATATGATACTGATTACACATGTGAAGTCATGTAAAACATTTCCATATTAGACATAGTACAAAAGAAAAAAAAGTAAAGAAAGTTTTAAAAGTATGCTTCAATCTGCACTCAAGAGTTTATCATTTCTCTCTGGAGATGAATAGCATTTTTCATCATGTATCTTTGGAATTGTCTTGGATCGTTGACTTGATCAGAATAGTTAAGTCTTGCACAGTTGATCATTCTTATGATATTACTTTTACTAGGTACAATCTCCTGGTTCTGTTCACTTCACTTTTATATCAATTCAAATAAATCTTCCCAGGTTTTTCTGAAGCCATCCTTCCCATCATTTCTTTTTTTTTAACCCTTACCTTATGTCTTAAAAATCAATACTAATTGTTGGTTCCAAGGCAGAAGAGCAGTAAGGGTAGGCAATGTAGGACTTAAGTGACTTGCCCAGGGTCAACAGCTAGGAAGTGTCTGAGGCCAGATTTGAATGCTGGACCTCCAAACTCTAGGCCTAGCCTCCTGTCCACTCATCTACCTAGCTGCCTGAGCAAACGATTTTTAAAAGAGAAAATACAGACTGCTGCTGATGACTTGAAAATTGTTGATCCTCACTGATCATCAAAGCGATATCAATTAAAAACATCTGAGGTACCATCTCATATGACAAATTTGGCAAAAATAATTAAAAGCAATAAAACCTAATGATGCACGGTGCAGGCATGTGGACAAACTGGAACATTCAATCTCTGTTGGCAATAAAAATGAAGACTGATCTGGCAGTATGCTGTTAAAGTTACAGAATTAATCATACTTTTTATCCAATAAGTCCATTGTTAATTGAATACTCTGAAAGCGATACAAAACTAATTACCTGTTCCAAATACATGTATATATGTGTATTTGCTTTATTATTTTCTTGGCAAATATACTGGAATGGTTTCTTATTTCCTTCTCCAACTCATTCTATAGATGAGGAAAACTGAGGGAAACAGGTTTGAGTGACTTATCCAAGTTCACACAGTTAATAAATCTGAGGCCCAATTTAAATTCAGGATAATGAGAATTCCTGACTCCAAATTCATTACTCTAACCACTGGGCCACTGTGTGTGTGTGTGTGTGTGTGTGTGTGTGTGTGTGTGTGAACATGTATATAAAAGCAGTGACAGGTTCTATTTCATCTCTGTCTCATATTCAACAAGTCACTTTTCCTTTCCAAGATTCAGTTTTCTAGTCTGTAAAATTAAGGATTTAGACTTGATGATCTCTAATTTCCTTTTTAGCTCTAAATCTATCATACTATAATGTTCATAGAACAATCATACATAATTGCAAAAAAAAATGGAAGCAATGTAAATGTTTTAACAATAGGCAAATGGTTGAATATATTGTGGCATGCCAATCAGCAAGGGACTTAATCAAAAAGCATTATCAAACAGTCTTCCAAATGCCAGGCACTGTGCATTCATGTACTACCATGTCATTAAGGCTGACAAGTAAAAGAGAAGGGACACAGAGTAGTAGACAGAATATTAAATTTGTTGTTTGGGGATCTGGGTTCTGAGGTTCTTTCCGACTCTAAATCTGGGATACCTTGAGCCCTTTATTGCAAAGAAATTTTATACTTATAAGGATGATTTGTAGCATAAAATTTGTGTTAATACCCCTTAAATAATTTGGGGGGGGGCAAAATTTGTCACAATTTGGCAAGAACAGCATGGACTCTGACTGTCATTCAGTGTGTCAGCGATATTCAATTCAATTCTACATCCACTATGTGCGAGGCAAATACTCTCCATTTTCAAAGAGTTTATAATCTACCAGAAAGAAATAATAGGCATATGGATAAGTGAATTTTAAATATATACGAAGTGGGGCAGCTAGGTGGCTCTGTGAGTGGAGTGCCAGACCTGGAGTTGGAAGGACTTGGGTTCAAAAATGACTTCAGACACTTAGTAGCTGTGTGACCCTGGGCAAGTCACTGAACCGTAATTACCTAGCCATTCCTGCTTTTCTGCCTTAAAATTGATACTTAGTAATGATTCTAACATAAAAGGCAGGGCTTTTCCCCCCAAAATAAAATAAAATATATACAAAGTAATTAGAAAGAACATGGACATCTGGGGCAATCAGAAAATTTCTCTTGTAGAAGTTGGCACCTGAACCTTAAAAGGAAGTAGGGGTTTGGGAGGAAGAGGTATGCAGAGAAATTATTCCAGGCAGAGAGGACCAGTTGTGCAAAAGAGGGCAGGAATAAATGTGTAACAATTCTAGAAAGATGAGCGAGCCATATTGCATGGAGCTATAAATACAATGCAGAAAAGCTTTTATTCCATCCTATTAATATGTATTTTGTTTTTATCATCCTAAAAACCTAAAATAAAATAAGCATTTTTTTTACTTAAGTTGTGGAAAAAATTATTAGATTACCTAGAGCCAAACACAGATCTTTAAGGGCATTTAGTTTATTTATTTAATTGAATTTTTAAAATACAATTCAGTAAACAGTTATTAAGGACTTGCTATGTGCCAAGCACTGTGCTAAGAGCCAGAGATACAAAAAAAAAAGGCAAAAGAAAGTCCTTGAGGTGTTTACAAGCTAAATTAATACAAACTCATAAAGGCAACTTCTTTAGGTCCAGCCATTCAACTAGTCCTAGATCCAATCAACTTTCCTCATTGTCTACTCACCTCTTTATATCATTTCAACAATAGCAGTATCACGCCAGAGCATCTAGGTGACTGAGAGCCAGGTCCCGCATCAAGAAGACCTGAGTTCTAGCCTAAGACACTTAGTAGCTGTGTGACCCTGGGCAAATCACTTAACCCTGTTTACCTTAGTTTCCTTATCTGTACAGTGAGTTAGAATATCTTGTTATTTCTGCCAAGAAAACCCCAAAGGAGGATAGAGTCAGACAAGAATTAAAGGACTAAACAACAAGAAGAATCAAGTTGATGAAGACTATGTCAAACAGAAAGGAGACACCATGGTTGAGATTAATGTGTCTCTGAGATTAAACAGTGACTCTGAGCACAGACCTTTTTTTTTCCAGGTTAATGATTGTTTCAGAGCTTTTACCAAAAGTTCTTCTCTAGATGACTGAAACCATACAAAATTAAATGAAAAAGCACTATCAACTCTTCATTGTAGGTTAAAAATGCCATTCACATGGCTTGCTATAAAATTCCCCAATTATAAGAGATGATATTACCCACTCTGTAACAGAACAAATAATTCCAATATCAATAAAATATTGCTTCGCTTCTAAGGTGCTGCAACAAACCAGGAAATATGGAATGGGCTATAGAAAGGGATGCCTGGGCTGCAGTGCTGAAAACACAAATACAATCTTTGAAGCATTTCCTGGCTTATATTTTCCCAGACACATTAATCAAGACAATAACTCAGAATAGTTTCGATTACATTTTAAAATATATTCCTTTTAGAAGATGCCTTTATTATAGTGAAGGAGCAATAATACAAGCACTGTTGGCCACAATCAGCATTCTCTGAATGAACATTTTCTGTGGTATTACCTTAAAATCTGTGGGTTTTGAATGTATTAAAAGCAAAAAGAGTGCTGTGAATTGATTCACTGGGGGATAAGGTATAAGCAGAAAGCACTGGATACAATGCCTTTGTTTTCTCTGTCCCTCTGCCTTAACCTCCTCTTTTGGTCATTTATTTAAAACAATTGATTTCTGAGTAAATGAAATGGCTCTGAGCAGCTCTTTCCTACCCACTACTTTTTTTGTTCTCAAATGTTTTAAGTTTGTGCTTATAATTACATAGAGAAGAAGTCAAAGAACAGAGAAGGTAAGGGTCCTGTGGCTATGAAAAGACAGGCAAATAATAGCAAGAATAGTTAGAATTTATATAGTATTTATTTGCTATATGCCACTAAGTATCATGATCTATCACTTTACAAACAGTATCTCATCTGATTTTTTTTAACCCCTTGCTTTCTGTTTCAGAAAACTCTTTAAGAAAGAAAGGCAAGGGCTAGGCAATTAGGATTAAGTGACTTGCCCAGAGTCCCTCAGCTAGGGAGGGTCTGAGGCCAGATTAGAACCCAAGTCCTCCCGACTGAAGGACTGGCTCTCAATCCATTGAGCCACCAAGTTGCCCCTTATCTGATTCTTACAACAACCACCCTGAGAGGTAGGTACTATAATTAACATCTGAGGAAAATTGATATTAAGTGAATTGTCCAAGCTTACATCAATAGACTGGATTTAAATTCAGATCTTGCTGACTCTAGGTCCAGTACTCTAACCAGTGCTCCACCTAGCTACCTCTGAGGATCCTGACATGTAATTAGAAAGTTCTGAAGCAGGACGACTTGGTTTCAACTAGCAGTGTGACCCTAGGCAAAAAACTCAAACTCTCAGTATTCTCTAGGTGACAGTGGGATAGAGTGCCAGGAGTCAGTAAGACTTTGAGTTTAAATCTGGCCTCAGAAACTTCCCAGGTTTGTGACCCTGGATAAGTCACTTAACCCCAGGTGCTTAGCCCTTGCCACTCTTCTGTCTTATTATTGATACTGTTATAAGGGTATTGACCCTTGTTAATTATTTGTATTGTTGTTACTAATAATTGTCACCAGGCTTCTGAGATTCCATTCTGACTTAAAGAAATCCAACTCACTCAACTCTATCTTATCCATATATCAATAAATTTTGTTAATGAACCCTATTTCCTAATTAATTCCTAATTAACTAATGAATATTCTACTACAATACTAAGACAGAAGATAAGGAATTTTTTCAAAGGTTGCATTTCAGAGAAGGTGTCAACCTACAATGGTGGAGGGAATTTCTACATCCTGGAGTTCTCTGAAACAATGATCCAGTGTCTAATCTCCATCCTTTCTTTCTTAGCAGAGAGTACAACCCTATTCTTCCTCAACAAGAAAAAAAGGCTGATTGAAAATAGCAATTTAGAAATGAAGCAATCTAAGATTGTAGGCAAATCCACTTGAGTTCTTTTGGTCTCAGTTTCTTGTTGTGTAAGAGAAGGTCAGACTAGATTATCCACAAAGTCCTTTCTGGCTATTTTTCAATATTTAATCATTATTATATTTTGCTAAATAAAGCTAGAGTCACAAGGGGTAGCTGGTGGCACAGTGGATAGAGTTCCCAGCCTGGAATCAAGAAGACTTTTCTTCCTGAGTTCAAATCTGGCCACTAGACACTTACTAGTTGTGTGACCTTGGGAAAGTCACTTAATGCTGTTTGTCTCACTTTCCTCATCTGTAAAATGAGTTAGAGAAGGAAAGAGCAAACAATTCTAGTATCTTTGCCAAGAAAATCCCAATGGGATCACAAAGAATGAGACATAACTAAAACAACTGAACAACCTACCAGAGTCCTAAAGAAATGTGGGAAGGCTGTTTATGAGGCCCTATTAAACTGACAATGGTCAGTGGGTCAGGGTGGTGAGAAGCATCTGGGAGTAGCTGTACAGGGGTGCAGAGGATGAGTAACTAGGGAACTTGACAGTGAAAAGCTGGGCTCAATCCTAAAAGAGTCACTGTCTAGTATGAATCACATCCACGGGTTTTGACTTGTCTGATTTCTCTGGGGCTAAGGAACAGAAACATGAAAAGTACTGATTAAAAAAAAAAAAACAACTCAACAGGAGCTTTGTCCAATGACATCAATCAATCAATCAACAAGCAGTAGGAATCTACCAATACTTTTGAGCATATAAAGGCAAAAATGAAACAGTTTATGCCCTGGAGGACATTGGATTTTATTGGAAGGAGATAACAGGCAAGCATATAAGTCTATATGTGGGACCTTTGGAAGAAATATATGCAAAATAAACACAAAGTAATTTTTAAGGGAAAGTACTAGAAGCTGAGGGGAAGAAGAAAGATTAGTGATTTAAGTCTGGGGCCCAAACTTGGGGTAGGGCATTTGCTGGCAAGAAACTACATCACACTATATCGGAGGTCTTAACAATTCTGAATCATAGACTCTTTGGCAGTCTAGCAAAGTCAATGGATCCCTTCTAAAAATAACATTTTTAATAAAATAAAATTATAATAAATATATATAAATAAATATAATAAAAGATAAGATTATAAAGAAAAAAACAATTATATTGGAATATAGTGATCAAAATATTGGAAAAACAAGTTGTTATTCTACAGGTTAATAAGTCTTGATATAGAGTAAAACCCCTTCATATTAATGATCATAGCATAAGAGCTGGAAAATCTCAGAGGCCATCTGGTCCAACCACTTCATTTTTCAAATAAGGAAACTGAGGTAAGCTCACAAAAAGTAGGGATTGTGCCATTCTTTGTCCTTGAATGTTCAGTGCCTCACCTATAGTGGGTGCTTAATAAATACTTCTTGATTGACTGCCCAAGCACCCACAAACAGTAAGGATCAAAAGTAGGATTTGAATCCGGAACTTTTGACTTCAGACTCATTACTCATTCCACTATGCCATGCTGACATCTCTTACAGAGTCCCTCTAATTTTTCTCCCAGGAGATTCAAGCTCTTTTCTTGGTGTTTCCTCTAGCAAAGATCACAAAGTGGTAGAGGAATCTGAGAAGGAGCCACACCAAATACAATTCCACTCCCTTCCCAAGGACCACTTTTAAAACGAAGGTGACTGGAGGCTACTAGGTGGCTCACTGGATAAAGTCAGGACTGCCTGGAGATGGGAGGTCCTGGATTCAAATCTGGCATTAGGGACCTTGAGCAAGTCACTTAATCCCCATTACCTAGCCATTACCACTCTTCTGCCTTGGAACCAATATGCATTATTGATTCTAAGATAGAAGGTAGGGGTTATAATAAAAGAAAATGAAGATTTTTAATTCCAGTTCATTTTCAAAAGATTGATATGGAGGGATGACTTCAGGGTAAAGTGGATCTCAGAATGCATTTCTCCTCATCAAACTCACCCTGTTTGAAAACCTCAGTTTTTAGGTTCAATGACATGAATGCAGTAGATTTTGAATCAACTCTGAAAGCCATCAAAGGAATAGGCAGGGCAACAGGGCTTCCAGAAGGAGGAAACGTACATCCTCCTTCTCTCTGTCTCATAGAGCTCCTTTCTCATGCTGCTCAAGCACCAAACCCTTCCTGAGCCCCCCAGTGACTAGTGCCCTCCCAGATTACCCTGCATTTAACTACTTTGTTCATATTTGTATTTATTCTGTTTATATTTAGTTTGGAAATACTTAGAGAGGTATTTGCTGTCTCCCCTAAAAACTTATCTTGAGTAAGGACCACTTTAACCCTCCACACTTGTATCCCCAGTGCTTGGCACCTAGTAGGCACTTAATTAAATGCTTGTTGATTGAGAAATTGATTGAAGAGCTCACTGGGAAAAGTATGACTCTGGCTCTGAATCTTTCAGCATCTTCAGAGGAAGGAAACAGCTTCACCTTCAACAACCACATGGTTCAGAGAATCTAGCCAGAAATGTGGAGGCTGTAGTTCATAAACAGCAGCCCAGCTGGGATCTCCATCCTGACTAATGCTCATGGCTCAGGCTCCCCAGAGCCCAATTATGTCATGTCTTGCTATATCACCAAATCAGTCTGGCAGGAACCTTGTGGAGTCATCCAATTCTGCTCTTCTTGCTCTCATAATAAGAATATTTTTTAAAAAGACCATAATGGGAATAGGTAAACACATTGTGGTACAGGAAAATAATGGAATATTATTTTGCAGAGAGAATACAGAAAAGCATGGGAAGATTTACAGAAATATATACAAAATAAAGAGGAAAATCACATATATGTAAAAATATATTTATACAGAAAGTGTTTATGTGTTGTTCAGTCATTTTCAGATGTGTCCAACTCTTTGTGACTTCTTACGTATATCTATGTAGGTGTGTGTATATACATAAATAAGTGCATGTATATATAAATACACACATATGAGCTGCTAGATGATGCAGTAGATATGATGTGCTAGGCCTGAAGTCAGGAAGACCCGAGTTCAAATCGGGCCTTAGACTATTATTAGTCATGTGACCCTGGGCAAGTCACTTAAAACTATTTTCCTCAGTTTATTCATCTGTAAAATGAGCTGTAGAAGGAAATGGCAAACTATTCCAGTATCTTTGCCAAGAAAATCCCAAATGAAGTCACAAAGAGTTGGAAGTCACTGAAATCACTCAACAATAAAATATTTACATGTAATGATTACAACAACATAAATGAAAAGAACAATCACAAAACCATAAAAACTGAATGCTGCCAAATTATATTGAAATTTGGCCTCAGAGAAGAATTATGAGAAGACACTATTCATTTGCTCCTTTATAGAGGCTAGGGACCAAAGGAATGGAATATTGTTTATAATATTGGATTTTTCCAAAGTGTTGATTGACTTTACTAAATCTTTCTTTCTTTAAAAAAATTCTTTGTTATAAAGGCTGGTTTCTAAAAAGAGAAAGAAAAAACAGAGAGATAAATTTAGGTAATATAAAAACAAAATATAGACATAAAGATAAGTTTTTTTAACAGGGCCCCAGAAGAATGGCTAAGCAAACTGTAGCACATGGAAGTGATAATATATTATTGTACCTTAAAAATTATGAATATAAAGGTTTTAGAGAGGCCTAAGAAGGCTTAGATGAACTGATTGGAAGTACAATAAGTGAAACCAAGATAACAATTTATACAACATTAAAAATTACCAAAGTAAAATAAATGGAAAAAAGAAAACCAAAACTGAACACTGTAATTATGACAAAGTTTTTCCCTGAAGACCTGATGAGGAAATGTGCCTCCTGCCTTTCCTTTCCTTTATATATTGTTAAACTTGGTTCATGTGTGGTGAGTTTTACTATACTGCTTTTTCCACTATTCTCTTTATTTTTTATTATTTTGTCATAAATAAAGGATGGGCTTTTTAGGAAAGGGAAATTAAGTGCATATAAAAACAAAACGTAGTAATGCAATAATTTTTCCCAACTAAATTATTATTTTTTAAAACCTGGATCTCATCACTTTCCATAGTAACCTAGGTCCTTGCTGTCAAGATAATCTTCCTGAAGGCAGTATGGTAAAAGGCACAATGATCTTGATCTTAAAGAACTAACAATTTTTACTTTGAACTTAATTTAAATATCTTAAGCCTGCTGGTAGTTGTGCCCACTAAATCTTAATGTTGTGAATGAATACCCTGTCCCCCCCTTCTAAATAATCTATTTTCATATAGTCATAAAAATTGATCACCATCCTATAAGCCTGAGAGTCTTGGACTTATTCTCTATATAAAAAGTATTTTTTCTGGTTATAACTAAAATATATAAATATACTCTATAGCTATAGATATATAGTAGTTATATATAAATATGTTATAGGCTAGTTGTACATAGGCATAAAGTATCTATATATAGATATTTACATACACACATATAAATTGCTGAGAGGTTAGGGAGAAAAATGAGTTTGTTTTATCTAATCTAAAATTTAAGCCACATTCTACATGGTTAATTTAAAATAAATCTTAGTTTTTAGTATTGCTATATTTGGAATACAAATTTCTCAAGAATAATTTCCTGTATTTTCTTTCTTTTCCTTTTCTTTTTTTTGCAGACACAGTGGAAATTTCTGTGTTGATAACCCAAGACGCAAAGATGTTAAATGTGTTCATGAAAAGGAAAAAAACTTTTAAATGAGCTCAAACCAGTCTTTAGTAAAGAATCTTGCAATTCCCAGCTGAGAAAATAGGCATCTACCACAGGTCTTATGATAAACACAAGAGCTACATAATTTGCCACCAGAGGAAGTAAAATATTTTAACAAGAAATGAGCAACTCATCTCATAACCCCATGAAAAGAAGCCACAAAACAAAACAAAATATATTCCATATCACTACCATCTTACTTTTTGGAGTTAGAAGTGTCTTCTCCAAAAAGTGCAAAGTAACCAAAGAAATTTTTCTTTTGGCTTTGATATTTATGATTTAGGCAACAACAAAAGATAAATCTAGCCAATCATGTAACAATTCCTTTTCAATAAAAGCAAATATAAACTTCCAAACATTAAAAAGCAAGCAAAAAAAGGAATAAAAATAATACAACTAACGTTAACAGGGAAAAGTGGGTGGTTAATTTTTTGGGGGGTTGTTTTGGTTAAAACTTTTTATTCTATTGTCAAGTTTTATGAGTTGATACATCATTTCCCAGAAGATGTTGAGAGAAGGGCAACAATTTTGAAAGAATGCTTTCCAGTGGCTAAAGTCTTTTCCCAAGTATACAGAATGGGAAAAATGCTAAGTACTAGAGAATAGAGATTTCCCAAGATCATTAATCCAATCAAGTAAAAAAAATTCCTTTCCCCAACTCAGAACTTTGAACTGTGACTTTGGACACCAAAATTTTGCACGTTGAGTTTTCTATTGGTTTCAAGTGTTATCAATGAGTTGTACATTCATTAAAGTTCAGTTGCATGGAATAAGGAAATTATTCTTTCAGTGCATTTTGCATGTATGTACTAACACACAATTTAGGAAGTCCTGACTTCAAGTAATTGTAGAGCTGTCACATAGAAGAGAAAATATACTCGACCCAGACCAGTCCTAGAGTTCAGAACTTGGAGTCATAGATGTAAATGACAAAGATGCAAATTTAGGATTGATTTCAGTCACCTAAAAACTTCCTATCTAGTGCAAAGGCTACATGGCCACTTATTGTGTGTATTAGATATGTTTAAGTATAATTGGACTGGATGACCAAGAAGTTCCCTTTTCAGCTCTGAAGTTTTATGATTCTATTTTCATTCTGTCTTCTGGCTATGAATGGCATTATTAAATGCTTCTACCAAGTCAATATTCACACAATCTCCATGTATAGAAAGATAGATTCTCAAATACTGATACCAAAAATAAAATAAATAAACTTAATCTCACAGTCAGTCAGATATACTTTCATGTCCTGGATTGCTCCTCACGTTTACAAACCTATCCTAGAGGCATGATTGGGCAGAGGAGCTTCTTCCAGATCATTTTCCCCAGATAAGTTATCTTGCATTTACTTAGGCTGGTCTCAGGATAATAGTTCATTTCTGCATTTACCTTTGAAGATCAGTGTCCAAATGAAGTACAATAGGAAGTTTCATTCAAGACTTCAGAATACCACTCCATCCTTAATTCTCCAGAACTAGTCCCCTAGGACTATCCTAAGTTGGAAGAATATATCCCATACTTGGTCTCTACTGCTGGACTAATATCCAAATATTGGTCCATGAGTATGAAATGGAATTGCTCAAAGGTACACCATGAAAACCATTCCCAAGGGGTCATAAAACTGTGCATATCCTTGACCCAGAAATACCACTACTAAGTCTGTATCCCTTAAAAATAGGGGGAAAGAACCTACTTGTACAAAAATATTTATAGCAGTTTTTTGTGGTGGTAAAGAACTGGAAACTGAAGAGATGGCCATGAACTGGGGAATGGTAAAACAAGTTGTGCTATATGTTTGTAATCGAATACTATGGTGCCAATAAAAAATGACAAACAAGATGATTCCCCCCAAATCTGGAAAGACTTATAAGAAATGCTACAAGGTAAAGTAAGCAGAACCAAGAGAGCATTGTCTACTATAACAATAAGGAATGATGATCAACTGTGAATGACTTTACTATTATCAACAAGGTAAGGATCCAGGACAACTCCAGAGACTTATGATGAAAAAGGATATCCATCCCTAAAGAAGGAACAGAAAGAGCCCAAATGCAGATGGAAACATAATATTCTTCACTTTATTTCCTCCGTAAATTTTTCTCTAGTATAAGCAATGTGTCTTGTTTCACAACATGACAAAGAGAAAAGTATGTATTATATCATAATATAAACAATGTATATTAATTACCTGCCTTTTTGGGGTGACAGGAGGGGTTGGAGGGAATGTGATAATATGAAATGTAAAATAACAGAAAAGGAATATTAGAAATTATATCAACATATAATCTGAAAAAAATGAAAATTAAAAAGGTGTGCCAAGCAAGTAAGTTATTTCATTGATATACTACTTTAGGCCTTTAGACTAATGGCTTTCCAGACTCTTCATATTTTCCATCCTTCCAATTCCAGCTTTTATTGCAGTCAAGAATCAGTAACTACTCCTATGAACGTATTCAGTATTGTTCCCATGAGGGCAGAGGAAGTCAGACCAGTCCTCTACTGAATTCATGCCCATTCGTGCCCAAGAGGAGGCTCTGTGGGGAACACACAAGGCTTTGTGTGTAAGAAAGGTCAATCCTTTACCTTCTTTCTAGCATAATAATATTTTTGTCTTCCCTTTCTTCCCCAGAAATAACAAGGTTTCTTACCTATTCCAAATTCTGAGGACCCAGTTAATAATGATGGCTATTTTAACATGGCAGGTAGTATCTTTCTTTTATTTAGAACCCCAAACTCAGGGTTTTGGCTTTGGCAGAAATAACTTAGCTGGAAGACTTTGGGGATTGGAGGTGATATGCTTGCTTTTTAAGTAATAAATTAGTATGGTGAAGCAAAACATCTTTAGCCATAGGATTTGTCCATTGGCACCAAAATATTCCTGGCAAGGTTACTAAAATTAAACAGAGCTTTAAATCCAACAAACTACAAACACACACAAAAAAGTACTTAGGAGAGCTGCATGAAAAATAACCTTTTGTTTACATTTATTCAGGGATGAGTTTATGCACTGATAAAGCACAAATAAGTGGAGTTGAATTAGTTGGCTATTGTTCATATTTCTGGCTGCTAGGAGTGAAGCAATATGGGTGGGGAAAGGGAGGAGAGAGGGAAGGAGAACAGAGGGAAGTATCTTAGAAAAACATTCCCAGTTTTTAAAAAATCCCAATAGTCCAAGACCATAACTTATCAACACTTCATACAAACTGCACTGAGGACCTTTGACATGCATGGTATATGACATAGCATCCATGGAACAACTATAAAACAAAACAAAAAAATTTTAGACCTCATTTTCCTGGAAAAATGTTTTCCCAAAGGGTTTTTCAGATTTTACCAATTAAACATTCTTGGTTCCATGTGCTATTATATGTAATTATGAGCCCATTTCTTGCCCTCTAGTACCGTATCTTGTTTCTTATTCTGCTGTATCAGTTCCTTCATTAGGGATTTTTGATTCTCAGCATGTTAGGGGCTCAGCTGTTGCTGTGAACACACACAGGAAAAGTGAGCTAAAGATAGAAATCCGTGACCATGATTCTGAAAAGAATAATAACAACAATAATAGAAAAACCCACTGCAGATTTCTGGAGTGGGATAATTGATCATTTTGAAAGCCCTGGCTAGCTTTAAAGCAGACCTTTTAAGGAAAGCCACTGTTAATCCCTTGGGTTTGAAAGTAAAGTCTCAGAAACTTTCCCTGTAGATTTTTTTTAACATTAGTGTAACATGAAGTTAGGAGATGCTGAACAAATGTTTAACATGGACAAGAACTGAAATGAACTTATTTTACATGAAATGAATATGACATGATGGAAAGAAGAGCTGGTTTACCCTTAAGTTCACATTTTGCCTCTGAGACATACTATGGGATATTGAGCATGCAACTTAATCTCTTAGTGACTGGACCATCGTCTAAGACTATGAGTTACATAAGAGCAGCCGGTGTACATTGGCAGAGGGAGTTTTCATCCAAGGAATTCTCTACACTGATAAAATATGAACACAACTCCATATTACTCCAACAATACACCAATTTACTCACTTGCTCAATCATCACTTAAATTATGATCTCCTACTTGCAAAGTGGTGTGGGAGACAAAGGATATGAATTCAAATCACAGCTTTGTCACTTGGGCAAACCATTGAATGGCTGTAGTACTCAGCTTCTTTATCTATAAAATAAGTGGATTAGACTGGATGACTTCTGAAGTCTTCCCCAATTTTTTTTCAACCCTTTCCTCCCATCTTAGGATCAATACTGAGTATTGGATCCAAAGCAAAAGAGTTATAAGGACTAGGCAATGGGAATTAGGTAACTTGCCCAGGGTCACATAGCTAGGAAGTGTCTGAGGCCAGATTTGAACCCAGGATCTGCCATCTCTAGGTTTGGCTCTCAATCCACTGAGGCACCTAGCTGCTTTCCAACTCTTAATCTGTAATCCTATGATCCTTTCATCAAGTAGTTTAGAACATAATGGGGGAATAAAATAGAACTATCATTCATAGTAAGATGTGGTAGGTATAAATAAAAGATAAAAACAAATTCAGAGGAGGGAAAGGTCAATTATGCCTAAAGGGATCATGGTAGTCCTATAATGGAGATGGTAATTCAGCATGGCTTTAAAAGATGGGTAGGATTTCAACAGGCAGAAATGGGCTATATAACAGATTTAAGGAAGGCAATGGCATAGAGTTAAGAAAATACTTGATATATTCAGGGAATTTATTTCAAGAAGAATACGCTACATAAAGAGCAAGAGGGAGAAAGGCACCCAAAGGTGGTAGCTGTGGTCAGATTTCAGAAGGCATTGATTGCCAGGATGAGATTGGAATTCATTCAGTAGTCAGTGAGGAGACACAGAAAGATTTTGAGTAGGAAAAAGGAAATGATGGTACCAGAACTGTGTATTGGGTATTAGATGTGCATTAATTTGCCATTAAAGTACAATATGAAGCAGAGGTAGAAGAGATTGAAGGCAGAGAGACAATATAGGATAATGATATTTCAGTTCTTCTTTGATGGCTTCATGGACTCATCAACATAGGGACCCTCAGGGCAGGCAGGTGGCTTAGTGAATTGAGAGTCAGGCCAGTGAGAGGTCCTAGGTTTAAATTTGGCCTCTCAAAGTAGGTCTACTTCCTTAGATGTATGACTCTGGGCAAGTCACTTAACCTCCATTGTCTAGCTCTTATTTCTCTTCTGCCTTGAAATCAATACACAGTATTGATTCTAAGACAGAAGGTAAGGGTTTAAAAAAAAAAAAATATATATATATATATATATATATATATATATATATATATATGGATCCTCTTCAATCATGCAGTCATGACCCATTCATACCTGCCTTTCCTATGCAGTTGTTGTCCTTTTTATTCTGGAAGTCTGTCATAGGAGACCACCCAATCTTCTATGGTCCTTCTTCTACAACATCTCTTGACAATGAACAGAAACCAATGGAGCCCACTGATTGTCCTTCAGTTATCTCATATTCTCTCTAAATAACTGGCCTGTTCTTCTTCCTAGTGATATATTTCTCTAATGATATATTTTATTTTGCTTAAACAATGTGATCCCTCATTTGTAATTACTGTAGGCATATGTCCTCATTTTAAAAAGTCATATAGAGTTCAGCCTTACTAGGACCTTTCCTATTTTCACTCAAGAATTAACCTTTTGTTCATATTATCTAGAGTTATCTGTATTCCTACAAACAGAAGCATCAGACCTTTCCCACACATATATAATACTTGAACACACCACACCCCATCTTTCCAAAACACAGGTATGTTGCATGTGGAATTTCTTCCCATCGTGGCCATGTCCAAAAGGCTGCCCTTAAGAATGAAAGTAAATGTATGCAATGGAATCATTGATGGGACTATATGTCTGCCAAAACTAAAACTGACATTATGTGCTGAAGTCTCTTAAAACAAATAGAGAAGAAAAACATTTTTTGTTTATACCTACTACATTTTATATTGCTTTATAGAATCCATCATTGGTGCAACTGTGAATTGGTCTAATTGTTCTAGAAAACAATTTTAAATTAAGCAAGAAAATGAATGTTCATAAGCTGTGATCCAGCAATTCCACTACTGCATATACACTCCAGTGAGGTCAAAAACAGCAACAAAAGACCAAGATATACAAAAAGTATTTATAGCAGGTGTTTGTTATTTTTTTATGGAAGCAAAAAAAGGAGGATAGGAAAAGTGGGTTCTCAACGAATGTAAAAGGCTGAGGCAGCTCAACAAATGGTAAGAGGCTGAGGAATAGCAGAAAGATTACTACTAGACTTGGAGTCAAACAACTAGAATTTGAGTCTCTACTTTGTACTTAATACCTGTGAAGTCAATTTTTGTATTCGTAAATCGGTTTCTTCAACTAGAAAATGAGGTTTGGACTAGATGACTTCTGAGGGTCCTTTCAACTTTATCTCTATGATGTAATCATATGATTATAATATTATTAGATGATTAAAAATGACACATATGAGGAATTCCAAGAAACAGCAAGATTTATATGAAGTGAGGTAGTTAAATAAGCAAAACCATAACAAAAATATTCACAATAATTACAATGACATAAGTGAACACTAAAGGAAAGTCCAATTCTGTATAACTGTAATAACCAATCTTAGTCCCAGAGAAGTAATAAAAAAACATCCTTTCCTTCTAGATCTCACAAAAGAGACAGAAGGCTTGAGGGGTAGAACATTGCTAGTTTTGGTTACTGAATAAGTTGTAGTTGCTTATTTGTTTTCTTTTTATCAAGGGACAGGGGTTTGATTGGTGGACAATGAGAGTGTCATATTGCAGGTAAGAATAAGTTTTAGCAGCATAATAATATAATAGTAACAAGTTGGTCAATTTAGTATAACCAACACCATTTTGTTTTCAGCCT
>NC_058130.1:635531612-635542511 GCF_016433145.1 Gracilinanus agilis | reverse complement strand
TATATATATATATATATATATATATATATATATATATATATATATATATGGACCCTCTTCAATCATGCAGTCATGACCCATTCATGCCTGCCTTTCCTATGCAGTTGTTGTCCTTTTTATTCTGGAAGTCTGTCATAGGAGACCACCCAATCTTCTATGGTCCTTCTTCTACAACATCTCTTGACAATGAACAGAAACCAATGGAGCCCACTGATTGTCCTTCAGTTATCTCATATTCTCTCTAAATAACTGGCCTGTTCTTCTTCCTAGTGATATATTTCTCTAATGATATATTTTATTTTGCTTAAACAATGTGATCCCTCATTTGTAATTACTGTAGGCATATGTCCTCATTTTAAAAAGTCATATAGAGTTCAGCCTTACTAGGACCTTTCCTATTTTCACTCAAGAATTAACCTTTTGTTCATATTATCTAGAGTTATCTGTATTCCTACAAACAGAAGCATCAGACCTTTCCCACACATATATAATACTTGAACACACCACACCCCATCTTTCCAAAACACAGGTATGTTGCATGTGGAATTTCTTCCCATCGTGGCCATGTCCAAAAGGCTGCCCTTAAGAATGAAAGTAAATGTATGCAATGGAATCATTGATGGGACTATATGTCTGCCAAAACTAAAACTGACATTATGTGCTGAAGTCTCTTAAAACAAAAACATAGAGAAGAAAAACATTTTTTGTTTATACCTACTACATTTTATATTGCTTTATAGAATCCATCATTGGTGCAACTGTGAATTGGTCTAATTGTTCTAGAAAACAATTTTAAATTAAGCAAGAAAATGAATGTTCATAAGCTGTGATCCAGCAATTCCACTACTGCATATACACTCCAGTGAGGTCAAAAACAGCAACAAAAGACCAAGATATACAAAAAGTATTTATAGCAGGTGTTTGTTATTTTTTTATGGAAGCAAAAAAAGGAGGATAGGAAAAGTGGGTTCTCAACGAATGTAAAAGGCTGAGGCAGCTCAACAAATGGTAAGAGGCTGAGGAATAGCAGAAAGATTACTACTAGACTTGGAGTCAAACAACTAGAATTTGAGTCTCTACTTTGTACTTAATACCTGTGAAGTCAATTTTTGTATTCGTAAATCGGTTTCTTCAACTAGAAAATGAGGTTTGGACTAGATGACTTCTGAGGGTCCTTTCAACTTTATCTCTATGATGTAATCATATGATTATAATATTATTAGATGATTAAAAATGACACATATGAGGAATTCCAAGAAACAGCAAGATTTATATGAAGTGAGGTAGTTAAATAAGCAAAACCATAACAAAAATATTCACAATAATTACAATGACATAAGTGAACACTAAAGGAAAGTCCAATTCTGTATAACTGTAATAACCAATCTTAGTCCCAGAGAAGTAATAAAAAAACATCCTTTCCTTCTAGATCTCACAAAAGAGACAGAAGGCTTGAGGGGTAGAACATTGCTAGTTTTGGTTACTGAATAAGTTGTAGTTGCTTATTTGTTTTCTTTTTATCAAGGGACAGGGGTTTGATTGGTGGACAATGAGAGTGTCATATTGCAGGTAAGAATAAGTTTTAGCAGCATAATAATATAATAGTAACAAGTTGGTCAATTTAGTATAACCAACACCATTTTGTTTTCAGCCTCCATTTGGGGGTTGGGCTGTTCTGAGTAACTTATTTTTCTATAAGTTGCTTTGCAGTAATAAAATAAGCACTTGTGTGGTATGATGTAGTAAACAATATGTGTGTGTTCTTAAATAACTGATAAATATATGTGGACCTTTTGATAAGACAGACCACCAATGAAAAAAATATCATCAACAATTCTATCAGTAATTTATGTAGCAAATTACTAAACAAATTTTATGGTAAACAATTGAGGAACCTCCATTGCAAGGAGTATCAAAGGGCAGCTAGGTGGTAGTGTGGATAAAGTGACCAGCCTGGAGTCAGGAAGACTCATTTCCTGAGTTCAAATCTGGTCTCAGACATTTACTAACTTTGTGACCTTGAGCAAGTCACTTAATCCTTTTCGCCTCAGTTCATCATCTGAAAAATGAGCAGGAAGAGGAAATGGCAAACCACTCCAGGATCTTTGCCAAGAAAACCCCAAAGGGGTCATGAAACAACTCAACAACAATAATAAAAAGATTATGAAAAACACACTGGAGACCCCAGCCATCAGTCTGTTTCCATGTTGTAACTAGGACTTGCCCTTGTGTTTTCTAAATTTGATACTAAAGCAAGTTCATGTTTGCTTGAGAGCAATATTGACTGACAGAAACCTGCCAGATGGCCACCTATGAGAAAGACACACAACCTCCAGTTGGGCATAAAAGGAACCTTATTGTGGGTATAGTAGGAAAGAAGCTTGCTTATTTTAAACTCAAATTGGTAATTTCTTCCTAGTTTGTACTTAGGTGGTTGTGTGTTTTGATTGATAAAGTTTAATAAATAAAGTAAGAAATGTAAGTCTAATTAATGTTTCTATCACATTAGTTAGTATATAGTAAATTAGTTATGCATATAATAAATAAGTTATACCACACATTATACATATCCAGAAAAGCCTAATGTAAAAAAAACAACCCACAGTATTTTCCATTTTAATGCAGCACTGGAAAGAGCAATAGGTCTGGCACTATAGATCTCGGGTTCAAATCCCAGCTCTGCCTTGACTACCTATATTACCCTGCACAAGTCACTTATTCACTTTAGGCCTCAGTTTTCCTATCTACAGAATGAGGGAATTGAACTAGCTATATTCAAAGGTCTCTTCCAGCTCCAATTTTATGATCTCATGATCTTCCCTAAAAAATAACTAAACAATTAAAACCCGGGTAAGCCCACGGCACGGAGATACACAGTAGCCTACTGATTCTAAGACCAGAAGCAATAAAAGCTAAATGTGTAACTCCCCCTGGGGATGAATACAGCAATATTTCTTTAATCGAGTAGAGGGTTCTTGACCCCAGGAGAACCAACCCTTCTGACCCTCACAAGAAACATTTCTGCCTTCTATTTGCAAAAGTACTCATTACAATACAATTGTTCAGTTCTCTCTTCCCTCCTCACTTCCAAGTCTAGACTTGGCTGATGTGGGTATATAATCCAATCTGTCATGCTAGATTCAGTGGAGTCACTCATGGATACCATATTTAGCACTTGGGCTGATCTTTGAATTCTGTGATTGCAAATGCTGCTTCTGTGCACTAGACTTGACTAAAAAAATTGAAGAATGTAAAAGTGTCCCTGCAACTGATCAAGGAATAGAGGGGGTGAGGAATTGCTAGTTTTATTGGGTTAACAAATCCCATTATTTTCTTCACAAAATCATAGCCTCTTTTAGTCTATCAGAGGTGTCAATGACAGACAATGCCTCCGATTGTTTTAGTTACAGTGGTATTCTCATTTTCCATAGTGATTAGTCTATTTAGTAATTTGGTGTCTGGAATCTGGTTTAAGTAAGACTTCATTCTTAAAGAGAGTTGATTAGTTTTGTTCTAGGAAACCAGTGACAGACTTTCTGGAGGCTTTGCAAACACAAGAGAATAAATATTCAGCCACATGGCTTGTGCCTAGATCTAACAAACCAATAAACAACAATAAAAACCTCACTGATTTTGAAATGTTTAAATCCAGTTAACAATTTTGTAAATATTTACCTAGATCTTTAATAAGAGACAGTGCTTCCCATGATATAAATGCTCCACTGCCATCATCAAGGGCTCCCTGCCCAACATCCCAGCTGTCCAAATGTCCACTGACCAGGACAACCTAGAAAATACAAATACAAAGACACTGATTTATTAAATGTGAAAATAAAAAACAGCAAAGATGGCACTCATTATCTGTATTTTAATTAACTCTTTATAAAACATGTAAAGAGAAAGCTTATGAAGTCATTAGACACAAGAGAATCTACAAATCCAATTCTCTACTCCTATGGTGCCTCTCTTCCAAGCCTCCATAGTATAATGGATAGATCAGTAGAATTAGAATCAAGAAAATCTATATTTAAATCCTTTCTCAGACACTTATTAGCCGTGCAGCACTGAGGAGTCATTTAAGTTTTCTGGGTCTATTTCTCGATCTTCAAAATGAAGGGGCTGTACCTTAGGGCCCTATTGAGGTCTGATGCATGAAGCTCCTTCCATCTTCAAATCTATGATTGTCTGACCTCTTCCCTTCATTCAGTGGTTTGCCCTTCATTTCAAAGAGGAAAATAACATCACAGTATAACATCTTGCACGTAAATTGGATTTAAGTGAGGCAGAGCTGAACAAAGTTGTCATCTTCACTCTTTCTTCCAGAGTCATTGATGTCCAGTGGCAAGACAAAAGTCAGAATGACCAGTGATGACCTGGGATGCAGCAAATGACCTTGGCATCTTCATGTCTGACCAAGCTCTAAGCACACCATGGTGCCTGCTTCAGCCACCATCAGAGCCACTGGAACAAAATGTCCTCATCTACCCATTCCATTGGGGAAAATTTTCACATGCTTGGGGCAGACATCCTCCCAACTCACTGATGGACTGAGGACTATCAGTTACTCTTCATTCAGTAATGAATTATTAGATTCTGTTCTGAGCAAGAATTTAAAATTTTATTTTATTCATATCCTCAGAGTCTATTCTAGTAACTGCTATGTATAATTGGTGTTTAATAAATACTTGATGTTCAATTGATGCATATGATACTCTCTTGGATTCCATGAAACAGTAGAGAGAACACTCTATTTAGAATCAAGGGCCTCAGTTTTAATTCTAGATCTGTCACTAACGACCCATGTGACTATGGGCAAGTTGCTTAATCTTTCTGGACTTCATCTTCCTCAACTATAAGATTTTGGGATTGGACTAAATAGTTTCTGAAGCTCCTTCTAGTCTTAAATCTATGTTCCTAAAGAATTTAGAGCAAGAAGGCTTCTCAGAGGATATAAAATACAGCTCCTTTATTTTACAAATGAGAAAACTGAGGTTTAAGAGATTAAGTGACTTGTCCAGGGTCACAGAGCTAGTATGTGTCTGGAGGAGGAGGGATTTTTATCCAAGTATTCCTGACTCCAGTCCATTATAATACTTAAATTTACTTTAATGTTAAATAAACCTGGAAATAATTCATCCTCTAAGAGGTAGAATCACTGCAGCTTTAAGATAATCATGCTTTATGATTTTTAAAAATTAGTTATATCCTCTTAGAAAAAGGATACAGTTTCCACCTGAATAATTTTTATGAGTAAATTTTGAATAACTGCCAAGTGAAGTTGGGCTAATTATCTAGATAATTAAGGCTAAGGGAGGTCTTTCATATTGAATTATCTTGATTGGCTGCCTTAAACAGTAACTGAGCTCTCTTCCTCTGTTGCCTCTATCTTCATAGACAAAACCAAAGTCCCATTTCATTCTACTCATATGTGGCTACTCCACTGTTCCCCTAAACTTAACAGCTAAGGAGCTGATTCAAGACCAATGATTCCTTTGACCCCAGGGAAAGAATGAATACATATTGCAACAGCAGGAAACTCTGATTCAAGAAATGGTGTAATCCCATTTGGGATGATATTCTAATCAGTTGGCATTCTCATTCCTCTTATAATCCCTGAACTGACACAATTAAAAGGAACACTAGCTTGGAAAAGAGTTTAGCTTTTTTTTTAATGAACTTTTACTTAGATCAGGATTTTTTTTTTAAAAAATAGAAAAAAAGTTATTTTTTTCCCTTGCAATCATCCTTTGGCATATGATTTTATGAACTGGGAAATGATAGTATTTGATAATGTTTTTCAAAATGTCTCCCTACTCAATCAAATCCTATTCATAATCATATGTAAAATCGGAAGTAGAAATATAGTCAAAGATGGACCAAAGTTTCAGGGAACTTAAGACATTCTATGAAATTTCGTCTTTGGTGTTTCTGTAGCATCTATATCCTTAACCTAAACAATGGAATAATGAATGGAAATACTGGAGATAGCAAGTTGTGAAGTAGAGAAAGAGCACTGGGTCTAGAGTTTGGTACAACCTTGTTTGAATCCCACCTTTGACATTTACTAGCTATGTGTCCATGGACAAGTCCCTGAACCTTTCAGTGCCTCGATTTCCTTATCTATAAGCACAGCACAATATTAACTGTAGTAATTATTCACTTTATGGGATTGTTATATTCTCAAAAGAGAAAACTAGTTATATAGAAAAGTTTCTTAATAATTAGAACTATCCATAAGTGGAATGTGTCTCTCTGATTTGATTATAAGCTTCTTGGGAGCAGGGACCATCTTTTGCCATTTTTTTTTTTTGTATCTCCAGAGCTTAGCACAATGCCTAGCACATAATAGATGTTTATTATATGTTTATAGAATGAATGAATAGATTGACTCAGGAAGAAGTGGATTGGTATCTCCTCTCTCTTCATTCAGCTCTTCAAGCAAAGGATGGATGACCACTTTTAGGGATGTTATAAAGATGTTATAAATATCATTGACAGTAGTGAGATGCAAAATAAAGTATGCTAGACTGTATGGGCCATGAGCTTTGAGTTTTGGAACTGCCACTAACCCATTTTATTGTCAATTCTAGAACAATTCATTTCACCTCATTAGACCTCAGTCTGATCATCTATAAAGTGAATGAGTTAGGATTTCTAAAGTGCCTTTCAGTTCTAACATTGTATAAACCCAAAGTCAAGGGATTTTGTCAGGAGACCTCTATTACTTCACTTAGTATCAATCCTTTGTATAACAGAGGGAAGCCTGAATAGAATTTTACCTTCTCCACGATCTTCAAGAACTAAATAGAAAAAAAGGTGCCATCCTTTTCCTAAGACCTTTTCGTAGACTATTTATTAGGTTCCCAAATCACCTACCACCATTCCCATTTGTCTCGTTTGTTATTGGTCAGGGACCAAGTTGTGTGGCCCTCTCTTATTACCAATCTTGTTTATGTTTGCCTTTTATTTCCAACACACTGTACTTAGGACCTCATGGAATTGATTGTGGTCACCCTTGCCAAACCACATGTAACAGGACACCAGACTTGCTTGAAAAATCTTGCATGCTTTCTCTGTTTATATATTTATCTTTTGAATTACTGATCTTGACATATGACTTAATTTTCTGCATCTCAAATTCTGCTACTTATACAGATTTATAGCTAAATAGGACTATGATTTCCTAGACGCACTATGGATAAGTGTAATATTTGTTTAACAATGTCAGCCAGTCGGATAGTTAGGCAATAAACATTTATTAAGGACCTACTACGTAACAGACACTAAGCTAAGGGCTGGTTTACAAAGAAAGGCAAAGAGATAGTCTCTGTTCTCAAGTAGCTTATAGTCTAGTGATAAAGACAATATGTAATCAACTATATAAAAGGGTTATCTACAGGCTAAATAGGAAAAAAGTTAAGAGAGGAAAGGTACTCAAATTAAAAGGCGTTGGAAAAGGTTTCTTGTAGGAGGTGGGACTTTGGCTGAGACTTCAAGGAAACCATGAGAAGCCAGGAGGCAGAGATAAGGAGGGAAGGCATCCTATGAATGGAGGACAGGCAGTAAAAATGCCTAGAGTCAAAGATGGAGAGTCTTGTTTGTGGAACAGCAAAGATGTCAGCATCACTGCACCACAGAATACATTCTGGGGTATAAAATATAAGACTAGAAAGGAAATGGGGAGAGGGAAAGTTATGAAGAGCATGAAAGCCAACCAGAAGATTTTATATTTTATTGGAGAATATTTTCTTTTATGTGCATGATATCATGAACTAGAAACTGGGAAACCAGGTGTCCTTGATTGTTTTTTTCCTCCCAGACTGATTACCTTGATCATATTGAATTGGATTATTTCAGGAGGTGAGAGTTATTTATGCTACCAAATTGAAATGATGACGCATTTCCCAGACCACAGGGGAAATCCTCAAATTCTTAACAATGAAGAACAGAAAAAGTCTGAAAAAAAAGATGAAAGAACTCAGCTTATTTAGCCTATAGATGGAACAGGTTAAAGGTTGACTTAATAATGGTTTTTAAATTTGATGGGGGTACTCTGTGGATGGTGAACAGCTGAGAATAAGAACAAAGAAAAGAGGATTAAACTAAAGCAACAAGAATTTGTGTTTCATTAAAAAAATTCCAGAGGGAAGTGGCTAATCATAGGACTACATTACATTGGACGACGGGGAAGCCTATTACTTATAGGATTTTAAAAATGGGATCAATTCATGTTTGGAATAGAAGCTTGAAAGGAAAGAAATGACTAAGAGAATAAGGTGACCTCTCTGGGTCCCACTGAGACCTATGATTCCATGTCAGTTTTCTTTGCATCCTACTGTTACAGAACCAATTTTAATGGGGAAGAATTTGTTTGAAAAAAAAAATCTAAAGATGTCATTAAAAGCAATAGAGGAGCTGGATGCACAGAAATAGACTTGTTCCGTAATAGAAAAAAGACTGAAAACAATCTTAAAGTCCAACAATTATGGAAATGGTTGTATAACTTAAAGTACATTAATCTCATTATAGAGTTACAGAGAAGTATCAGCTGCAGAGGGAGTTTTCTTATTGGGAAATCCTTGTGTTGATGAAATTATGAGTCTGGATATAGATATACATAAAATCTACATACATATGTATATGTTCACGCATAGTACCATAAACAACAAATATGAAGAAATGTAAGATAATTTAGAGACATATGAAGTAATATAAAGCAAAATCATCAGCCTAGGAAAAATAATTACACAGATTCACAACCTATATGTAATTTAGTAATTAAGGTTTAAAGAGATTATTTAGACTCAGAGAGATTAACTGACTTTCCTAGGGTCACAGAGCTTGCGTTAGCCAGTGTTAAAATATTCACACCTAGGTCTTCCAGTCTCCAAGTCTAGAACTCTAGCCACTGGGTTATGGGAGTCTTTTGTTATATGCCAGGTTTTGTCCTCAGCTCCTCACTCTTACTGATCAGGCATATCCAAGCAACCAGCTGCCAGATCTTCTTCTAGTTCCACAGTATCTCTCATGTCTGTTCTCTGGTCCCCCACTACATGGAGACCACCCTAGTTCAGACTCCCATCATATTTCACCCTAATTATTAAAATAGCTTCCTATTTAGGCTCTGCTTCAAATCTCTCTCCCTTCCAATCCATCCTATACACAACTACCAATGTGATTTCCCTTAAGCTCAGTTTTGACTATGTAACTCCCCCTACCTCCACTCTCTAGTCAATAAATTCCAGTGATCTGGAACAGCTGGATATGATGGTCTGCTTATTGTTTTTTATATATGATGCATCTCCACACCCTTGCCCTGGCAACCCTCTTGTCTGGAATCCATTCCTTTCTGAGCTCCATCTTTTGGAGTCTCTAGTTTCTTTACTCAACTCGTGTGTCACTTTCTATAGGAAACCTGTCTTGATTTCACAGATGCTAGTGCCTTTCATCTCCAAGTGACCTTTAATGTTTATATATATGTATATATATATATATATGTATGTATGTATATACATATATGTGGAGATATACACAGATATCTATGTGTATGTATATATGCATGCATCTTTACATATATATGCTCTCCTACATTAGAATTGAGTTTTTAGAGTGCATGGATTGCTTTACTTTCTCAAATCAGGAAATTGAACCTCAGAGATATTCAGTAAAGATCTGAGGTGGTAAACATAAGAACGGGATTGTTTTTTTTCTGAGAGCAGGTATCCCTATCTCTCTTTGCTTTGATCCCACTACAGATGGGAATGGGTGCTATGATCTATTCCATTTCCAAACTGAGCCATTCAATCTTCCTTGGGCAACCTATTAGCCCTCAGTTTCCCATGGCTCACTATACAGATAGGAGGTTTAGTTTACAAAGGTGATAAACGTTAGTCCTACTCCAACTCAATAAGCAATCTCTCAGTCTCTCTAGTGGTAGGGATTATACCTGACTCAGAAGCAGAATTTGAATCCAGATCCCATCACTTTATCCACTATACTACTTGAATCTGGATAGGAACTTTATATTTTACAAGAAACTTTTGGTGACCACATTTTGGTTACTTCTCAGTATAGACAAATGTGGCTTGGTTTAAACAAATGTTTCCCTATGCAAAGATAGGAAAAGTCTGAGGACTAGAAATAGGCCTCTTGATAGAAAGTAGTACCTAACCCTTATATAGGAAATACTGAGACTTCGCCCTCCTATTGATTTCTTATCTCCAGGCTTTGTGAGGCAGAGCCTTTGGGTGTTGATAGCTCTGAGGACATACATCACTTTCAAAAGGAAATGTGCCATCTGTCCAAAAGCTCACACTGACTGATGAGGTGCTCTTGGGAGAAGTGCTAAGTAAGGCTCGTCCACCCTGGCCCCTCTCATGTGCAGGAGGGACAGTCAGATTTGCTTCATGAAAGGAAAATCATGCCTGTTCCTGGTTGAAATCTCTTAGTGCATTATTGAACTGATAGATGAGGACAAAACATGAGGAGACCTAATTTATCTGGGGCTCAGGAAAGCCAAGCCATTGATGGATTTACAAAATGTGATTGCAAAGTATTCGGGGAGAGAAATGGCTGTAATGGATTAAAAATTGATTTGGGGATAGGGGAGCGGAGAATGTCTGTGGGAGGAAATCATTCTGATTAAATGAAGGCACTGGGGTTTGGAACAGCGGTAATGACTGGTTGCAATAGGAGATGATCTACTCTTAAGCAAGGGACAAAAGAGCCCTGTGACTATCCAATGAAATGTGCTAAGCCACATGAGAGCATGAGAGAAGCAGGACTGCCTTCCTCTGATAGTTCTTTAGCTTTGTCAGCTGAGGAGAATAAAGGAGAGAGAGAGAGAGAGAGAGAGAGAGAGAGAGAGAGAGAGAGAGAGAGAGAGAGAGAGAGAGAGAG
>NC_058130.1:635498663-635531500 GCF_016433145.1 Gracilinanus agilis | reverse complement strand
CAGGTTAAAGGTTGACTTAATAATGGTTTTTAAATTTGATGGGGGTACTCTGTGGATGGTGAACAGCTGAGAATAAGAACAAAGAAAAGAGGATTAAACTAAAGCAACAAGAATTTGTGTTTCATTAAAAAAATTCCAGAGGGAAGTGGCTAATCATAGGACTACATTACATTGGACGACGGGGAAGCCTATTACTTATAGGATTTTAAAAATGGGATCAATTCATGTTTGGAATAGAAGCTTGAAAGGAAAGAAATGACTAAGAGAATAAGGTGACCTCTCTGGGTCCCACTGAGACCTATGATTCCATGTCAGTTTTCTTTGCATCCTACTGTTACAGAACCAATTTTAATGGGGAAGAATTTGTTTGAAAAAAAAAATCTAAAGATGTCATTAAAAGCAATAGAGGAGCTGGATGCACAGAAATAGACTTGTTCCGTAATAGAAAAAAGACTGAAAACAATCTTAAAGTCCAACAATTATGGAAATGGTTGTATAACTTAAAGTACATTAATCTCATTATAGAGTTACAGAGAAGTATCAGCTGCAGAGGGAGTTTTCTTATTGGGAAATCCTTGTGTTGATGAAATTATGAGTCTGGATATAGATATACATAAAATCTACATACATATGTATATGTTCACGCATAGTACCATAAACAACAAATATGAAGAAATGTAAGATAATTTAGAGACATATGAAGTAATATAAAGCAAAATCATCAGCCTAGGAAAAATAATTACACAGATTCACAACCTATATGTAATTTAGTAATTAAGGTTTAAAGAGATTATTTAGACTCAGAGAGATTAACTGACTTTCCTAGGGTCACAGAGCTTGCGTTAGCCAGTGTTAAAATATTCACACCTAGGTCTTCCAGTCTCCAAGTCTAGAACTCTAGCCACTGGGTTATGGGAGTCTTTTGTTATATGCCAGGTTTTGTCCTCAGCTCCTCACTCTTACTGATCAGGCATATCCAAGCAACCAGCTGCCAGATCTTCTTCTAGTTCCACAGTATCTCTCATGTCTGTTCTCTGGTCCCCCACTACATGGAGACCACCCTAGTTCAGACTCCCATCATATTTCACCCTAATTATTAAAATAGCTTCCTATTTAGGCTCTGCTTCAAATCTCTCTCCCTTCCAATCCATCCTATACACAACTACCAATGTGATTTCCCTTAAGCTCAGTTTTGACTATGTAACTCCCCCTACCTCCACTCTCTAGTCAATAAATTCCAGTGATCTGGAACAGCTGGATATGATGGTCTGCTTATTGTTTTTTATATATGATGCATCTCCACACCCTTGCCCTGGCAACCCTCTTGTCTGGAATCCATTCCTTTCTGAGCTCCATCTTTTGGAGTCTCTAGTTTCTTTACTCAACTCGTGTGTCACTTTCTATAGGAAACCTGTCTTGATTTCACAGATGCTAGTGCCTTTCATCTCCAAGTGACCTTTAATGTTTATATATATGTATATATATATATATATGTATGTATGTATATACATATATGTGGAGATATACACAGATATCTATGTGTATGTATATATGCATGCATCTTTACATATATATGCTCTCCTACATTAGAATTGAGTTTTTAGAGTGCATGGATTGCTTTACTTTCTCAAATCAGGAAATTGAACCTCAGAGATATTCAGTAAAGATCTGAGGTGGTAAACATAAGAACGGGATTGTTTTTTTTCTGAGAGCAGGTATCCCTATCTCTCTTTGCTTTGATCCCACTACAGATGGGAATGGGTGCTATGATCTATTCCATTTCCAAACTGAGCCATTCAATCTTCCTTGGGCAACCTATTAGCCCTCAGTTTCCCATGGCTCACTATACAGATAGGAGGTTTAGTTTACAAAGGTGATAAACGTTAGTCCTACTCCAACTCAATAAGCAATCTCTCAGTCTCTCTAGTGGTAGGGATTATACCTGACTCAGAAGCAGAATTTGAATCCAGATCCCATCACTTTATCCACTATACTACTTGAATCTGGATAGGAACTTTATATTTTACAAGAAACTTTTGGTGACCACATTTTGGTTACTTCTCAGTATAGACAAATGTGGCTTGGTTTAAACAAATGTTTCCCTATGCAAAGATAGGAAAAGTCTGAGGACTAGAAATAGGCCTCTTGATAGAAAGTAGTACCTAACCCTTATATAGGAAATACTGAGACTTCGCCCTCCTATTGATTTCTTATCTCCAGGCTTTGTGAGGCAGAGCCTTTGGGTGTTGATAGCTCTGAGGACATACATCACTTTCAAAAGGAAATGTGCCATCTGTCCAAAAGCTCACACTGACTGATGAGGTGCTCTTGGGAGAAGTGCTAAGTAAGGCTCGTCCACCCTGGCCCCTCTCATGTGCAGGAGGGACAGTCAGATTTGCTTCATGAAAGGAAAATCATGCCTGTTCCTGGTTGAAATCTCTTAGTGCATTATTGAACTGATAGATGAGGACAAAACATGAGGAGACCTAATTTATCTGGGGCTCAGGAAAGCCAAGCCATTGATGGATTTACAAAATGTGATTGCAAAGTATTCGGGGAGAGAAATGGCTGTAATGGATTAAAAATTGATTTGGGGATAGGGGAGCGGAGAATGTCTGTGGGAGGAAATCATTCTGATTAAATGAAGGCACTGGGGTTTGGAACAGCGGTAATGACTGGTTGCAATAGGAGATGATCTACTCTTAAGCAAGGGACAAAAGAGCCCTGTGACTATCCAATGAAATGTGCTAACCCACATGAGAGCATGAGAGAAGCAGGACTGCCTTCCTCTGATAGTCCTTTAGCTTCATCAGCTGAGGAGAATAAAGGAGAGTGGAAAAGAGAGAGAGAGAGAGAGAGAGAGAGAGAGAGAGAGAGAGAGAGAGAGAGAGAGAGTCTAAGTGAGCTTCTTTTCCTTAGACCACAGAAACATAGTTTCAGAGCTAAAAGGGACCTTAGAGGCAATCAGGTTTAAACCTTTACTTTATCTACAAGAAAAGTAGGGCTCAGAGTTTATGACTTGCCCAGTAAAGATCTAGGGCAGGATTTAAACACAGATCTTCCAGATCCTAAATTCAAAGCTCTATCCACTATGCCATCAAGATGGCTAACAATACTAACACTGAATTTTGTCTCTCCTTTTAGTCAAATTCTTTAGGAATATGTGAGAAGAACCTTTTACAACTCAAGCAGAGTAAGATCTAAAATAATGTAGAAATCACTTGTTGTGGAGTTTAAGGACTTTCTGGAAAGCCAATAGGCCTTGGAGCCAAAGAACTTGCATGCTAGCCTTGCCTCTCATGTGACCTTAGAAATAGAATATATATATATAACACTATACATACATGTATGTTAGAAAATACAATTTTAGCAACCATGTGGCCTTAGAAATAGAATATATTTATATATACATTACATATTTATATATTTATAGAAATCTATGTATTTATATTTATTCATTTGAATATATTTTACACACATGTATGTGTACATATAAAAATATAAGAAAATATAATTCAATAGAAGAATATTATATTCATTTTCATTGAGGTCACTTCTATATCTAAACCTATGATCTCATGATTCCTAGTTATCTCAGGTACTATAGAGATTCAGTCCAACCTCCTAGGGTTGCTAGGTGGTCAGGTGGAGAGAATGATGAATTCAGTCAGGAAGAATTGAGCCCTTCCTCAAACAGCTACTTAACTATGATCCTGAGCAAGTCACCTTACTTCTCTCAGGATCAGTTCCTCCTGGTAAAAAGAAGATAATAATAGCATCTTCTTCCTAGGGTTGTTGTAGGAATCAAACAGGATAACATATACAAAGTCCTTTGCAAACCTTAGAAAGATATATATATATATATGTGTGTGTGTGTATGTGTGTATGCATTTATATATAATATATATGTATATACAGTAGCTATTATCGCACCTCCTATATCCACATTTAAGCATTGTATAATATGAACTAATGTCCTCTGTCTCAGTTTCCTCATCTATGAAATGAATGGGAAAGAAAGCTTATATCTTAGGGCTGTTGTGATCAAAAAGAGCTTCATAACTTCAAATTTTCTATTAAATATTACCTATTAGAATAAGCCCTACTGTTTTTTGCTTTGACCTTTTTGTCCCATTATCATGAGTCTTAGAATTCTTCTATACCTAAGATGGTTTCTGAAATCATAGAAGTCATATGAGAGCCTGTAGTAAAACTGTATATGGTTAATTAGACCAGAACGATCAATCAAAAGACATTTGCTAAATGCCTACACTAGGTGCCAAGCACTATCTTGGGCATTGGAGGTACAGAGACAAAATTAAACAAGTTCTGAAAACAAGGAGCCTATACTCTATCAAGGGAGATCCTCCCTGATACACATATAAATATATTCAAGGTAAATACAATTTAATTGGCATGGTCGAGGGAGTATTGCAGATGGTCAGGACACATCTCATGTAGAAGGTGACATTTGAAAGAAGCTTTGAAGGAAATAGGGATTCTAAGAGGCAAAGGTGAGAAGGGATTATGTTTGAAGCATGGGGGACAGTCTGTACAAAGGAGTGGAGATAGAAGATGTGTCATGAGGATCAGCAAATCTAAGTTTGGCTGGCCTATAAAGTGTGACAAAATGGCAAATACATGAAAAGAATGGAATGTTAGATTGAAGTCAGGTTGTGAAGGGGTTAAAATGTCCCTAAGAGGTTTATTTTATTTGATACTAGAAGTTAAAGGGAGCTATTGCAGTTTACCTAGTAGAGAAGTGCTTTAAAAATATTTGTTGTGTGCTGGATGCATTAGAGAGGGAAGAAACTTGAAGCAGGAAGAGCAACTAAATGACAGTTGCAATTGTCCAGGTCACAGATAACTAAGGACCTGAATAAGGGTATTTCTCAGTGAATGTAGAAAAGGGAAGAAAGGCAAAAAAATAAAGGGATACAATTGAAAAGATTTGGCAACTGAGTGGATATATTTACATTGTGAAGAGTAAGGAGCCAAGAATGACTGAGATTGTGAACCTAGAGGACTGAAATGATAGTGGGGCACTCAACAGAATTAAAGGACTTACAAAAAGGGGTATTTTGGAGAAAAGATCATGAGTTCTGTTTTGTACATATTGAGTTTAAGATTTCCATGGGACATCTAGATGGCAAAACATCTAGATGGATAGAACACTGGGCTTGAAATAGGGAAGACATCTTCATGAGTTCAAATCTGGTCTCAAATAATTACTAGCTAGGTGAACCTGGACAAGTCATTTAACCCTGTTTGCCTCAGTTTCCTCATCTATATAGTGAACTAGAGAATGAAATGGTAAATCATTCTAGTAACTGCCAAGAAAACCCCAAATGGGGTCATGGAGAGTCAGACATGACTGAGAATGACTGAATAACAAAATTTAAGTGTCAAAAAAACTCAGAGATGAGGGCAGGTACAACAATGTCAAATGTTGCAGACAGGTTGAGAAGGTTGATGACTGAGAAAAAAACATCAGATTCTATGATTAAGAGATCAATGGAAGGAGAAGGAAAGGGAACAAGCATTTGTTAAGTACCTACAATGTTCCAGGAACCATGCTAGCCTTTATAAATGTTATTTCATTTGACCCTCACTACAAGTCTGGGAGGCAGGTGCTATTATTATTTCCATTTTACAGTTGAGGAAATTGTGGCAGAAAGAAGTTAAGTGATTTGTCCTGTGTCACATAGCTAGGCAGCTAGGTGGTACAAGTGGAGAGAGCATTGGGCCTAGAATCAGGAAGACCTGAGGTTTAATCCAGCCTCAGACAGATACTTATTAGCTGTATGAACTTGGGTAAGTCTTTTACAAGTTACTTAACCTCCACTTGCTATGGTTTCTTCATTGTAAAGTGGGTAATAACAGTACCTACCCCACAGATTTGTGAGAGTAAACTGAAATGATACTTTTAAAGCAATTTTGAAATCTTAAGGTATTATATAAGAATGCTATTAGCTGTTATCATCAAATATTGTTATGTTTGATGACAACTTAATTTTATGACATGAGAATGACTCTGTATATAGAACGACCCTATCAATCCTAAGATTCTGGTACAATGGGCTTAAAATTTTAATCAACAGGAAACCAGATTCTCCTGAATGACACAGTCAGTTTTCCAAGTGTAGCCCACCTTTACTCCTGAGAACGGGGCAGCTAAGTAGTAGAATGGATAGTGTACTGGGTCTGAAGCCAGGAAGATTCATTATCTTCCTGAATTCAAATCTGGCCTCATATACTAGCTGGGTGATGATGAACAAACCACTTATTTTTATTTTCCTCAGTTTCCTCCTCTGTAAAATGAACTGGAGAAGGAAATGGCAAACCACTCCAGTATCTTTGCCAAGAAAACCCCGAATAAAGTCACCAAGAGTAAGATGCAACTGAAACAAATGAACAACACCCTCCTTTAGAATGTAAGGAAGCATTTTGAGAGTAAGGAAGATGTTTGTACTTTTGTAGCTTTCATACTTAGTAAAATGTGTGGTGCATTGTCAGTACTTAATAAATGCTGACTTAACTGGCCTTCACCTTTCTCATGCTGATCCTTTATTTCTCTGTGTAACTTTAAAGATCTGCTCATAATCTCAATTTTTCATCTCAGGTGAACAAGGCTAGAGACTTTTGAAGGAAGCCTCAGTGAACATCTTTCTTTCCACAAAAGGGCTATTGCAAATATTACGTACTTCATTAATTTGTACACTTGTCCAAAGTAATACTAATTTTACATATTGATCTTGGTCCCTTCTTATCTCATTGCATTTAGGATAATAGATTTGAGGCTGGAAAAGATTTCAGATGTCATCCAGTCTGACCTCTTCATTTTGCAAACGAGGAAATTGGAGGGCCTTGTTTTTTAAATGACTTCCCCAAAAGTCACACAGAATGTAAATAGTTGAGAAGATAAGATTTGAACCTAAGGCATAGAATTATAGCATTTCAAAGTTGGAAGAGGCTAGCTGACTTGACCCATATCTCAAAAATAAGCCTTAGTACAACATAGCATCCAGGCTCCTCTTGGAGACTTTCAAAGACAGAGAACTCACTTCTTGAGGGCAGCTCATTTCACTGTTGGACAGCTCCAAATGTTAACAAGTTCTTCCTGAGCCTGAGCCTGAATCTGCATCTACCCAACACTTCTGTGTCCCTCCTTTGATGCCAAGTCCAGTACTTTTCCAACTCTACAATGTAACATATTATCTAGACAAACTATGTTTTTTACAAGTTTTGTGAGAATCTGAGAAAATGTATGTACATTGTATATACATAGAGGTAGGCAAAAGTGGGGATGGGGGAGTCTTAAGCACTTGAAAAGCAATGTAATAAATCTTAACTTCCAAGGTCCTGATTAAATGACAGAGTTTCAGGAGGACCAGAAGTGACACTCCTAGTCTCACAAGACTCAAAAGCCATTAGCTTCTAAAACCTGCTGATTAGCTTTTAAGGGTTCAGTACCTCGACTCTCAAAAAGCATTCTGAAAGCTACTGCTCTACAGAGTCCAAGGTTGGGCAGGGAGAACTGTCACCCTGTAAGAGAGCACTGAAATAACTTACCAACTAACAGTGCTAAGTGATGGGTCAGTGACAAGGCAAAGAAGGGAGCCTGAGAAACATGAACTGTCATAACGTGCAAAGAAGGAAGAGAGGCCCAAGAGAAATTAATCTAAATTAGCTGTTATTCCACCTTGAGGGTTGATAAGGGACTACTATAAAAAAGAACATGAGGGAGAGACAAGGTAATTTTAGATCTTTATAGAGCCCAGGAATACTTTGCCTTAGCTTCCCCTTCCTAAAATCAAAGTTAATTAAAATGATCATCATGGAAATGGAAGACTTTCTCTTCATCAAAGGCAGCAATGGCGTTTGCTGGCATTTCACAGATTTGGGTTTATGAGGTCAACCCTTAGGAAGCTCTTTATTTTCTCTTAAGTACTTCACCTGGTGATAGTCTACCTTAATCACAGGCTAACTGTGGTGCCTGGTTTATTGCCTTGGATCCCGATAGGTGGACTGCTCACTGATGTAGTTCACTAAGTGAAAAGACTTAGGCTGCTTTCTCATTGAATTATACTTTTTAAAAAAAATAGATCTATTTGTTAAAACAGCCTAACATAAAAGTCAACTACTATTAGCATAAATGTTGTATGTTAATAAGCCTTACAACTAAAATTACATTTAAATATTAAGTCCTTACTAGGATGACCTAGATAAGTAGTAATTCCAGTTCCTTATTCCCTTTCTTCCTCCCTCTTTTCATTCCCCTCTCTTCAGGAAGCTAATTGAACACTTCTTATGAGAGGAAATTTATTATTTCATGAGACTGGCCACTCCTTCTGGGGGTAGTAGGAGCTTCAGTTATTTGGAAGCTTTTTTTCATGGAGCTGAAATCTGCCCTCTCCCCAAATTCCACCCAGTAGTTGAGCCAAATTTATAAAAACTGAGAGCTATTCTCTAATTGTTCCAATGATATGAACAGGAAGTTTTCAGAAAAAATGAGTCACATTTAAAAATGCTCTAAATCACTATTGATTAGAGAAATAGAGATTAAAGCAACTCTGAGGCACCAATATCATACTTATGAGATTGGCTAAGATGACAGAAAAGAAGAAAGATAAATGCTGGAAGGGACATGGAAAAATAGTTACACTGATGCACTATAGGTGGAATTGTGAACTGGTCCAACCATTCTGGAAGGCAATTTAGAACTATGATAAAAGGCTGTAAAACTGTGCATACCCTTGACCCAGCAATAAAACTACTTAGTGTGTATAAAAAAAAGACAAAAGGAAAAAGACCTATTTATGCAAAAATATTCACAGCAGCTCTTTGTAGTGGAAAAGCTGGAAATTGAGCAGGTGTCCCTCAGTTGGACAATTTGAACAAGTTTTGGTATATGATTGCGATGGAATACAATATGGAATACAAACCATGAGAAACATGGTTTCAGAAAAACCTGGGAAGTCATATATAAACTGAGGTAAAATAAAGTGAGAAGAACCAGGAGAATGTTGTTCACAGTTATAGAAATATTGTAATGATGATTGTAAGTGTAAAAGATTTGGCTACTCTGATCGAGACAATAATGATCCAAGACAATTCCAAAAGACTCATGATCAAAAATGCTGTCCACCTCTAGAGAGAGAAGATGAACTCTGAATGTAGAGTAGATTGAAACATATTTAAAAATCTTTTTTTTCAATATGAGTAAAAAGCAAATATTTTCATGACTTCATATATAAATGAAAGAATTTAAAATTTAAAAATTTAAATGATAAAAGTAAATTTAAAAATTAAGGTAATGAAGACTAATTGGTCAATAAGTCAAGCCAACCAAGATCCACCAATTAAGGATTTAGTGGTTGCTATTCTCTCAACCTCCCATACCTCTACTTCCTTTTGCTGTAAAATTTAGAAAAAAATTGTTAATACTCATTTGCCTTCACTTCCTCTATTCTCATTCACTCCTCAGCTATTTGCAGTTTGGTTCTAATGTTATCATTTATTCAAACTCTCTCCAAATTACTAATTCTCACTTGGTCAACTTTTGGTTGACTTGATTTGTTGACCAATTAATTCTCTTTTGTTTTCTCAGTCTTCCAACTACTTGACCTATCTGCTACTTTTGAGACTGTTGACTACCTTCTACTCTCCTCTCTGCAATTTCATGACACTGCTCTCTCCTATATTTCTTCCTACCTCTATGATCATTCCTTCTCAATCCTCTGTGTTAGATTACTATCAAATATTTATTTATTGGTATGGGTTGATGGATCAGGTTGACTTCTAATGGCTGATATAGTAAAAGGTTTTTGTTTTCATTTTTAAAAGAGGGGAAGACTTGTACATGTTTGAAGGCAGAAGGGAAAGAATGAATGGATAGAGATTAGAGAGGCAAGGGATGACACAGAGACTGATACCCTGTTAATCAGTTCTGGTCTTTGGGATTAGATGAAAATTGACATTACATTTTGTTAAAATGCTCAGAGTTATGAGAAAAAAACCTTATTTTTTCCAAACATACATTTTCACACCCTTAAACACAGTATTTAAAGTTTTCAGATAGGTATAAAGAGTCTTATCCACATCTAATTCTGGGCCAACTTCATGGTACCATGCTATTATCCCCCATTCACCCCTTCAATCCAGCTCTCAAAGCTCCTGCTTTGTGTTCCTGGGCTTCTGATGGTTAAACATCCACCATCTGTATCATGGATTCATGTCAACCACTCTCTATTTCTCAGTTATCTTCACACCATGAAGCACAGTTTCTTCCATCCTATCCCCCTTCCTCCTCTAGCTTGGATAACAATAATCAAATCAATACCACCTAAACATTTTTGGGGTCATACTTTCCCTAGATATCTTGTCTTTTTCTAACAGAATGTAAGCTCCTTGGGGGCAGGAACTATCTTTTTTGCTAGTGTGGTTTCCTCAGTGCTTAGCATAGTATTTGACAAGTAGGAAATGTGTTAATAAAAGCTTTCCCATTCAGGGACTGATGATTAAGAACCAGCACTAAAACTCTTTAGAAGCAAGAAGGGTGAAAATGGCAAGAACCCATATTATCTTAAATATAATCTCCTTGCAACCTTCTAAGCTTCCTCTCTGATGATTCCAGGTTCACCTCAATCTGTTGAAAGCTGCAGCTTCGACTTGATACCATACTGAGAGACGAGAGGCTCAGAAAAATCATAAACACATATTCCTCAGTCTTCTGTAGAAGAGCAAATACCTGTGAGTACAAGTGTGAAAAAAGATGGCTAAAAAGTGTTTCCAAAGAGAGACACGAAAATTGTTGGCCTCCCTGAAGTTCTGACCCTAAGTCATCTCTAAGGGGACTTATTTTTGCAAAAGCTAAACTAAACCTAAGTGTTTTAGCTTCTTTCATTTGATTATCTTTTAAATATTGCCAGCTACCTAGCCCCCCCAGTCCTGAAGTGCTAATTAGAATTTAAAGCAAAAATGACCAGTTCAAACACACACCAAAAACCCTTCCCCAGCACACATACACAAAACATATTCTTCAACTAAATGAAAATTTCCCCCTCTCCTCATCTTCAATAAACACAGCGATTACAAACAAACAGGTTACTTTCTTAGCTCTCCAAAGTGAGAAAAAACCACCAAGGTGAGATAAGCCAATCTCTTCAGTGCCCAGTTGAGAAAAGAGGAGTGAAGTGATCTCACAAATGGTAAGTAGGGGAGTTGAGACTGAAACCCTGTCCTCTGACTCCAAATTCATTACTCTTTCAAATGAATCAGAAAAAAAAAGTTCCAATGTATCTTCCCCTGGGATTCTAAAAATTTAGTCCAATCTCTATACGTTCCACATTAATACAAAGTGCAGTGATGACAAATGATATGCAGAATAGGGTCCAGGAGTTTTGTAAGATTCCAAACCATTAAAAAGGAACAAAATATCTTAAATATAACTGTGCTTAATGAGGTAGGAATACAAATGAATATATTTTAGAAAGACTGTCAAAAAGGAAAAGAGCAAGAGTTAAAACTAAAAATATTTTCACATTTTAATCCTTAAAAAGAAATTGAATTAACTGGAAAAGCTTACTCTCTACCAAATATTTCTACTGTAATAAGGTTACCATTTCCATTTCCAACTGTCCTGAAAAGCTTGTGAGATATGAGGCTGCTCTCGACTCATAAGCCCACATAAGAGACTTATCTTGTCTTCCTTTAAGAATGAGAACTACTGGGGGCAGCTAGATGGCTCGGTGAATTGAAAGTCAGGCCCATAGATGGGAGGTCCTGGGTTCAAATTTGGTCTCAGACACTTCCTAGTTGTATGACCCTGGGCAAGTCACTTAACCTCCATTGCCTAGCCCTTACTTCTATTCTGTCTTGGAACCAATAGAGAGTACTGATTGTAAGATGAAAGGTAAGAGTTAAAAAAAAAGAAAGAGAACTAGCTCCACAGGATATTCAAAAAGGAGTCAATGTCACCATGGAATGGGTGACATAGGGGTCAGCCATTAACTTCTCTTATTAATGTTTGGGAGAAGTCACTGGATTTGGAGAAATTATAGATTGCATCTGTGACAAAGCTGGTAGGGGTAAGTAGGGGTGAGCTGTAGTTAACATTATAATAATATTAAACTAAATTTAAACTTAAAAAAAATTAAACTAAATTAATAATAAACTAATAAAAATAAAATGAAATGTTAAATCTTAAAATTAAATAATGTTAAAATAGCATAACAAACTAAAGAACTTAGGGCCCTATCATGATGGTCTAAATGAACAGGATGAAATTATAACATTATAGAATTCAGATGAATCTCATACAGTATGCCCTGTCTATACCTGAACTGGTTCAAAACATCTACAAAAATATCTAAAAAGTGGTCATTTATAGATTTGAAAGCCCATGAGGAATTATTTCAATTCAACATATATTTATTTAGCACCTTTTATGTCCATAGTAATCACAATTTCAAAATGAAATTCATTCTACTTTTGGACAACCCTAATGGTTAGGAAGATTTCCTCTCATGCAGCCAAAATTTGCTATTATGGTAGAAAATAGACTTAGACCAACATCTCACTCCACACACCAGGATAAAATCAAAATGGAAACTTGATCTAGAAATAAAGGGAGACACTATAAACGAATTAGGGGAACATGGAAACATTTACCTGTCAGACTTATTGATAAGGGAAGAATTTATGACCAATTGAGATATAGAGAACATTATGAAAAATGAAATGGATAATTTGGGGGACATTAAAATAAAAAGGTTTTGTACAAACAAAACCAATGCAACCAAGATTAGAAGAGAAATAACAAAGTGTGTGTGTGTGAGTTTTATAGCAAGTTTCTCTGAAAAAGACCTCATTTCTCAAATACATAAAGAACTGAGTTAAATTTAAGAATACAAAGCATTCCCCAGTTGAAAAATGGTCAAAGGATATGAACAGGTAGTTCTCAGAGGAAGAAACTGAAACTTATAGACTTAAGAAAAAATTTCTCTAAATTACTATTGATTAGAGAAATGCAAATTAAAGCAACTCTGAGATACCACCTCACACTTAACAGATTGGCTAACATGACCAAAAATGAAAATGATAGATTTTGGAGGGGATGTGGGAAAAATGGATCACTAATACACTACTAGTGAAACTGTGAACTGACACAACCATTCCAGAGAACAATATGAAACCATGCTCAAAGGGCCATAAAACTATGTGTATCCTTTGATCCAGCAATACCACTACTGAGTTTATATTCCAAATAGATTAGAGATAAGTGGAAAGGGTCCACCTGTACAAAACCATTCTTAGTAGTTCTTTTTGTAGAGATAAAGAATTGGAAACTCAAATTTGTTTTAATTATTATCGCTTTATAACATTGCTTGAAATCTAGTATGACTGAGCCTCCTTCCTTCACATTTTTTTCTTTGTTTTCCTTGATATCATTGACCTTTTGTTCTTCTGAGTGAATTTTGCTGTTAAATTTTTTATAGTTCTATGAAAACTTTTTTGGGTGGTTTGATTGGAATGGGACTGAATAGGTAAAGCAGAAAAATTCTAATCCCCTTGAGACAGAGGATAGCACTCTGGGATTGGGATCAGGAAGGATTAAATTTAAATCTGGTCTCAGATTCTTAGTTTTGTGAGCTTGGTAAATCACTGAACCTCTCTTTGCCTTAGTTTTCTCAGGTTTAAAACAAATAATAATAGCACCTACCACCCAGGGCTGTGGTGAAGAGCAAATGAGCTAACATTTGTAAAGCACCTACCACAGTACTTGGCACATAGTAAGCACTATACAAATTTTCCTCTCTCCCTTACTTCTACAAATCTCTCCCCCCTGAATATTTAAAGGGAATTTCCATCCTTCTCCTCCTGGCACAAGACAGGGCATTAGACATCTATAGGTCCTCCAAAATATCCTAACATAGAATGGTCTACAGTCTCTGTACTATCTTAGTTATCTTCTTTTAGAATCAGAAGAAAGGAAGAAATAAATATTTATTAAACTCCAACTATGTGTGGGGTATTTTGTTAAGTGCCTTACAAATATTTCATTTGATCCTTACAACTCTGCCAAGTGAATCTTATCATCATCATTGGTGTTTCCCTTATTGTCATCATCATTGTTGTGGTCGTCATCATCATCATCCCAATTTTACTTTTTGAGGAAATTGAGGCAAACAGGGTTAAGAGACTTACCAAGGATCACATAGCTAGTAACATTTCTGAGACTCTACTTGAACTCAGGTTTTCCTGACTCCATGACCAATGCTCTACCCAGTGTGCTACCTTGCTGCCTCTGCAGTTTAGAATATCTCTAGATTTAAAACACTCTTACTAGTGCCCAGAATCAGCACACTACTCCAATTACAGTCTGACCAAAATACAATACCCAGCAGTATGATCACCTTCATAAGTGTGAATACTCTCTCCCTATGAATTCAGATAGCTTTTTTGCCTGTCACATCATACTGTGAACAAAGTCATTAAAGGAAATTTTTCTTTGACGTGATCAGTTCTAATCTGGAACTGGCCAAGAATTTCTTCCCCAGCATACCTAATGAATACACACATACACCCTTCCCCCATCCTGTTCCACTTTCAGATCATTCGAATTCTTGGACAGATATGCCTTAAAACTGAGCCCAAATCTCTCTGTCTATAGCTTCCTCCTATTGTTCTTTTTATATACTTTTTTACAAATTATATATAAATATAATTTTAAATAATTGTTTTCTTACATTTTATGAACTATGCCTTCTCCTTGCCTCCCAACCCTACTTCCTTCCCAAGATGGTAGGTAATATAACATAGGTCATATATGTGTTATCATACAATCCATATTTCCTTGTCCATCATGTTGTGAAAGAAAACACATATTGCTTACACTAAAGAAAAATTCATGGAGGAAGTAAGGTGAAGAATAGTATGTTTCAATAAGCAATGGGCATAAATGGATAGAAAGAGGAAGATTTTCATTTGATATCAGGAAAATGTCAAAAGTGGAATGGGCTGTTTCATAAACTTGTAGGCTTTCCCTCATTGGAAAAGCATGAAAGACTTCTTATTGGGTATGCTGTGATGGGAATTTTTGTTTTGCTATATATTGTTAGAGGAGATTTGAAAGCTTTTGCCCTTCTCAAATTCCGTGATGCTATGAACTAGTTGTAAAAAAATCTGAGCTGGACAAAAAAGTCATCTAAGAATCACTGGTCTTCCAGAAAAATATGATGAACTAGCATCAATAACAGCAACAGCAAAAAACTACAACATCAAACAACAAAACCCTCCCAAAAGTATTTTGGGAGATGATACCATGCCATAGTATCATCGAATCCATAGAATGCAACCAGAGATGAGGCTTGAGTTCAGTTCTTTCAAAAACATGAATGTTAATCTTCTGAGAACCCATGACAAAGATTAAATATAGTAAGTAGCAAGGAATAAATAGATTGTGCTTCAAGGAAATACAGTCACAATGATGTAGAACTACTGTCCATGAGAAATGAATGAAAAAAATTAAATAGGCTATACTGAAAATTAAAAAAAAACCTGCCTTGCCCCCCCCAATAAATTATCCAGAACAGACAAACATAATAAGGGTGAAATAGATTGGCTCAAAACTGATGGCACAAGTGTTTATTAGAAAAAACAAAGTTAGTTAAAATCTTTGATATATAAACATAATAGATAAACTAAATTTAAAAGGTTTGACTGGTTTGAAGGGCTAAATGATTATTCATTGTTCATATCAGTGATTCCCAAAGTGGGTGTCACCACCCCCTGGCAGGTACTGCAGAGATCCAGGGAGGCGGTGATGGCCACAGGCACATTTGGGGGCGGTGAATAACTGTAAGGGGGCAGTGATAGTATGTGACAGGGGGTGCTAATTAATATTTTTTCTGGAAAGGGGACAGTAGGCCAAAAAAGTTTGGGAACCACTGGTTCATACTCTAGATTATGCACATTCTAAAAGAAGAAAAAAGGCTATTACCATTTTGCAATTCTACCTGCTTGAAGGGTCAGGGGAGAAATATCTCTTCTGTGGGATCTTCCCCAATGTGTTGAGGTAAAAGTGTTTGCTACTTTCTCAAATCATCTTATATTTATTTATCTACTATATATCCAATAGAATACAAACACTTCAAGGATAGGGACTACTCTTCATTTTGCTTTGAAATCCCCACTACCTAGAACAGAGACAGTGTGATATATATAATATATAATGATAATCACCAAAAACAATAATGGTAAAATAATAAGAATGAGGGCAGGTGGGTAGCTTAGTGGATTGAGAGTCAGGTCCAGATATAGGAGGCCCTGGGTTCAAATCTGGCCTCAGACCCATCCTAGCTACGTGACCCTCGGCATGTCATTTGACCCCCATTGTCTAGCCCTTGCCATTCTTTTGCCTAAGAACCAATGCACAGTAATGGAAGGTAAGGATTTTTTAAAAAAGAATAAATCTCAGTGCTATAAAGAGCATCGCATTACTGAACTTGTAATTGTAATTGGTAAATATAAATCCAAAGATGGCACATGGCTTGTGTCAAATATTAAATTAGTAAATATGATTCCAGATATAAGGATAAAATTCTTAATGTACACCAAGGAAAGATGGAGACTGATAGTTTTAAGTCTCGGTCCAGAGAGCTTATTGAAGCAATGAATGAAGGCCATACCTTCAGATACTGTGGACCTCTCCAGGCAAGGCACATTAAACATCAATATATCAAGGGGAAGCCTATAGCTGATATATTAAGAAGCTTAGTGAAATTCTTAAATCACAGTTTAATGGGAAGAGCACATGTAAAGCAATTAACACCTATGAAATCTCAGTCTGCTGGAATTAAACAACAGACAAGAATAGATTTGGAAAGTATCCTAATAGAAATCCTAAAAAGGAAAAATAGCCCTGTATACAGTAATAACAAAGGATAGAGTCTATCACTCTAAGGCAGCTATAGGAAGATTAACATTTCCTTATCAAAAATGAAGAAGAAGATGGAAAGACATTCTAAGGTTACATGATAAGTAGGTTAAAAATGGGAAAAGCTAAAACTAAGTACATTCCATTGCATTTGTCTGAAGCTGAAATATTTGTCTCCAAAAGGAAACTTTGAAATTTCTATGAGAGAAGAACCAAAAGATATTCTGGAGCAACATTTCTATGAACTTAGTCAACCGTGTGTCAAGAAATTAAAAAAAAAGTCTTGAACACATGGATGAATTGTGGATTTGTTTGTGGAACACAAGAGATTTATAATAGCAGTTCATCCTATTATCATCAGAAATTAGAAAGATTATCCTCAGGAGCCAGGACTTAAAAGTATGTTATTCAGATTATTATCTAATGATTATCCAGATTGTTATCTAAATTTTGATTATAAAAGGATATGCTATCAGATAGCTGAGGGATATAACAGATAGAGAACTGGGTCAGGAACATCTAAGTTCAAATCTGGCCTCAGATGCTTACCACTGTATGACCCTGGCCAAGTCATTTACCCTCTCTTTGTATCAGTTTCTTCATCTGTAAAACAAGGATAATAATAATACCTGCCTCTCAGGGTTGTTGTATAGTTCAAAGGAGTAGTGACTAGAAAGTGCTTAGCACAGTGCCTGACACACAGTAATGCCTATATAAATGTCAGCTATTATCATTATTATTATTATTAAAAGGCAGCAACTATGTAGCACATCATTGCTGACTATAAAAATCTAGCAACTATTTATTCCAAATAGGACATGATCTGGTGGATGAAGTTATACACCAGCAGCATTCAATCTTCCATAGGTTGATAGAAAACAAATCCTTACTCATGTTGGCACATCCAGGTGGTACAGAGAATAGGACACTGACCCTGGAGTTGGGAAGACCTGACATCAAATCTGGCCCCAGGCATTTACTAGTTCTATGACCCTGTGCATTTCACTTAACTTCTGTCTGCCTCAGTTTCCTCAACTATAAAAACAGGATAATTACTTCCCAGTGATATTGTGAGGATTAAATGGAATAATATTGGTAAAGCACATAGTGCAGTGCCTAGCAAATAATATGCAATTAATAAACACTTTCTTTCTTGCTATAAAAAAAACACTCAGAATTTCCTGAAGAACTGAACTAATAAATTATATTGCAATCAGATCATTTCCAAATATCAAAATATTGCCTGCAATTCCCAGGACTTAACACTGATCAAAAAAACAACCTTAAAAATTGCATTTTTAATACATGTAATAATACTGAATATTCATGCTTACCAAACTACTTGTAATGAAATCTTTCAAAATATAGAGACTCAACAGAAGAATTTAAAACCAAGTGCAAATAGGATGAGGCAAATACATATCATCTCTGTTGTCTTACCTGTTACAAGAACTTTACTAAGTATATTTTTAGTAAACCAAGAGAAGACGAGCTTATGTTTTATTTTTCCCTCTAACAGCAGTTATTTATCCACCTGTGTGATAAATCATTCATTATTAATATTAAATGTCTAAATATAGCAGGATAGTGTCTAATCCTAGGATTATTTCTAACTCAACTCTAAGGATAAAGATGAGAGGAACAAGATAAGGAATCTTAAAATAAGCTTTAAGAGTGAATCCAGCGGTCAAATCAAACTAATGGTCAAAATTAACAATCACAAAAACCTTGGCATCTCATGAGCAAGACAAGAGGAGCCAAAAGGTATCAAGAATGAAATCATAGCTCAATGAGATCATGTTTTAATTTAAAATGTGTTTTTTTTTTATCCTGGGACTCCATTCTAGGAGCATAGGGCCACAACCAGTAGGCAGTGGGTCACACTGTTGCTCAGGGAAGTGTCTGAGCCCAGATTTGAACCTAGGACCTTTCATCTCTAGGCCTGGCTCTCAATCCACTGAGCTAGCCCAGCTGCCCCTACTTAAGGTTGCAGTTTCTTTAGCAGATGTAGTTTTTACAGGGTGGGGTTGCTAGCCCCACGCCCAACCCTCCTCCTTTTTCATCCGGGCTAGGGACCATCCTTGGCCCAGGAGTGGTAAGGGTGGGCAATAGGGGTCAAGTGACTTGCCCAAGGTCACACGGCTGGAGGTGTCCGCGGCCGGACTTGAACCTAGGACCTCCAGTCTCTAGGCCTGGCTCTGAATCCACTGAGCCACCCAGCTGCCACCTATAACCATCTTTTTTTTTTTAACCATTTATTAATATTCATTTTTAACATGGTTACATGATTCATGCTCCTACTTTCCCCTTCACCCCCCGCACTCCCCCCACCCATGGCCGACGCACATTTCCACTGGTTTTGTCATGTGTCCTTGATCAAGACCAATTTCCAAATTGTTGGTGGTTGCATTAGTGTGGTAGTTTTGAGTCCACATCCTCAATCATGTCCACCCCAACCCATGCGTTCAAGCAGTTGCTTTTCTTATATGTTTCCTCTCCTGCAGTCCTTCCTCTGAATGTGGGTAGCATCTTTACCATAAATCCCTCAGAATTGTCCTGGGTCATTGCATTGCTGCTGGTACAGAAGCCCATTACATTCGATTTTACCACAGTATATCAGTCTCTGTGTACAATGTTCTTCTGGCTCTGCTCCTTTCGCTCTGCATCAGTTCCCGGAGGTCTCTCCAGTTCACCTGGAACTCCTCCAGTTTATTATTCCTTTTAGCACAATAGTATTCCATCACCCGCATATACCACAGTTTGTTCAGCCATTCCCCAATTGAAGGACATACTCTCCTTTTCCAGTTTGTTGCCACCACAAAAAGCGCAGCTATAAATATTTTCGTACAAGTCTGTTTATCTATGATCTCTTTGGGGTACAAACCCAGCAATGGTATGGCTGGATCAAAGGGCAGGCATTCTTTTATAGCCCTTTGAGCATGATTCCAAATTGCCAGCCAGAATGGCTGGATCAGTTCACAGCTCCACCAGCAATGCATTAATGTCCCAATTTTGCCACATCCCCTCCAACATTCATTACTCTCCCCTTCTTTCATTTTAGCCAATCTGCTAGGTGTGAGGTGATATACCTCAGAGTTGTTTTGATTTGCATTTCTCTAATTATTAGAGATTTGGAACACTCTTCATTAGAGGTGAGGTTTCCCTTTTCATCTTTGATACTGTCAATTTGGTTTTCTTCTTTCCTTTTTTTTTTTATTAGATTGACTAGTACTTTGTCTATTTTATCTGTTTTTTCAAAGTACCAGCTTCTAGTCTTATTTATTAATTCAATAGTTCTTTTACTTTCGATTTTATTAATTTCTCCCTTGATTTTTAGTATTTCTAATTTAGTTTCCATCTGGGGATTTTTAATTTGCTCGCTTTCTAATTTTTTGAGTTGCATGCCCAATTCATTAATCTATGCCCTCCCTAATTTGTTAATATATGCACTCAAGGATATAAATTTCCCCCTGAGTACTGCCTTGGCCGCATCCCACATCTCTTTTTTTAAAAATCCCTTACCTTGTCTTGGAAGCAAAACAAAGTGTCAATTCAAAGGCATAAAAAGGATAAGGGCTAGGCAACTGGAGACAGATAACTTGCCTAGGGTCACAGGGCTAGGAAACGTCTGAGGTCAGATTCAAGACCTCCCATCTCCATGCCTGGCTCTCTACCCACTGAACAACCTAACTGTCTTTATAATACCTGTCTTAATGTATACATTCAGAATCTTAAAACTAACCATAGAAGATTTGGAAGGCATCAAAATTATAAAATATAAATGAAACTCAAGATCTTTCACTTAAGGCAGCTATAGAAAGATGAATATTTTCCCTATCAACAATCAGTCAATATTAAGCATTGAATATGTGCCAGACTATGTGTGGGATAAGAAGAAAGGCAAAAATGTGGTCCCTACTCTCAAGGAGCTCATATTCAAATGGGGGCAAAGAGAAATGATATGCAAATAATTGCCTTTGGAACTTCATTTCCTGAAGCAAAAATAATAGGTGACAACAAGTACACATTATTTAATTTGCTGAGTGTAACTTAATGTGCTTTATCTCCAGATGGAGCCTAAGAGAATAGCAAAGATCCATCCAAGAGTGAAATCAAAAAAAGTGAAATCAAAAACTCCATGGACGACATCCACAAAAATTCAATAATATGTTGACAAAAAAATAGAACAAATGTCTGAGTCATGTGGATTTGTTTGTAGAAACAGAGGAGGTTTTTAAAAAATATAATTTCATTTATTTTCAGTTCCAGATTTCCTGCTTCCCTCCACTCCCTCCTTCACCAACTGAGAAAGCAAGGAATATAAAACCTATTGAAACAGAAGAGTTCATGATTGTGATTGAGACTCATGTCAGTGTCACTTGATATAATAGAAATCTTACCCTGATGAAGCCTGAGATTGTCAACTGATGCAGATGATTTGGTTGCAAAGGAGGTTACAAAAAGTTAGCATCTATTTGATTTCTAGAAAGTCATGAACAGGTGGCTAAAATTATATATCTCTGTATCCCTTCATAACTAAAAAAAGAAAAAATCCATGTACTACAATTACGAACCAGCAAATAAATCATACTTGCTCTGCAACATCATTATAGATAGACCTGGGGTTCACAACTTCTAAAATATAATATGATCCATTAAAAAATTAAGAATAAGGACAGCTGGGGGGGGGGAGGGTATAGTGGATAGAGAGCCAGGCCTAGAGATGGGAGGCCCTGGGTTTAAAATTGGCCTCAGCCACTTCCTAGCTATGTGACCCTGGGCAAGTCACTTAACCTCCATTGTCTGGTCCTCACCACTCTTCTGCCTTGGAACCAATACACCATACTGATTCTAAGATGGAAGGTAAGGGCTTTTTAAACTATATATAGAGAGAGAACTAGCAAAAGAAATTAAAACCATGTGGAAACAGGATGAAGTACATGACATTCCCATTGTCCTGTCAGGTCCCAAAGATAATTTCAGTGACTTTAGAATATAATCTTAAGGGGGCATCTGGGTAGCTCAGTGGATTGAGAGTCAGGCCTAGAGACAGGAGGTCCTGGGTTCAAATCTGACCTCAGACACTTCCCAGCTGTATGACACTGGGCAAGTCACCTGACCCCCATTGCCTACCCTTACCACTCTTCTGCCTTGGAGCCAATACACAGTATTGACTCCAAGATGGAAGGTAAGAGTTAAAAAAAAAAAAAAGAATATAATCTTAAATCCCAATACTACTTTTCAATTATAAAAAGGAGTCATTTTATCCAAACATCGAATATAAATTAAAAATAGCAAGATAGTAACTTGTCTTCAGATTATTTTTAACTGTACCCAATCAAAAACTAAGAAAGATGATAAAGTATTTTACTTATAGAACCCTAGAGATTCAAATAAAAATTAATTTAAATAATAACTTCTGTAAAGTATGTAGGACATAAAATATACCCACAAAATCATCAACTTTTCTTACTATTACAACAAAACCCAGGAGAAAAAGATAGAATGAAAAATCCCATTAAAATAACTACAGAATATATAAAATATCTAGAAGTTCATCCCCAAGATACTCATAGGAATTAAATGAATACAGCTACAAAACACTCATCACAGAAGAAAGGGAAAACTTTGATGACTGGAGAGATATTAACTGTTCCTGACTGGTCCATGCCTATATAATAAAAGCAGCAAAGTTCTAAGTATTAATTTACATATTCAGTACCATACCAATTAACCTACCAAAAAGTTATTTTTGTAAAACTAAACAAAATTATAGCAAAATTCTTCTGGAGGAACAAAAGATCAAGAATCTCAAGGGAAATGAGGAAAGTTAGAAACAAAGGGCCCCAGAATAACAAGATCTTAAGATTAGTCATCAAAATGATTTGATAATACCTTAAAAAGTTGAAATTTTATCAATGGACCAGATCAGATACATAAGGGACAAAAGCTATCATCCACTATAGCAAAGGGTTAGAAAACTGATAGAAATCAACTACTTGGGTAAATACAAAATCCCTGGGAAAGCTGGAAAGCAGTATGGTAGAAAACAGGTTAAGATAAATGACCCAGGACAATTCTGAGGGATTTATGGTAAAGATGCTGCCCACATTCAGAGGAAGGACTGCAGGAGAGGAAACATATAAGAAAAACAACTGCTTAAACGCATGGGTCGGGGCGGACATGATTGAGGGTGTGGACTCGAAACTATCACACCAATGCAACTACCAACAATTTGGAAATAGGTCTTGATCAAGGACACATGACAAAAGTAGTGGAAATGCGCAATGGCCATGGGTGGGGGAGTAAAGGGGGGGGGAATAAAGGGGAAAGTAGGAGCATGAATCATGTAACCATGTTAAAAATGAATATTAATAAATGTTTAAAAAAAAAGGTCTCACAACATATATCATGATATCCTCCAAATGGATACATGATGTGTATGTATGTATGTATGTGAGGAAAGTGGGTATTATATAAGAGAAGGGAAGGAAGTATCTTTTACAACTCTTATCTAGGCAGATATTTATTGACTAAACAAGAGATAGAGTTGATCGTGAGAAATATAATGTAAAACAGAGAATTTTTATCACATAAAATTGAAAAGGTTTTGCCCAAACCAAAAAAAAAAAAAAATCAATGCAGTTAGAATCAGAAGGGAAAGAGTTAACTGAGAAATGCCTTTTTAAGCATCCTTATCTGATAACACACACATACACAATACATAAAATCTGTTTATAAGTTTACATACACACATGTATGTATAGGTTATTCACAAATATATAACTAGATTATATGCACACACATATATATGTATTTCTATACTTCTATAAGAACAAGAATTACTCCCCAATTATTAAATGGTCAAAGGATATAAACAGGCAATTTTCAAATGGAGAAATACAAGGGATCAACAACCATAAGGAGAAAAAAAGTTCTGAATCACTTATCAGAGAAACGCAAATTAAAACCATTACCATTCCACCTCACACATATAAGATTGGCAAAGGTGATAAAGAAAGGAAAAGAACATGTTGAAGAAGTGGTGAAAATACAGGCACATAAATGGATTGTTGATGGATCTACACATTGGGCTAACCATTCTAGAAAACAATGTGAACCTATCCCCCAAAGTATTTAACTTTCAATACCCTTGATTCAGCAATACCAGCAATTTCTAAGGATCAAAGGCAGAAAGAACTTGTATGTATAAAAATATTTGTGTTATCACTTTTTGTTATAGTAGAGAACTAAAAACCAAGTGATTGCCAATCATTGGGAAATGGCTGGACAAATTACAGTATATGAATGCAGTGGAAATACTGTCATATAAGGAAAGATAAAAGAGATGTTTTCAAAACTTAGGAAGACTTCTATAAACAAATACAGATTGAAGTGAACAAAACGAGAAGAATCATTTATAAAATGACTGTAATAATATAAGGGAAATTTACTTGTAAGTCTTAAGAACTATAATTACTGGAATGACAAATCATGACTGTAAATGAATAATGATGAAGCAACAGTTCTATCTCTTGGCACAGAGGTAATGTAATAAGATAGAGAATTGGATATAATTGTTCATTCATAGCCAATATGTGAATTTGTTTTATTTGATTCTACTCACTTGTTACAAGGGATGGCTAGTTCTTATTTATTTATTTATTCGTTTATTTATCATTCCATCTGTGGAGGATGAAGTATTGTGGGGAAAAGAGGTGACCAAGAAGTAAAGGCACTTAAAAAACAGTGTCAATGAAACACTATGAAATTCACAGAAGAGAGCAGAAGAAAATTCAGAAAATAACAAATAAGTAGGACAATGTTGACATGATTGTCTTAAACTTAATTAATACTTCAAAAAAATAAATCCAAGCTTGGCATAATAGAGCTTCATGGTCTTATAGAAATCTTTTTTTGTATTATAGGAATGCTTATGTTTACTGTTTAAAGTCATAATAAAAAGAATATTAAAAAGGAATGAAGAATCCTTTCTCAGCTAAATTCATCTTTTTATTTTATCTATCTTCAAGACTGATTTTCAGCATTATTTTTAGTCTCTCACCAAGAAAGGTTCATACTGGACACATGGGTACACTAAGTAGGTTTCAAATGGGTTACTTGAATGGATAGATGCTGTTTGGGGAGCAATTGTTATTGCTTGTCACTTTAAATTATGGAGAGATTCATTCTCAAGTACCCATTACTGAGAAATGTGACAAGTATTCTAAAATATCTTATTTGAGAATCATAATTCGAGCCAAGAGAACGTATTTCCTTTGACAACATCACATACCACATAAAGGCAAGGAAAAAACCCAACTTGGATCTTGATGTTGAATAATTGGTTGGGAATTTGGATCCCAAGGAATAACATAATTGTGGTGTTCTCAAATACCACTTTAGAGACTAGGTGTAGTAATGGGGTAAAAGTGAATGAATTTTAAATGAGTACTTTGGATGAGAACTTTCTCTTTATCTAGGATGAAACGCACTGTAGGGTGAGATGACTAATAGAGTCTGAATTTAACAGTGGCATCCAACTACCATCTTGTAATTAATGATTTTTAAAAAAGGAGAAACAAAAATCCTTTTCCTCACAGCCTCTTGCTTGAGTGTAGTCCTTGAAGGAAAGAGGAATTGAAAGAAAGGGAAAAAGAAATGTCACTTGGGGGAAATGATGTTTAAGCAGGGGACAATATTACTTTCTACCTCATTTCACACAAACTATGATGTACTGGCTAGTTAGAAGAAGTGGATAGAGCAATGGAGTTAGAGTTGGGAAGACCAGGGTTTAAATCCTGACTTAATCACTTCTTAACTGTAACTCTGGGTAAATTTTCTGACCTCTCTGAGCTTTTATCTCTTTATCTGTAAAATGGCAAAGTGCTTTTAGGCAGTTAGGTAGCAAAGGGGTTACAGTGCCAGGGCTGAAGTTAGGAAGACTCACCTTTGTGAGTTCAAATCTGACCTCAAACAGTTACTAATATGTGACCCTGGGAAAATCACTTATCCCTCTTTACCTCAGTTTTCTCATCTGTAAAATGAGTTGGAGATGGAAACAGCAAACCACTGAAGTATCTTTGCCAAGAAAACCCCAGATAGGGTCTTGAAGAGTCAGACATGACTGAAACAACCAAATAGCAACAACAAAAAGAAGGCTATTAATATATTTTGATGATTCAAAGAAGTCCCATACTGATAGTGTGAGGGCTGTCTTTAGTTGGTCCTAACATTACTGAAAAATTCAGGTATCTGAAGATATTTTTTACCCATAGAAATCAAAAAGAAAGGAACAACATAATGTAAAGCTCTTAGCTTCAGAAGTAAACAGGAAGCATTAAATAACCTTCCAGACTGGTTCTTCTTTCTTAGCTTACTCTGAGAGAAGGGAATAACTAATTTTTATATTTGATTCTCCAGAACCTGATACATAACAGTGCATGGCTCTGAGTAAGTGCTAAATAAGGATTTTTTCCCTGACTGATTTGAAAATACATTGCATTCATTTATAACATCTGCATTTCAAAGATTTGATGGTCAAAAACAACAAATAGCTTGACTACACTCAGGCTCTCTTCTACAGCTTCTTCACATATATATCTTCAGAAGAAGCTAATGGGAGTGTTCTGGGAGTATAATGGGAATGGTTCTGACATAATGTTCAATCAAGACCTATATGATTCATCCCCTCTAGCATAACGTTGTTCAATCATTGAACATGGATCTTACATTTAGAGTACCAAGAGTCAAATAAAAATCTGACAGTGTGAAAACTATATAATTCTTAGCATACTCAGACATCTTTTCTACCACTCTCAATATCATAGCAAAATTAGAAATGGACCACACAGGAGTGAGAGTCATTTAAAATTTTTTATTTGCTTCATGAGTTTCCCTGGGCAAAAAAAAAAAAAATTCTCCCTCATTGGCCAGCCTCTTGGTAATGTGCTTTTCCATTGTTAGTTCTAGGAAAACAGACATTAGTATACGTTTCTGGAACAGACCATGTACAGCTTAAGCAGCTTAACAGTGAGAATGAGTGTGGAGTTGAATAGGAGGAAAACAGGCTAGCTAGATTCCATTGGGAAATTGCAAAGCTCCTTTCATGATCCTAAGCTTTCCAAGAAAACACAGGCACATCTTTTTAAAACCAACTTTCTACCATTGTTGTTGTATGGAAGTGACACAGTTTCCAAAGAAATAAAAATGAGAGGGCAATAGAGTGGGCCATGGTAGATGTGATCAGGTCACAATATGTGACCAATAAGGAACTTTAGAAGATAAGAATAAAATGGTAGCAAGGAATTGTGAGCTACAAAGATGGGCAGGTCCTGTAGCAAGGGTAGATAGCCAGAATGTTCCATTAGAATTCTTGTGAGATCAGAAGAAAGCAAGGAAAGTCTCCAATATATTGAGTAGACTCCATGTGGCAAATTTATGGTAGAACATGGATAAAATTTGCACAGGATGAGTTAGCATGGATAGATTATCATTAGCATTACTGATAGGAGGCCCCCAAACTCAAAGATCACAAATCCATTTGAATATTGAGAAGTGGTAGTCATATTTATTGTAGGTACTGAATAATTACCCAATGAACTGACTTTGGCTTCTTTAATAGTAACATATGATTTGAGGAGGGGGCAGCTAGGCGGCACAGTGGATAGAGCACCAGTTCTGGAGTGGCTCAAACTTGACCTCAGACATTTCCTAGCTATGTGATCCTGGGCAAGTCACTTAACCACACTGGGTTAGCCCTTGCCCTTCTATTTTAGAGTTTACTGGACAGAAAGTAAGGGTTTAAAAATATATGCTAAACATTGGGGATACAAAAAAACAATAAAAGATAGTTTCTGTTCTCTGGATACTCACAGTCTAATGGGTAAAACAGCAAGCAAACAAGAACTATACAGGAAAGGAAGAACTAAGTAGCTCAGTGGATAGAGAGCAAGGCCTAGAGACAGGGGTCCTGGATTCAAATCTGACCTCAGACACTTGCTAGCTATGTGACCCTGGGCAAGTCACTTAAAACCCATTGCCTAACCTTTATTGCTCCTCTGCCTTGAAACTAAGATCTAATATTGATTCTAAGACAGAAGATAAGGGATTCTTTCCTTCAAGAAATATACAGGACAAATTGGTAAAAATCAACAAAGGGAAGGTATTAAAGGGGATCAGAAAAGATGAAAGATGATGAAAATAATTAATTACAAAGATAATGATCAAAATTAGTTAGCCACCGAAGAACAAGATGCAGTTCAAATCATAGTCTTAGAACAAAAATTATTGATTGTGAACTTTGGAGACAAGTTTTTCTAAAATTTCCTTTAAAAAGAAATTAAGATCCTAATAACATAACTGACATGTTTTAGGTGTGACTGCAGGAAGTGAAAATAATTCATTCTAAAATAACAAGATCCAAAGTAATACTTAAAATCGAACGAGTCGGTTTAAAAGCATTCTGTGGTCCACACTGTTCTTAAATCTTTTGAAAAGCTTTCTGTAGTTCTGAGAGGCTACAATCAGGTCAAGTTCCCATCTTGTTTCTTTTAGTACCACCAAACCATTGAATGCTTTAATTCTTGCAGTAAACAGAAAACCTTGTAATTCCCTCTGATTTATTTGCTACCATCATCTATGTGGAACAATCATAGCATCACAAATTTGTATCTGGAAGGAACCTTAGGAGCCATCTCCCTTCATGTTACAGATAAGGAAAGAGATTCAGAGATGTACACATCAGCCAATACCAAGTAGCAGGGGTGGGATTTGAACCAAGATATTTTGACTTTGAATCCACATCCTTACCACTGCAATACCTGTATCTTCCAAGCCAGATTAGGGATAGTGAAAAGACTTTTGGAGCTGAAACTCCCAAAGCCTTGGGCTAAAACCTGTATAGGACTCTTAATAGCAATGCAATTCTGGACCAGTCATTTAATACCCTGTAACTCACTAGGGAGATATGGACAAAATGGACAGAATGCTGGGTCAGGAATCAAGAAGACACCATCTTTCTGAGTTCAAATCTGTCCTCACACTTTAGCTAGCTGTATGACTCTGGGCAAGTGACTTAACCATGTTTGCCTCAGTTTCTTCAACTGTAAAATGAGCTGGAGTGCCAATATCATTGCCAAGAAAACTCTAAATGAGGTTATGAAGTCAGACATGACTGAACAAAAACACAAAGTGTTAGGATTTATTTACTAAGTTACTAATGTGAGGTTCAATCACAAAGTCTTCATGTATTTGTGTATGATTTACTTAGTTTGGGAAATTAAAATGTATTGTATTCCACGCAAATCTAAAAAAATAAGTTAAATTCTGGTTTTAGAATTGTTAGAATTGATGGGTAAAGCAATGTAGGGAGGCAGAGGAAAAATTTAATTTCTAGTAACTGATTCACATACAATGTTGCAAATAATTCCTTTCAAGCTTAGAAAAAAGAAAAGGCAACTGAATAGAGAGCACCAATATGATTTTCCATGGTTACTTCTCTAAATATACCCACTATTCACATTGTTCAGAATATGATATGAAAGTACACTAAGTATTTAATTTTAATAAAAATATAATGGAAAGATTTTCTGTTTAAAATGATATTTATGTACCACAATATAGAGAGAAGGCTGACCTTAGAGTCAGGAAGATCTGGATTCAAGGAAGAAAGGAATAAAAGGTTCCATCAGTGCTTACTATGCACCAGCCAAATAGCTAAGTTGAGGAAAAGGGAGTACCTGTAAAGAAAACAGAAAAGAGAGAGGCAGCTAAAAAACACAAGTAGAGAAATAGGTCTTTGAGAAAAATCCAATGAAAAGCTGACATCACAAAAACCAGCAACTGTCTGAGCAGTCTGTTTTTCTGCCAGCATCACCCAATCAACACACCTCCAGGGGCTCTGGAAGGATGAAAGGCAAGGCCACTGCTGAAGGAGAACCACCTCACAGCTGATTTGGGGAAATTACATTTCACAGTGTTGCCAGGTACAGGTAATCAACAAGCATAAACAGGGCCAGCAACAACCAAAGGTAAAGAAAGGGTGTCTATCTCAGAAAATAGGGAACAAATAAAAATGGATCAAAGAAGAATCCCTATAGGAACATGCTAGGGAAACCTCTGGATCAAAAAATATGATTTTTAGGAAGGGGAAATTTTAGGGGAGATACATCAGTGTAATGGATGACACTGGAAAGAGAGGGAGAAGCATGGAGTAAAATCAGTCATTTACAACTGGGTGACTCTGAGCTATTCACTGAAACTCTCTGAGCCTTAATCCCTCACCTGGAAAGTGGAAAAACTGTTACATTCTTCACAAGGTTGTAGAAAATGATTGATTTAGCGGTTTCTTAGAGATCATCTAATCCAACTCCCTCTCCTGGGGAAAGACCTGCCCTGTCCCCACTCCATTTTACAAGCAAAGTACTGAGACCAAGAGAGAAAGGCAAAGTGAATAGGATTATCCAGTCAAAATTCAAACCCAGGTCCTCTCTCAATCCAGTGCTCTTTCTACTATACATTGCTGTAAAGATGCTATGAAAAATTTCATGCTAAGTTCTCTGTAAAACATACAAATTTTAGATAGTTTATATTACATAGAAATTATATAACATAATTTTACACATATGGCTTCCATATAAACATATGTATATGATTTAGTCATATATTACATATAATTATATAATATGAATTATATAATTTGTATAAATAATGCATAATCATACATGTTGCATATTGTTATCTACATATTACCTATTTTATAGATATATATATATAGAGAGAGAATGTCTATATGGTATGTTACAAAATGTTTTGTTTATTTATATATGCTATCAAATATATATATGCATATATATTAATTATAATTTATATATAAATTAGGAGGCACTTAGTTTGCTCAGTAAATAGAGTGCTGGGCATGGAGTCAGAAAGACCAGATTTCAAACCTTATAAGCTATGTGATCCTGGGCAAGTCACTTAACCTCTGTTTGCCTTTGGAGAAGGAAATGGCAAACCAATTCAGTATCTTTGCCAGGAAAACCTCATGGACACTGTGGCCCATGGGATTATCATCAGACACAACTGAATGGCTAAATAACAACAAATATATAATCATTTAAATTTTAAGGATGAGTCAAGGTCATGGTAAGGGTCTATAGTCCATTTTGAATACATTTTAGAAAGAGAATATCAATAGAGAAGTTTATAATTGCAATCATTAGTGTCAGTCCTTTATTAATTATTTGGGAAGGTAGGGCATTCAATTTCAGGCTGGCCTGAATTGCCCATCACTCAAAAAGTGTTCATCAGTAAGCTCTAATTAAGTACCTACTATGAGTTGGACACTGTGCTAAGAATAAAAATACAATGAATGAAGCATTCTATTGGTGGAGACAATCTGTATGTATGTGTATGTGTGCATATACACACCCACTTCCCCATATGATGTAAATATAGTCAGATTAAATCTAAATAAAGGCAATGGTCACACAGTCATAGAATCTGACTTAGAAGATGCCATTTGTCCAGCTTACACCTGAATAAAAATACCATTTTCAATAAATCTTAATCTCTTTTTTCTAGCTAAAGTAGACACTACAAAAGAAATGTCACATAGGATTTGTGGGTAACGACTGACTAGGGATCATGGCTTAGATGCTAAAATTAGGAGAACTATGATATTGTATGTTGGCATGCATTTATCAGGGCAACAAAGATCCAAAGAAGCCAAATAGACATAAGATGCCAAAGATCAAAACAGTCAGAAAGCGAAAAATCCTGGTAGACAAGATGAGCCAAAGAACAGAAACCACAAAGCCAGAAATCCTAGAAATAAAACAAAGAGGAGAGGGAAAGCAGACATTGGAGGGAGACTAAGGCAAATCAAATGTCCATAATTCAGAAGAATGGTCAAATCAAGTCCTAAGTAATCAGAGAATTCTGAAGTCACATCTGCATAAGTGAAGGGATATAGATATTATATATAACATACATACACATACATATATATGTGTGTGTGTGTGTGTGTGTGTATGTGTGTGTATAAGGATAGAGGTTAGTTTGGGGTGGGTAAGGGATTGGCCCAGTTTAGAAAAAGACAAGAGAAGACTCTAACAAGAAAGATGGTGGTGAAGAAGGGATTATGACAAAAGCTAGCATTTAGTATAATCATGTCTTCACACTTGTATTGTGCTTTAAGGATTACAAAGTTCTATCTTCACACAAATTTTATGAGATACACAAGAATAAATATGGTTCTAGTAGCAACTGATTGGCGAGTGTTCAAGGACACTTGGGTTTCTGGCTCAGATGATTGTGAGTTGGTGGTACCACAGAAACGAGAAAGTTAGGAAATGTTGACATGCCAAATTTGATGAGATGAATGCTGGGAGAAATAGGTGGAGACAGATGTATAAAGGAAACTGTTAGATTTGGAGTTGGAGGGACTAGATTCAAGCCCCAGCTGTGTCGCTTGGTAGCTGTGTGACTTTGGGGAAATCATTTAGACTCTCTGATTCTCAGTTTACTCATTGGCAAAATAAGGGAATTGGACTAGATGACCTTTCTCTAAAATTCCTACTATTTTTAAATCTAGAATACTAATATCCAATTAACCAATCAACAAATATTGATTAAATGATTAATTCAAGAAGTTAGGTATGTGGAACTTTAGGATTGAATATTAGTGAGGACTGGAGATAAAGATTTTGTAATCATCTATAGACAGATAGGAAGAATAGACAAATAGGTAGATGGGATGGATAGAAAGAGAGAAAGAGAGAGAAAGACTTAAGAAACAAAGGAAGGAAGGAAGGAAGGAAGGAAGGAAGGAAGGAAGGAAGGAAGGAAGGAAGGAAGGAAGGAAGGAAGGAAGGAAGGAAGGAAGGAAGGAAGGAAG
>NC_058130.1:635471030-635493766 GCF_016433145.1 Gracilinanus agilis | reverse complement strand
ATATATATATATATATATATATATATATATATATATATATATATATATATATATATATATATAAAGTTAACTACATCCAGGATTAAATTGAATTAGAGAAAATACCCAAGTATAGGAAGTAAAACATAGACTTGATGCTATTTAGTCTGGAGAAGAGAAGGTTTGGGATAAAAATGGAGAATTTAACAGCATTTTTCATGTGCAAACGAGGAACAAAAGAGATATCAAATAAACTATCTATTTTCCAATGAAGACAATAAATGATAGAATGGAATTTAATCCTACCCAGAGAGATTTCCCAGCTGTCATGACCATGAAAACAATATAAGCCAACACTATGATATGGCAGTAAATACAATCTTGTGGCTATATTGGAGGCATTGCTTCCAGGAATAAGGATGCAATATTCCAACTGTACTTACTGTGTGCACTGGCCAGACCATTTCTCAATTGTTATGTTCAGTTCTGGATGCAGCAAATTAGGAAGGACATTGATAAGCTAGGGAATGACTAGAAGAGAGCCACCAAAATGGGTAAGGATCTTGCATTCATGCTACATTAGGAATATTCAGTATTGGAGATGTTTAGCCTGTAGAGGAGGAGACTCAGAAGGGTTAAGATAGATGACTTTAAAATATCACAAGGCTGTCATATGGATAAGGCGTTAAATTAGATCTTTTGGGAGCCAAAGGGCAGAACTAGGAGTGATAACTGGGAGTTTTAAAGAGATAACCTTCTGATTGATGGGCAAAAGACAGTTCTTCATAGTTAAATGTCAATAACCTTGAAGAAATCGCTAAATTTTTTATAGGCTTCAGAAGCTTACTCTGTAAAATAAGAGACTGGGCTAAATACTCTCTAAAAAACCTCCATATCTAATGTGGCTAGCTGAGGTGATACAATCATTCAGGTGCCACCTTAGTACTAGGATTCTATAAGGCTCAGAATAGGACTTCTTAGCCAATCTAATGTCAGAGTTCTGACCTTCTCTACGGCATTATCTTCAGTGCCTTGGACAAGACTAATAAAATAAAAGATGTGGATGCTAGAGTAAACTAAGGCAGCCTAACCTGAGATCCCAAGATCAATGAAGTCAAAGTTCTTTTATCCTATTGACTGATTTCTCCCTTGATCTTTGCCAAACAAGGATCCTTGCCTTTCTTCCTCAAAAGTAAAGCAAGCCTTTCCAGTGGATTTGCTAATGATGAGTCAAAAAATTACACATGAGACCAGGAAATGAAAAAAGGAATCACCAGAATGCTGACCATCAACCAAGTGATTAATTATTTTGGTCACTCATGAAGACCATTTAGTAAAATAACAGAGAATTTGTGATCTGGAAGGTAGGTATCTAACTGGATCAAAAAACACACACAGAAAAACCCTAATAACAATCTCCTTTAATTCTAGTACCTTCTGCTTGTTGATTGTTTCCAATTTAGCGTATAGCTAGCTTGTTTTTACTTAGTTGTTTGTATTCTGTCTTCCCCATTCCAATGTGAAGTGCCTTTTACCTTTCTTTGTTTCCCCAACATTTAGCATGGCAACTAGCATACTGTAGGCATTTAATAAATGACTGGTGAACAACAAAGATATAATTTTGGAATATCTCAGCAGACTTTGTGTCTTGGGAACTTCTGGGCTGATTTTCATTTTTCCCTTCACTGATAGCTGGTTAACTCATATGGTTAAAATATATACTTTGTCCTGGGTCACCTTCTTTCTTCTCTAACACTTTCTTTCTTGGTGTTTGATATCAAGGTTCAATAATCATCTCTTCTCTGGAGACTCACTAAGCCATCTATTCAGACCTCATTTCAGTTCTGAATTTTAGTTTCTCATTGTATACTGATCATCTCCTTTTGGTTGTTCCCCTAGGCAATGTAAATCCAACCTCTTCAAAACAGAATTAATTTTCTTTTCTCTGAAACCCACCCCTCTTTCTAACTTCTTTATTTCTGTTGAAGGAACTACCATACTTTTACCTTGGTGTCTTCCTAGACTCTTCCTCTCCTTCACTGACCATTTAATCTGGTTCCAAGTCTTGCCAGTTCCATCTACACAACATCTCTTACATCCTTCTCTTTTCTCCATGCATGTGCCTATTACCCTAGTTCAGGCTCTTCTCACCTCTTACCTGAATTACTGCAATAACTACCCAGTTAGCTTCCATGCTTCCAGTTTCTCCTCAGTTTCAATCTTCCATACAGCTACCAAATTAAACTTTCTTAAGCACAGGTCTGATTATATTACTCCCCTGCTCAAAATTTTCTGTGCCTCCTTGTTGCCTAAGAGACAAAAGTCACACAGCTCAGTTTGACAATGAATACTTTCTACAGACTGGTCCTAGCCTATACTTTTCGTGGCATATACCCCACACATTTTACATTCTAGTCAAATTAGCCTATTTGCTTATTTTTCAATTCAATGTTCTGTTTCTGCCTTCACATGAGCTGTGTCTATACATCTGGAATGTATTCCCTACACAACTCGGCTTGCTTTAAAGCTCAGTTCTCATGAACTTGTGAGTGCTCTCTCATAATAATCTTCTATTTCTTTATCTATTTTACACAATGTAGAGGACAGAGACAATTTTCATTTTACCTTTGGTTCTCCACTGGCCGTCAAAATATCTTGTACAGAGGTTTCCAACCTCGATGCCAAGCATTCAAATTAATTACAATTTTCTAAAGGATGCTGTTCCTGAACTCCCAACTACCAATGACACCCCTGCACCCTCCTCCAGATAACATTACCTTTATCTATTTTGTATATGCCTATATATGTATATGTTTCCCCTGATAGAATGAACATTCCTTGAGGGTAGAGATGATTCATTTTTGGTTTTGTATCCCAAAAACCTGGAAGATAGTATGCACTTAAATTATTTTGCTGATAGATTTATACTGCAGTTTATTTGGCTTCTTTGGATCTAGGATATAGAGGAATAAGGAATATGGAAGAGTTAAGGACAACTGTAAGATTAGGAAGCTAAATAATCATTGGAAATATGGTGGTATCTTTCCACAAAAATAGGAAAGTTTGGAAGTTAATGGGTTTAGAGAGGAAGACGAATTCTCTTTTGGATGCTTTCGTGTTAAATGTGACATACTTAGGTAAGATATATTGTCCCTTTAAGATAAATGGTGCTATTTAGCAATGAAAGGAATAGAAAAAGTGTTTTGTGTAAAGAGATTTGTATTGATTGTCAAAAGATGGAAGCTATTGCCATTGTTATGGATGAACATTTTGGTTCCCAGTAGGAGTAGAAAACACAGACACTTAAGCAGTTTCTGGTGGTACAGATTTCCTAAATGGATTTGAATGGAACATCATAGCCTCCAAGCCCAGAATTGTGAGTAACCCTAAGAACGTGAGATTTTTACCTCCCATATTTCCCTGTTAGAATTGTGTAATTAGAATCTGGTATCCAAAAAAAAAAAAAGAAAAAAAAAAAAAACTACGATTCCCAGCATCTTACTCTCCTCCTGTCTGATGTAGACAGGATATAAATTCTGTGGAGTTCTGTCTCTCCCTCTCTTGTCTTCCTGTCCAGGCTTTGGTGGAGAAGGCTTTTTGAGCTGGTAGAAAAACTTAGTCACATGGACCTATTTGGTTAGATAATAAACTTTATAAAATATAATACTAGAAGTATTGGGCATTGATTTAAATCTTACAGAGGAGAGACTGTGGTATGGATTTAATGTGTGCATTGCAATGAATTTACTTTAGTATGTCAGTATTTGTACTTTCATTCTGTTGTTAAGCAAATGGAGAGGTTTAAGATCTAAAAGTATTATTATTTTGCATGATTAGTTGTGTAAATATCATACACTGTGTAGATGTGCTGACTTTTAAAAAATTTTATTAATAGAATTTATTTCCATGTATCTTAATCCTTCCCTTCTCTTTTCTTCCCTCCCCACACCACAGAAGGCACCATCTGGGAAAAAAAAATGTATATATAATGTCTTTCTTGTTTTCATTTTTCATTTCATTCTCTGGAAGTAAACATTAAAAAATTATTTTTCAAATATTAAATCTGTAGCTTCTAACATTCTTCATTTTACCATTTCATTTTAGTCAATCTGATGGATGTGAGAGAATGCCTCAGAATTGTTTTGGTTTGCATTTCTCTAATCAGTAGTGATTTAGAGCATTTTTTTTTTTCATATACCTATACAGGGCTTTGATTTTTTTTCCCCTGAAAACTATCTGTTCCTATTTTTTCCCTTTTATCAATTTGGGGAAGGTTCTTATTTTCATAAATTTGACTAAGTTCTCTATATATTTTATTTTATTTTTAAACCCTTACCTTCCATCTTAGAATCAATATTGTAATTTGTTTCAAGGCAGAAGAGCAGTAAGGGCTAGGCAATGGGGGTTAAGTGACTTGCCCAGGGTCACCCAGCTGGGAAATATCTGAGGCTAAATTTGAACCCGGGACCTCTTATCTCGGGATCTGACTCTCAATCTACTGGGTCACCCAACTGCCCCCTCTATATATTTTAGATATGAGACCTCTCTCTGAGACTATCTATGAAAGAGGTGTTGACTTGTGATTTTGGCTGTATAGGTAAAAATCCACTACATGAATGCTTAAGAGCTAGAGTAGTCATTGGGAAAGTGCATTTCCTCATGACAGGGCCTCTGTAAGGATACTGAGATGGTCTAATTGTAATGTGAAGGTTGTCTATCTTTTGGGAGTTCGAACTGCTTGTGTTAGAGCAGGTCATAGAAACCAAGCTGGGTTCAAACAAGAAAGCAGTGAAAGCTAGATAATAAGTAGATAGAATGTCTAGCCTTGAGTCAGGAAGTCCTGAGTTCAAATCCAGGCTCAGACACTTACTAGCTGTGTGACCTTGAGAAAGATAATTCACTTCTCTCTGCCTCAGTTTCCTAAACTATAAAATGGGAAAAAATAGCAGCACATATCTTCCAGGGTTGTGTGAAGATGCAATGAGAATATTAGTAAAGCATATAGCACATAGTACAGGTACATAGTAGGTACTTAATAAAAGTTTGCTTCTTTCCTCCTCCCTAGATTTCCCACCTGGATCACATATAAAGCTGTTATATTGTAGAACATTTGATGAAGTGTCAAGAACACACTGGCTACCCTATACCTACATAAGACATATACATATATATATATATATATATATATATATATATATACACACACACACACACACACACACACACACACACACACACACACACAAGATATCCAGATGAAGTAGGACTTGAGCTCAGGACATAATCTAGGCTTAGATATAAGAGTTTTAAGTAAGTCATATGTATACAGATAAGTGAAACAATGGGAGCCGATGAGATCACTGAGAAAAAGGGTGTATTTGTGGGAAATCGAATTCCATATTAATGGCACTGATATTTGTTGTAATTGTCCTTTTCTATGTCATTTTTGTAAAAACAAACAAAAAACTCTGCTTTGAGCTACATCCTCTAGCTGCCTATTAAAGGTGAAAACATAAACTAGGAATGAAAAACTATAATTTTGTGATTGCAAATCCACAGAATAACTTGGAGCTGGAGTAGCTGTCCTCTGGGAAACCAGCCCTTGAATTGGGTGTGAGGAAGGAGGTTGCTTACAGATTGCCTGCTCTGTATTATCTTCTTTCTATCATTGACTTGGGTAGAGATACTATTAATGTGCTCTTCAAATGTGCAGATAGCTTTAAGCTAGGAAAGAGAGTTAACATAAGGGAAGACAGGGTGAGGATCTGGCCTCAGATACTTCCTAGCTGTATGAGCCCAGGCAAGTCGCTTAACTCTGTTTGCCTCAGTTTCCTCATCTATAAAATAACCTAGAGAGGGAAATGGCAAACCACTCCCATATGGGGTCCCAAAGAGTCAGACACAACTGAAATGACTGAACAAACAACAAAGAACAAATAAGGGGGAAATCTGAGTTAGACAGCAAAACTTGGAGTGAGCCAGGAGGTCTGAGTGGGATGAAGACTCTGGGTTCCCTCTAAGAAGGTCTGTATCTGGCCAAGAGGAAGGAAAGGAGAAGGCAGAATTTCAGTATAGGTAGAGAAAGGTCTCCACTGGTGGCTGTTTCTGGTAGACTAGTCCTTCCCAATAGGGTCTGTTTGGCACATAGGGACTGGCAGAAGTGAGGGAAGAAAATGGAAAAGGGTCTTCTTCCCATGGCTATTTTTTCCTAGACAGGATAAGGGATAAGTGGCCTAGGTTAGAGGAAAGAGGGACCAATCAATCAATCAATTAATGGACATTTACTAAAGACCTACTCTGAGTCAGGCACCATGCTAAGCCCCGAGGATACAAAAGTAGGCAAATTCAGACCCTACTCTCAAGAGGTTTACATTTTTTTTTTTAATCCTTACCTTCCATCTTGGAATCAATACTGTGCATTGGTTCCAAGGCAGAAAAGTGGTAAGGGCTAGGCAATGGGGGTTAAGTGACTTGCCCAGGGTTACCCAATAGGAAGTGTCTGATGCCAGACTTGAACCCAGGACTTCCCATCTCTTGGCCAGGCTCTTAATCCACTGAGTCACCTAGCTGCCCCTGTGAGGTTTACATTTTAATAAGTGAAATAACATGCAAACAAATATATACAAAGCAGGCTAAATACAGAATAAACAGGAAATAATCAACAGAGGGAAAGCACTAAAATTAAGAGGGCATCAGGAAGGCTTCTTGCAGAAGGTGAGATTTTAATTGAGTCTTAAAGGAAGTGTGATAATCATTTTTTACCTTTAATTTTCTTTTATTCGTTTTTATTATTTGGGATCAGGTCTGGTTCTCCTAATTAGGAGGTTATTTACTTGGCTGAAAGCTATCCCACAGGCTATGAAAACTGACTTATGACCTCAGCTATTTCTCAGATTGGAAGCCAAAAAGAAAGTTAGGGCTTCCCAACTAATCTAGTCTACCTTATTGGAGGAAAGGGTTTTACTGATGTCAAATCTCAGTATCCTCCTTCATATGTGAACTCAGGAAGATAAGTCTTCCTGACTTTAGCCTCAGTACTCTGTCCGTGGTGCCACCTAGCTAATTTGTGAATTATGTGTATATATGTGTATGTATGTGTTATATACATTCACATACACACACACACACAAATATAATTCCCTCCAATTCAGGTATAAGCTCTAAGAAAATAGGTATTGACTGGCATGTAGTAGTAGTAGTAGTAGTAGTAGTAGTAGTAGTAGTAGTAGTAGAAGTAGTAGTAGTAGTAGTAGTAGTAGTAGTAGTAGTAGAAGTAGTAGTAGTAAGAGTAGCAGCAGCAGCTGCTAACATTTATGTAGTTCATGCTTAGATATGTTAGGCACCAACCAAGCACTTTCCAAGTATTACCTTATTTGCTTCTCACAATCATCCTGGGAGGAAAGTGTCTTTGTCATGCCCATTTTAAAAAGGAGGAATCAGAGGCAAACAGAGGGTAAGTGACTTGCCCCAGGCTACACAGGTAGTCAGTGTCTACAGCATTTAAATGTCTTAGGAAGCACTTCAATGCTTTCTTGCTCATTTAATACACAATTTAGGTCACCCCATGTCTCTGTTAGCTTTTCCAAGGTAGCAGGGTAGGAGGGATAAGCAGAGGTGCTAAATTCAGTCCCTTGGCTCCAGTGGTAGATCAAAGCTTTATCAGTAGCCTGCTTTTGCTTTTGACAGAAAGAAGAGCCTTGAGGGGTTCTTTGATCTCTGGCTCCCCTCTCTGTCACACCAAGGGCCCCTTTCATCTATTGGTCCCCTTGTTCATTCCCTGACCCCAACTTCACAACCAAAAGAGGATCCCAGAATGCAAATCAAGTGAAAGGTCAAGAGCAAGCTAGAAGCCCTAGGACCTTGGCTAGCAAAATGTTTCTGCTTCAGGAATGTCATCTTACTTAAGGAGGACAATAAATAGCATTTGGCAGTTATATCACATTCCAGGTTTTTAAAAAATCAATAGGGTTTTTTTAAAATTTAAAAACTAATAGAGAAGATGAGCTTCACAGATAGTAAAAGGCATAGAAATAGTCACTCTATGGTTCCACATATTTTTTACTGAACCTACAGTTTCATCAGTATAGGAATTCCTGGTTAGACAACTCCCTCTACTTAATGCAGGTCAGCACCTCAAGCATTAAGAGGTTAAGTGACATGCCCAAAGGCATACAGCCAGTATGTATCAGAAGCATGATTTGACCTGAGGTTTTCTAATTCTACACCAAGGTCAGGAATGCAGAAGAATTCTATATCAGGCTCTGGAAAACCCAGCAAACATCTTTTTGCCCTAAATTAAGCATCAGTCTATCTTGTTCTCAGGTTTATAGACAAATGCAATATTTTTTGCTTTCCCTCTAAAAAGGAGGGGGAAAGAATTATTGGTATAATCCTCTTGACATTCTTTTTAAAGGAATTTAACATTGCAGTCATCTCCTTAATGACTAAATATCTTCCCCTTTTATGTATTTCAGCATCATCTGCCTCTGTCTGCGCCCCTTATCGGTTCAGCCCAGTCTTTATTCCTGTATTTGACAACAGAAGAATTATTTCATTCAATCAATATTCAGGACAAGAAGAGCACTGATGTATAATGTACATAAAGATGTAACAATTATGGGCAAACATAGGATTCCAGAAGAAATAATATTTCCAATTCATTTTGCAAATTCTTATTCAAGAGAATTATTATACTTTATATTTATGGCTGGAATTTATGCCCCCACTGTTCCCACAAAAGAAAGACAACTGGAGATGAAAGAGAGACAGAGACACAGAGGAGAGAGAGAGAGAGAGAGGCAGAGAGACAGAGAGGGAGAGGGGTAGAGAGACAAAGAAGCAAAGAGAGAGAGAGGAGAGAGAAAGAGAGAGAGAAAGAGAGAGGGGGGGAAGGAGAGAGAGAGATTGAGAGAGGGACAGAGAGAAAGAGGGATTGAGAGAGGGACAGAGAGCAGGAAAAAGAGCTGGAGAGGGGCCTGAAATGCTCCTTAAGACTGCCAGCAGGTTACCACTGAGGATCTTATTGCACAGCTAAAAGAGCACTGAATATATAGGTCCCGAGGAGCTGGGTTCAAATTCTGAGATCTACTATTTACTCAAGGTATAAATGACTTTGGGCAAATCATTTAACTTTTCTCTAGCCATGATTTCCTCATTTTTGATGAAATGAAGGAATAAATGAATGTAGAAATATTTATAAGAGCTTTTTATATGCCCATTACTGGGGATTAAAATTCCAAAGTGGGATTAGTCCAAGCCCTTAAATAACCTTGTTATTCAGTAGTTTCGGTCTTATCTGATTCTGTGACACCATTTAGGGTTTTCTTGGCAAAGATATTGGAGTGGTTGCCATTTCCATTTCCAATTCATTTTACAGATGAGGAAATTGAGGGAAACAGGGCTAAGTGACTTGCCCATAGTTACATAGCTAATAATAATTTGGGCCAGATTTGAACTCAGGGAGATGAGCCTTTCTGACTTCAGGCTCCATGCTCTATCCACTGAGCCACCCAGCTACCCTACATTCTAATACAACCCCCCTAAACTTAAATGCCTGATTGGACTAGATGATTGCCAAGCCTCCTTTCAGCTCTGAATCTGCAGAAGCTTGGTGGTCCAATAGAGTTCTAAACCTGAGCTTAGGAAGATCTCAGTTTGATTATGAAACTTATATACCTGTGTGACTCTGGACAAGCCATTTAACTGATGTCTGACTCAGTTTCCTCATCAGTGAAAGCGATAATAACATATACCTCCCAGAGTTGTTGTAAGATTAATATTTGTGAGATACTTTGGAAGCATTTGGGTGTTATGAAAAATCCTATTATTATTATTATTATTAGCCTATGATCTTATAATCCTCAATTTCTCCATCAGCTCAGCCCCATAAGCATGCTCAGTAACAACTTACTATTAATAATGAACAATATGAATGTCCAGGATGGCAGATACACTGCCCTGGGTTGGGTATAAGCCTACAATGAAAGGTTTCTCATCCTCATACAAGCACAGGCTGGTGCAATACCCAGACAGCTGAAGGTCTAAAGCTGATTAATATGCATGCCAGCCAGGACAAAAATATTAAAGAAACTGGGGACCCAGAGTAGATTCAACTGAGCTCCAGAATACAAATAAAGTTTACGAATGAGAAAGACATCCAAGCTGTAATGGGGGAGAGCAAGGCCAGAATAAGTCCAGCCAATTCCAGCAGCTTGTTAAAAAGGTTTTCCTCCCCCCTCCCCTCCTCCAGTAGATGTTCTCCCTGATCTCAAAGTAATGGAACGATACCACCAGCACATTTATTACCTACTTTCTAGCTGGCTAATTATGAAGCATCAGGAATTCTCCTACTGTAGAGTATTGAAAGCCATTTTGTAAGTCCCTATGTTTTCATTAATGCAGAATTTCTCAACTTTTCTAGGTCACAGAAACATTCAGTGATCATAAGCATTTATTTGCAAGGGAATGGGAGTGGGGGGGAGGAGAAGGGAAGAACCTGGCTGAGAAGAAAGAGCTCTTTGCCAGTTCACAGAGAATGAGCTTGACTGGAAGACTTGGAGTTGAGAAGACCTCAGGTCAAGTTCCAGCTTTCCTCTTTACTGACTGTGGAGTCTGGGCCAAGTCACGTGGCATCTTTGATCCTGAGTTTCCTCATCTAGAAAATGTAGGGTGCCACCAAAGTCTTTAAGCTTTAACAGATTAAAATGGTACTGAAACCTTTGGCGCACCTTGAACAGCTAGTGATCCTTGCATTCAATAGCTCACAGGTTCATCGCCATTTAGGATGTTAAGACCACATGATTGCAAATTGGGGACTAGAAGTGACTATCGAAATCATTGAGCCCAAATCCTTTCTTTTACAGATGAGGAAATTCAAACCCTGAGTGTCTAAAAGCCTTGCCCAAAGTCATAGAGATGACAAGTGACAGAGACACTTCAACATTAACTCAGGTTCTGTAAAAATTAAAAATGAATATATCATGATAACTTTAAAAATATTATGGCTTTGTAACATTTATTAGTAAAATCTAGAAAATAAACCCACGTGACATGCCAGCTTAGGCTGTTCAAGCAGCCCACCATTCCCTGCCATTACCATGCTGCTATAGGGAAGAGAGAGGAAGAGCCACACCAGACCCTCAATTTTATACCCTTGTCTACATCAACACATGACAGGAAGCCAGTGGGCTCATGGGAAATGTAGTTCAAAGACTCCAAAATTTCCAATATCTTTTCCTTGCACCATGCAAAGTGCTAACCAACATAGTAAGCTCTAAGGAAAACGAAAAACTTAGAAAATTCATTGGCAGGAAAAGCTGGATGGCCCAGTGGATTGAGAGCCAGGTCTATTGATAGGAGGTCTTGGGCTTACATTTGGCCACATGTGTAATTAGAATCTGTTACCCTAAAAACTACAATTCCCATCTGTTACCCTAAAAACTACAATTCCCATCATCCCACTCTCCTCACATTACTTGTTGATTTAGGGAGGATATAAATTTGGTGTAGCCCCACCTCTCACTCTCTTCTCTTCCTGACAGGGCTTTGGTGGAATGGGCTTTTAAAACAGGCAAGGAGTACTTAGTCACATGGCCTTAATTTTGTCAAATAATTAGATTTTTTAAACTTTTATTTCCTTTTTATTCCTTCTACTTCAAATGATTATTAATAAACTTCATAAAATATAATTCTTGGGGTATTGGGCATTAATTTAAGTCCTACACGCAGACACGACCTAGGCTATGTGTACAACCCTGGGTAAGTCACTTATCCTTCATTTCCTCGATCTTATCACTCTTCTGACTTGGATTGACGCCAAGTATTGATTCCAAGATGAAAGGGAAGAGTTTAAAAAAAATAGTATAGGTCAGGTTTGGGGAGACTTAGAGTAATTCTATTTGGCTTGAACAAAGAACACATGAAGGGTAATAATATAAAGAAAGTCTTGAAAGATAGTTTGTCACCAGCCAGATAGTTAAGGGCCTTGAATGACAAGCAAAGAAAGTATACAATAGGCAAATGAGAATCATTGAAAATTATTGAGTGTTTTACTTAGATTTTTAGATAAGTGAAGTACCTGGTCCTTCCATTTACATTGCTGTAGTCATTGCATGTATTATTATTTTCTTGATTCTGCTTAATTCACTTTTATCCATTCATGTAGATCTTTCCATGTTTTTTATATTCATCACATTCATCATTTGTTAGAGTACAGTAATATTCTTTTATATTCATATACCACAATTTGTTGAGACATTCCCCAATTGATGGATTTCTGCTCTTTTCCCAATCTTTGAAATCACCAAAAAATACTTCTATAAATATTTTAGTGTAGTTGAGGACTTTCTTCTTATCAATGGCTTCCTTTGGATACCCCAAGGTATTCATAGGCTTGGGATTTTTTATATTAAAAATAATCAAATAAGTCTAATTAATTAAAAGGAAACAAAATCGGGCAATTTGAGTTCTAATCAGAAGAAAGATTGGGGACTTTCCAAGACGGGCAAGGAAGAGTGAACAGGTGCAAGCCCTTGAATTCAGAAAAGGAGTTGTCCCACTTCCCCTGGGTGTCTTTGAACAATAAAAGGAACATGAAAACAACAACTGATTGATCAGCATCTGATTCGTTTTCATATAAGGCCTAAAGGTTACTTGAGATGTCCAATTATGAGAAAACTCCTACCATTAATCTTAGAATCTGTTTTTCTAGTCAATATAATCTAGGTCCTTCTTTAAGTCTCTAAACAACATATACAGGTGGTCCAATTTCCCTGCCATAAAGAGCCAGTTTTAAAAAATGCCAAAGATCCCCTCCCCCCCAATTACCACAATTGATTAATTTTTTTCTTACAATACAGAAATTGGTCTAGACCAGTGATGGGCTAACTATGTCCCATGGGCCAGAAGCAGTCCTATCTGGCCCAGAGACATTATTCCTAATCTGACAAATACAATGAGTAGGATACAATACAATGAAACGTCGAAAGAGTTGCCTTAGAAACAGACTGACAGATGAGCATTTCCTTTCCTTTGGCCCCCTCTTTAAAAAGTTTGCCCCATCACTAGACTCATAATTGAATAGAAAGAGAACTGAGCCAGTTCCAAAATTAAGTCACAAGATGGAGTCAGGGGGATTCACTCAATTCCCACAATTAAACACTTCCCCTTTCTATCCTAATCTTGTCAATTCCTTCAGAATCTATCAACATCAAAATTGTCCATCCCCCTCCCAGTTTGATACTTCCTTTACAGGTAGATATGTTTCCATTTCTGAGACTGGGTTATTTGAGATCTCTTCCTAGACTTTGGATAGTTTGGGTATTTTATATTTTTTAAACCATTCCTCTGTTTCTTTTGTGTTCTTAGTATTGTTGGCATATAAACTACATAATATGTTCTGATTAATTTTAAAATTTCTTCTGGTTTTGTTGTGATTTCACCTTGGTCATTTGTTATTTCACTGATTTGATTTTCTGCTCCCTTTTTAGTTGGATTTGCTAAAGGTCTATGAGTTTTATTAGTTTTTTCAAAGAACCAGTTTTTAGTTTTATTTGTCCTTTCCACTGGTCATTTTTTTTTAGTTATTTGTTTCTAATTAATCCATTTCTCCTTTAATTTTTAATAACTCCTCCTTTAGGGTTATTTCAGGTTTATTTGTTGCCTATCCAATTTTATAAATGCAAATTCATTTCATTAATCCTCTCATGCCATATCATTATCATTTTCTTTCACATAATTATTTGTATGATTTGTTCTTTGACCCATTCATTTTTTTCAGATTCCAAAATTAAATATCCATTTGGGTTTGTGTCTTTTGTTTGTGGTCCCTCTACCAATTACTATTTTTAGTATGTTATGTCCTCAACCCCCTCACCTGCTCCTCCTGTTTTTTAATCCCTTTCCCTTTGGAGTTTGTTTCTTTGTTCCTTTTATTCACTGGTTTTATCTGGTTAATTCTTTCCCCTCTTTTTTTCTCTTCTCTGTCAAGCATAATCTCTTTTTCTTTCCTATCCTTCAATTAATACTGTTTAGCAAAATTTTGATTCCACTTCCCCCCTTTTCAGAGAGGATTTTCCTTCCTTACTATCTCCATCTTCCCTTTCTCTATACTCTAGACTTGAATTCTCTGGTTCATGGCCCCTATAATTATCTAGACTCTTTCTACTTCCAAGATACACATTCTGGATTCTCCCCCTCTAAGCTGTTTTTACCACTGTCTTGTACAATTTGCCCCCCTACTTATCCCCTTTTGTTGTGCCTCACTCTCAGAAAAATGTTCATTTTTACAGATGATAGAGAGGATTCCATGGTTTCTAGATACTTTTAATGCTGTACCAACTAAATTATCAATGGGTTACTTTACAGAACTTGGTAAAATAATAACAAAATTCACTTGGAAAAACAAAAGATTGAGAATATCAAGAAAAATGATAAAAAGAAATAAAGACAAAGGGTGAATAGTGCTTCCTTAAACTATATTATAAAGCAGCATTAATCATTTTTAGGTCACCAAGCTTCTTTTTACCTTTTTTTTCCTTTAGTTCCTGATATCCAAAAACATATAAACAACCGAAGTTGTTTTATCTTTGGCACATAATTACTGTTTTGAAATTTTGAGAGGTTTGGGAGGATCAGAGAAAATATCTGGTCCTCCAACTTCTGGACACAGGACCCAGAAGTTACACATTTCTAAAAATGGTCATGGTTACAGGGATTCATAAGATCCACATAGGGAAGAAGTGCATAACTGGAGTCCATTATTATATTTCAAAGTGACCATCAACTTGGATTGTTAAAAAAAAAAAATTACATCTTTACTTCCTAGGACCAGAAAACAAAAGTTATGTTGGAAGATGAATTTAGGTGAAGAAAGAGAAAAGATCACAAAATAAATCAACTCTGTCTCTACTCCTGTCTCACCCTATAACTTCTCTCAGGGACTGGACCTTGCTCAGCCTGGAATGCTCAACCATCTTCGAAGCCTCTTCCACTTGGAATATTCCTCTGAAAGACCTTCTCCCAGTGGAAATCCTCTTGGGTCTCCCATTTTGTGGAGGTGGCCTTAGGTGAGCCTTAAATCCCCTCAGACCTTCTTCCACACTTCTGACTTCAAAATGAAGGCCCCTGTCATCTTCATCTCCACACTCACACACATTTTTGGTTCCCTTCTGGATAGTGTCTTCAACAATTAAACTATAGCTACTTTAGGGAGAGAAGAAAGAAAGGGATGGAATAAATATTTATTAAGCATGTACTATGTGTCAGGAACATATTATCTCATTTGATTCTTCCAACAACCCTAGGAGGTAGATACTCTTATTACCATTTTACTGTTGAGGAAAGTGAAGTAAGCAGAGATTAAGTGACTTGCCCAGGGCCACAAAGATAATAAATGTCTAAAACAGAATTTGAACTCGAATCTTCTTGTCAATATCCTAACAACTGTGCCACCTAGCATAGGGACTGTCTTTTCTTTTTCTTTATATTTATATCCCCAGCACTAAGTGTAGTACCTGGAACATAATAACTGCTTAGTAAATGCATCTTTCCATCTTTCTCCCCTTCCCTTCCCTTCCCTTCCCTTCCCTGCCCTGCCCTGCCCACCCTTCCTTCCTTCCTTCCTTCCTTCCTTCCTTCCTTCCTTCCTTCCTTCCTTCCTTCCTTCCTCTCCTTTTCCCTCCCTCCAATGTAAGGCAGGTGATTTGGTGTATGTTGGTTGGCACAACTATGAGATCTTTATCCCTTAATATTTCTCTACCAAACTCACAAGGATGCATATTTAATCAGTTTCTCCTTTGGCTACAGTATTTCATGGATGATTTTACAGAAAACTGTAGTATTTGCAAAGGAAAAAGGAAAATAAATGAAGAGGGCTTGATGTTTCTTTTATGAACCCAAAGGAAGACATAAGAAAAAATAAATGCCTTAGAAATCACAAAATGAATGTCAAGAAATAAAGCAGGCTTTTGAATAGATTTTTCAAACAGCAGCAGACCTACTACAATTCCAATCAGTCCAGAAAAATTTCATTAGCCCCACCTGTATTAACCAATACTTCCTTCTAGTTTCCTTACTTTTTCCACTTTGTTCCAAAGTTGCTGGCTTTTCTGGGATAAGAAAGCACTCACAATTCATTTTTATAAGTATGCCAAGAGTTTTGATCCCTAAATACATGAAATTAAACAAAAGGAAACAATTTTTCCTCCCTACCCCCTTGCAAAATATACTAAATTTCTAATCCTGTTGCCTGATTTAGAAGTCAGGACTACAACTTGAGTCCAGTTAGGTTCTAGGCCCATAAGCCAGCATTTCTTTAATGACTGAAATCAGGTTTATTTTTTATAACTTTGGTTGTTAGTCTTTAAACACACAACAGAAAAGGAAGTCTTCCTGCCTCTAAGAATGAATGATTTAGCCTCTGACTTTACTGAGAAGCCTAAGGCTCTCTGATGGGGGCATACTCAACTCCTCAAAGTACTTGGCAGCAAGCATTCTCCCTCCTTTGCTCCTTCTTCACAGGAAAAAGTATCCTGGTTGTTTTCTACGACTAGTCTCTCTACTCAAACCCTTGTATGTATTTCCTTCGTAGGATAAATAGTGATATATCTTTATTAAACTATCTTATCTCTCTTATTTCTTAGTACAGTATTCTGAAAAGACTAGGCACTTAAAATAATTATAGATTGAACTAAACTGAATTCAATTTAATTGCACAGGTAAAATAATTAATAGATCAATTGGTAGATAAATAATAAATTTATAAATCAACTTAAAATCATTTGGATGGCTGCTCATCTAAAACAAACTTTTTACACTGGTTTCCCCTTATTGCCAAGAGGATCAGAGGACAATCCTGGCATGATCCGAGACATGCTTTTCTGGATTGTGGCGTGATGTGATTTGAGAAATGATGAAAATCTCATCTATACAAAACCCTCCTATCACAACTAAAAGCAGATCTCCTTACCTCTCCAGGTGGAAACTGCCACAAACTCATTTTGGGGTTGGGGTATTTAAAATCCTTGTCCAAATGCAAATATAATTAGAGGTGATTAAAACAGTAAGCCATTAAAAACTTTGCTCAGATTAGCTCTCTTCAGAGAATTTAGCCTCTACAGAAGGCAGCTATCATGCTTTACTAGAAGGAATAGCATATCAGAATCAATGACATTCTAATCAATGATCAAATGAAATAATAGGTGTAAAGAACTTTATAAACCTTAGAGCTCTATATGAATAACGAATGCTAGATATCATTATCGTTGTCGTTATTTTCACTAGAAATAAGAACACATTTCTAGTTGTGATTTGACCATGCTCTAATTCAAGGATTCTTAATCTAGTCTGTATCTTAGACCCCCTGGGCAGTTTGGTGAAACCTATGGATCCCTTCTCAAAACAGTATTTTAAATGAAAAAAAAAATGGGATTGCAAAGGAAGCCAATTACATTGAAATAGAATTATCCAAACTTTTTTTTAAAACCAGTTTATTGACTCCAGGTTAAAGACCCTGGTTTAGTTGTATGTCCCATGTAATTCTCAAAACTCTTTTCGATTTTAGTTTCTCCATCTCTAAAATGAAAGGATCTGATTATACTTCTACCTCCCAATTACATATTTAAGTAGTTCTAAATAAGAAAAAGGAACTGAGAAGTACTTAAATTGAACTCCAAACTGAAGCATGAACTGCCTCCTTAAACGTTTCTGAAGAGTAGTCATCTACTCTCTGCTTGAAAACACCCAGTTAAAGAAAATTCATTAGCTCCTGAGGCAGGTTGTTTTGCTTTTGAGCAACTCTCATTATTAGGCAGTTTTTTCTGTCTATTAAGCAGAGATCTGCTTCTATCTAGTGTTCCTACCATAGTGTAGTGGAGAGGGTGCTGGACTTGGAGTCAGGAAGACCCTAAGCTCAAATCCAGCTTCTGACATTTAGTAGCTATGTAAGCCCAAGCCACACATTTAATCTCTGTCTGCTTCACTTTCCTCAACTGCAAAATGTGGATAATAATAATGCCTAATAAATGCTTGTTTCCTTCCCTTTTTTGTACCCCATTGCCATTTAGAACAAGTTTAATCCCTTTTCTGAGTGGCGGTCCTGTTTCCTCTAAACCTTTTCTTCTCCAAGCTAAAGATCCGTAGATACTTCTACCATTTCTCATGTATCATGGTCTCCATTTTCTGGATGCCCACTGGATTTATTGTCCAACTCCTTCATAAAATATGGTACCCAGAATTTATGTTAATACAACATTGCCTCTTTAGTTAAGAATTAAATAATATTAAGGTTAACAGTGCAATGAAAACTAGAAATTGATGAAAGGGGCAAAATTTGTAACTACCAATGATTTACAATGGTCATGTCACAAAGCACAGAATCCCAGAGTTGGAACGAACATGAGAAATCATCTACTACTATACCTTCTACAATATCCCTGACCAATGGTTCCTCAGCCTTCATGTAGGTGTTTATAATAAATGTTTGTTGGATAGATGGGTAGGTGGATGGATGAAGGATCCACTACTTCATGTGTCAATTAATTCTACTTTTATATAGCTTGAATTACAGCCAGAAATATGTCTCTGGAACTGCCGCCCATTGTTCTTACTCCTTCTTTCTGGGACCAAGTAAAATAAGTCAAATTTCTCTTCTGCATAAATTTGCTCCAGGTTGACAGAGATTGATTAATCAGCATTCTTTCGGTGTAATCATTCAAACAATACCAAATCCACCTAAGTATACTATGATGGTACAATATAAAGCACTGAATTTGGAGTCAAAGAACCTTGATTCTCTAGGTTTAAGTCCCAATTCTGCCACCTGTGTCATCACAGAAAAATGGCCTAAATTTCAAGGTCTCACTTTTCTCATCTGTAAAATGAAGAGATTGGAATAGAAGCCTCTAAATCCTTTGATCAATGATCTAGTTCACAACTCTTTATCTTGTCTTTATAGACAGCTGTCTAAGATATTTTATAAATTCGGAGATATTTTACAAAATGTATTGCTGAAATCCAGGTATATGATATATCTGGTACTTTCCTAACTTTATCAATAAAGAAAACAAGTTGTTTTGATATCATCTATGTCAGATGAACCCATGTTGGCTCTTACCCATCTTCCGTCCTTACCCATCAATTCATAAAATGAATGTCACTTTTTTAATCTGAAAAACTTTAATTAATTAATTAATTAATTAATTTAGGGTACTTTTCCATGATTACAGGATTCATGTTCTTTCCCTCCCCTCTTCCCATAACCTTCCTGTAGCCAACAAGCAATTCCACTGAGTTTTATATGTGTCATTGATCAAGACCTATTTCCTTATTATTAATATTTGTATTAGGGTGATCCCTTAGAGTCTACATCACCAAACATATCCCTATCAACCCATGTGATCAAGCAGTTGTTTTTTTTTTTTCTGTTGTTTCTACTCCCACAGTTCTTTCTCTCGATGAATGTCTCTTAATACTATATCCCATTCTAAATGCTCAAAAAATGCCTTTAAAAATACATTCTAGAATTTTGGCAGGAACTAAATTCTTCAGTCCATGATTTGAATAATCTATCCTTTCCTTCTGGGGAAAATCAGAAAAAAATTGCTTTTCTCCAAATCTTTTAGTACTACTCTAATTCTCCATGAATTTTCTTTCCTTTTTTATAAACCATTTGTTTCTTAACAAAGCAAACAGAACACTACCTAATATAAAAAAATATACCAAACAATACAAAAGGATACCTGTGACTGATAATTCATGCAACAGCTTATTTTAAGCAACTGTTAGTTTATTTGAAGAGTCTGTGCTTTAACAAAATAATTCACTCTATTTACTTGAATTTTACGGCTGTATAATACTGTCCAGTGATCATCATTTTCCTCCCACAAGTACCTCCAGTGTCAAGGCTTTCTGCCTTGGGCCCTTTTCTCTTCTCATCATGGTGATCTCACCAGTTTCCTTTACTTCTTATAGTTTTAATTATGTGTATGCATTTATGTCTAAGACGTCCAGATCTATATATTCAGGCAAAATCTCTTTCCTGAACTCAATTACAAATTGACTACTGAACATCTACCCAATAGGAGTCTCAGATGTCCACGACAAAATTGGCTATATTTCTCCAAAAATGTATTATTCCTATGAATTTCCTTGTTTCTCTAGAGGACACCACCATTCTTTCCAGTCATCCAGCTTCATCTGTTTGGGATTATCCTTGACTCTTTCTTTTCCCTAAATCCCTATATCCATTCAGTTGCTAAATCTACATTTCTCCATTCCATCTCTACCTATGAAGCTTCTCTCCTAGTTCAAGACAACATCACTTCTCCCTTGGACAATTACAAAAACCTCTTAATAAATCTTCCTGTTTTTGATCTCTTCTTTCTCTAATCTATGTTCCACATAGAAGTCAAATTGAAATTCTAAAATAGAGCTTCTGCCATGTCATTGACCTGCTCAAGAAGCTCCAATGTCTTCCTCTTGATTCAAGAATCAAAAAAAATTCCTCTGACTTTTGAAGGTCTTCATGATTTGGCTCCAACCCCCTTCTCTAGGATTATTGTTCATTACTCCCCTTCATGTGCATGTGATTTGTCTTTATTTACACAACTGCTGTCATGGTATATACTGTCCTTTGGGATCTGCCTTTTTCATTCTATTTAACTTCATACAAGTCTTTCTATATTTCTTTTTTTAACCCTTACCTTCTGTCTTGGAATTAATACTAAGTATTAATTCCAAGGCAGAAGAGTATTAAAGACTAGGCAATTAAAGTTAAGTGAGTTGCCCAGGGTCTCACTGCTAGGAAATTTCTGAGGTCACATATGAACCATCCACTGAAACACTAGTTGTCTCTTTCCTAAATTTCTTTAGATTTTTCATATTTGCCATTCCAAATGCTGTAAAAATATTCCATCGCATTCACATTTCACTTAAATTAACTAATGCATTTATATTGTTCAGACATTTCATTATTAGATGAATAATTTGAGTCTATTTTTGCCATGACAAATAGTACTGCTACAGATACCTCTATACAGATGGTTTTTTTCAACCTGTTAAGTTATCTTTTGGGGGTATTCCATAATTTTTGAAAGATCATCAACAGTAATCAATAGAAATCACTACTGCAGTCCATTTAGGTAGCCTACTACACACAGACATCTTAATTTTACTACCCTTTCTCCAGTAATCTTCACCAAAGCTTCTCTGCTATGCTTCACTTCTCTCTTATCTGGATTTACTCACATTGATCTATTTTCTGAATGTAAACATTAGAAAATTCAATTCAACAACCATTTGTTAAAAGTAACTTATTGCCAAGAGCCATGCTAGACAGTTTATAAATATTTTTTTGAAGTATCATCCTCACTCTTGAGTTTATATTCTCCTAGAGAACATTCTACTCAACCATCTATTTAAATTTGATTTGTTCCTTTTTGAATAAAACATCCTTTTCCACAACCACATTCTAGACATGAGTTACATTTTACCCCGTCTCAGTCATAATTGTGATATTAAATTTGCCTTTTTTTCATTAAGATTGCTGGTCCTCCTCATTACCTACGTTGTGTGCATATCTTGAGTTTTATTATTGCCCCTCTGCTTAGATATTGTTTTCTGAGAATTACGAGTTCTCTACACAAACATTTTTCTTCTCTGATTGTTCCTTCTATTTCTGTGGTACCTAGGTTAGTGAAAACATAGAGCACATTGTTTTCATTCTCTCTTCTTCAATTTTGATTTTAAAGAATTCTTGTTCAAGCATAATTTCCTACTTTCACAATTTAGCTCATGCCATCTCCCACTCACACTTTGATTTTCTTCATTCTCTCCATTGGTTTTGTTTCCACCTGCCTTTTGGATATATCTTAATAGATGCTTTCTTTCCCATCTCTTCTTGTTCTCTCCCTTAAATCCGTCTGAGACATGACAGTCAGCCTCCTGATTGGTGAGTCCTTAACCTACACTAGGATCCCTGAAAATAATGACTGCAAGACTGCCTGAGTATCCATTCTGGGAAGGGAGGTCTAAAATACTTTTTTTGGTTATTGACTGATTTACACATTCATTCATTCAACACAAGTTAATTAAGCATATGACTTCAACATGGTGATGTTCACCTACAACCAACAAGAAACTCTGAAGAAGATCTGGAATAAATGTTGTCCACAAGGAAACTTGAAAGGAAAAAGAGTTGGTCATACATTGATCATATGGTGAAGGCCAGGGATAGCAAGTAGGCACCACTGAAATCTCCCCAATGTTAGATGCAATCCAAGAAGTCCCCAAGCACTCTGAATGGTCACTCTGTGGTGAATTTATGAAAGACCACAGATGAGAATAACCACAATGGGCAAGCATGAACTTGTGATCTTTAATCCTGAAGGCAAATCCAAATGTGTAATATTACAGATCTATTTGTGTAAGGGGTAGAGCTGGTCAAGATACAAAATTAGCAAAAATACAGTCCCTGCTCTCATCAAGTTTATAATCGAATGACACATATACGAATGACTCTGACACAAAACAATATAGAATGAAGGTACATGAGGTACAAACAAAGTAACCTGTGAAATCCAAAGAGGGAAAGATCACTCTCAAAATGAGAGAAGGGACGGTGATCAGAGAAAAGCAGAAGAGGGAGCATTTGAGGCATTCTTTTAAGGATGGGTAAAGATTTTAGAGCAGCTAGGTGATATAGTAAATAGAGAGTTTATTATTATATTATGTTATTATATTATTATAATATTATATATTAT
>NC_058130.1:635419165-635470737 GCF_016433145.1 Gracilinanus agilis | reverse complement strand
AGTCTTGATCAATGACACATGTTAAAACCAGTGGAAATGTATGTCTGCTATGGAGGGGGGATGAAGGAGGAGTAAAGGGAAAAGTAAAAACATGAATCATGTAACCATGGAAAATTTTTCTAAAAATAAAAAAAAGTAATAATAATTAAAAAAAAGTAAATAGAGATTGTCCAACCTGTTGTCAGAAAGAATCATCTTCCTGAGTTCAAATTTGAACTCTTATTAGCTGCGTGCCCCTAGGCCAGTAAGTTAACCATGTTTGCCTCAGTTTCCTCATCTGTAAAATGAGATGGAGAAGGAAATGGCAACTCACTCCAGTATCTCTGCCAAGAAAGCCCCAAATGGTGTCACAAAGAATCAAACATGACTAAAAAATGACTGAAAAGTAACAAGATTTCAGTAGGATGATGGGGCCCAGAAAGCAATTGGCACTTAATCCTGGTTTTCATTGACCCTGCTGGGTTCTAACCATATCCATACTAAATTTATTATATAAACTAAGAGCTGCCAATGAACAAAACTTAAACAAGCATAACTAGTTCCAGGCCTTTTCATCTCCTGGTTTCCCATGGCAACAGCTACACATGGCTCCCTCAGCATTTCCATCAAACATTTACTAGGCATTCCTAAGTTTGTGGCACCAAAGAGGGCACTATGGGGGGCCATACAAAAACCCTGTCCTGGAAGGATTTATAACTGTGCTAAAACAAGGTACTCCTTTAATCTATGGTGGCAATTCTTGAATAATTAGGTGCAAAGGAACCATTCTAATCTGAAATAATGGATGGTTTTAAGAGGGCCAGAAAACACCCCCTCTTGATAAGTATTTGGAATAGTAGCACTTTACTCATCACTACAAACACCTCCCTCCCATTTCCTATTACCTTCTATCAGTGAATAAAGTCATAGAGACAGACCTTTTAAGTCTTTAGTTCATTTTTACCACAAAACATTAGAAAACAAAAGAACATTGCAAGTTTGCCATAAAGCTATCTTGAGCATAAAGAAAAATACTCAACATATAGGAAAATTTAATTATTTTATTTATTTAAATTAACTTATTAGAAGTTAGTCCTTCTCATCAACGAATTGATGAAATTAGATATTGATGATATTAGAAGTTAGTCCTTCTCATCAACTGACCTTGAGGTCAGTAAAATAGAGAACTGTCTATATGGGTAATCTGTGGGTATCCAAAAGTCCTTCTAGGCCCTATATATTTCCCTCTTTGGACAACTGATTCTCCATAAATTTATTCCTTAAGATTAAGTCACTGTGTCTCTAGAAGGTTCCTGTTCAAATGGAAATAAGTTACTAGGTAAGAGTTAGGGCATTAAACTATTAGTATTCAGTAGAACACTAGATTGTATTAATCTTTCAGATTATCAATTAAAGTCTATTTTTCAAACCTCACCACGAAATGACCATTGGTTCTGGAAGACTGACTGAACCAGAATAATTATAATGGAGCTAACATTCATATAACACTATAAGGTTTACAAAGCATTCGATATGCATTGCCCCATTTTATCTTTACAACAACCCTGTGAAGTAGGAGTATTATTATTTCCATTTTAGAGAAGAGAAAACTAAATTTGAAAAATGAAGCAGTCTGCCCAGGGTCATTCAACAAATAAAGGTCTGAAGCTGGATCTGAGCCAATCAGCTAATTCCACTATTCTCTCCAGAGTTACCCAGTGATCCCTTAACTGCAGGATATGATGGCCTTTTGTCAGCCCTTATTGTTGACCTCTTCCTCTACTGCTTTCCTTTCTGAGTTTTTGTGACATACTCCTTTCTCTTGGTTCTTTTGTCTCTATGATCCTTTTCTCTCATTTTCTTTTGAGATATCACTGGCTATATTGGGCCCCTAACTCTGGGTATACTCCAAGACTCTGTCTCAGGTCTTCTTTGTTTCTTTTTTTCCACTCTCTTTGCAAGATCAACTCCCAGGGATTAAATTACCACATTTATGTTATTGTTGTTGTTCCTCTTTTGTTTTGGAAGATGACCAATTACATCATGGAGTTCAATGTCTTGACTTGCTCCTTTGCTCATGAATTGGATTTAAGTGAGGTAGAGTTGCACAAAAGTCATCAGCCTCACTCTCTCTTCTAGAATCATCAAAGGTCAATGGCAAGACAGAGTCAGGATGACTATCTATAGCCCAGGATTCAGTGGATAACCATGGCATCTTCCATGTCTCATCAAGCTCTAACAACTCCACAGTGCCTATATTAACCACCCTCATGGCCACTGAAAAAATTTATTCTCATCTGCCCATCCTACTGCAGAACATCTTTGGGTGCTTGAGTTAGACACCCCACATAACTCACCAATGGGTTTAAGGTCTGTTGGTTATTCTCAATCTGGTTTAGCCCTTCTGCCAAGATAGTTTTACAAGAGTGTGGCCTCTATGCATGCTTCTTGTAGCCACAGTTTAAGGGTTGAATGAAAGGTGGACACTAAATGTGGACACTCAACTCCTGCCACCTTCATGTACCTGACTTCCAGAAGTATATACTTAACCCTAGTCTATCTCTCTCCAGATTCCTACATCACAGTCTGTTAAATATTTCAGACTGTATGATCCATAGACATCTCATATATGAGCTCCTTATAAGCAGGGATTATTTCATTTTTGTATTTGTATCCCCAAGTACAATGAACCTGGCACATAGTAGCTGCTTAATAAATGTTTCTTGATTGATTTCATTATTATCAAATTTGCAGATGATATAAAGATAGTACTATCTATACTAGGGCATGCTGGCAAAAACCAGAGATTCAAAAGCATTTTCAAAAGCAAAGAATTCTTACTCAAGTCAAAGAGTTTGGCTTACAATCTAGTACATCCACTTTTCCACCATAGCAGGATTTTCATCCTTTGCTTTCTCCTTTCTATCACCAGGGATTCTCAGAGCTCCAGAAAGGGCTAAACTCTTGTCCCTAGCTATTAATAATTTCTAAAAATGAGGAAATATGAAAACTAAATATGGTATCAAAAAGAGTGAGACATAACTTGATTTTTCTTTCTGTTCTATGAATGTTTTTCTAGACTTTTTTCTGCAGTAATTTAATGAAGAAAACTCTAGCTTCTCTTCAGTGGCACAATTGCTGTAGGCATGGTGAGATTGTTGAAATGTTATCTCACAACCAAATGGTGATAATGCTTTACATTATCAATTTGAACTTTAGCCACAAGTCCCCAAAGCCTCCTGCCTTCTCCCGTCCCCTGTCTGAATGGTCTTATCCACCATTCATCTGAAAGTATAGTTTTTATATTTTGTTCATCTCTTTCCTCACTTCAACCTGGTCTCCTTCTAGAGGCCATTCTTGCCTCTTATAGATAAAATCAATAAGCCCTTTTCCAGAACAATATTTTAAATGCATAAATATACATATAATTACAAAGAAAAATAACCATATTGAAATAAAATTACCAAAATAGTAACCTAACAAATTCACAGAGGCCAGGTTAATAATTCCTACTCTATTTCAGTCCTGCCTCTACATCTTACTTTTTGTGGACCAGAAGGGATAACCCCATCAGAAAACTGAGATTGCTGTTGGCAGTTCCAGGGCTTAAGATATCTATGGATTTAACAACCTCCTTGATGACCCTGGGGTCAAGTCAGCCTAAGGGATAGTTACCAGGGCCAGAAGTTGGTTGCCTTTAGTTGCACTGATAAGACGAAAATGCTATGCCTCAAGAACAGCTTGAGCTTCTTTAGGGAAAGCCAGAAAAAGATTAAGTCTGTGGATCTTGTTCCAGATAAAATTATAACGTCTTTGTAAATCAAGAACTAGCTAGCCAGAAAAGTCTATGTGAGCTATATAAGACCCAGCAGAATCAGGATTCAGGGTTATTAAATAAAATTAAGTAGAAGTAAAGAGAATAAAAAGTCAGAGATACATATTCTACAGTAAAAATGCTACCAGGGACTACAAGGTGGAGTAAACTAAAGGATATGAAATTAAAATGCCCAGTATAGGAGCTCATAGAGGACTTTTTCAAAGTAATCAAACTGTGAGCAGGATTATGACACTGAGGAAGGGAGAGGTTGCATGACAACATAGTGCTGAACTCTGAAGCAATCAATCATCAAAAATCTATTAAACCCTTACATTCTTCCAGGCATTTCTAGAACATGCTTTTGGCTTATGCAAAGCAGTAGGAAGAAAGAGGGGAATATTATAGCCACTCTTACAATACCATTTTAGTAAGTGCTTTTGCTACAAGCTACTAGATATATTTTCTGGCTGTCTACAAAATGGAAACACTCTGGTGGGGGCTTGAGATGTACAGTTTTAGGAAGGTAGACTTTTAGAATACTGCAGAACTTGGGAGAAGCAGCACCTTTCTGGGGACTCAACCATAAAACAAGTTGGGGGAGTATTCCATAGAATTCTACATATAGATGAGTAAACTAAAGCTTAAGGTGCTTCAGTGATTTATATATGGTCACATGGCAAGCAAATGAGTTCAGACTGCCACCCAGGTCCTCTGGCATAAAAATCGAATGATTTTCCCACTAGACCACAGATGCCTTACCTAGTACCTGGTACCTGAGTAGCGCAAGTATATAAAATTCTCATTTTTAAAAATGAAAGTGCCCTATTTAAAGAATAAAAATGAAACCAAGTATTGTCCCAGAAAACCTTCCTTCTGAAGAAAACATCTTTGAGGAAGGCCAAAAAAGGGACAAAGAAAAGCAATGTAATGCTAGAAAAAATTTCCAATACTGCTTTTTGTGCAGAAACAATAAATGGAGGAATAAACAGGAGGAAAAGTCTTTGCTTTCTCCTCTGGTATCAATACATTGGATTTCCTGTGAATTCTTAGGGACAATCTGCCAAGGAAACCAACACAAGAAAAATCTTGCTGGATTCCAAAGGCTGGTGTCCATGTTTCACAGCAAGGCAAAATTCTCTCTCCTATTTGTGCTGACAGGCCCAAGTCCTAGGAGATAAGTATCTGTCTCACATTCCAGCAGCCCATCAAAATTCTTTTCTTATCTTGTGGCTCAGTCAACTATGCCCTTCTCTGCTTTGCCCCTTTCTCAGCCATGTTTAGGGCTTTTTTTGTTAACAATTCTGTGAAATGACTTAGCCTAGTTCTTGGTATTCTTAAGAAACCACCACTCAGAGGATATGGAGGGCAATGGGAAAGACTTCTATTTCCACAGGGAGATGGAACTAATGTGCAGATTACATTCCCAGACTTGATGCTTTAATACTGTATTGCAATCAAATTCATGTTTCAAGACAAACAAGAAAAATAAACTATGACCGCAAAGAATCAATCCCCACAACCACAATATCATACTTCCTGGAGGGACTTGGTCTGCTGGAATAACTAGCCAAAAGAATCAGCCTGTGTATTCAGTTTTCCCAAACTGCAACACTATAGACTTCGTCTTTCCACAGGGGACCTGACAAGTTGAGGATAACTACGGCTTTGTCTCCACTGCTTTCAGGTTGATGCCAAGGTGAACAAAATAACATTTGAATGCTTTCCAAGAAGGAAGCTAGAAAAATAGCACAGGAGTGACAAAAAAGCAACTGATTTTCTTAACTCTCTCCATCAAAGGAAAAGGTCTCTAGGGACTTTTAGGTCATGGAAGTCTTCTGCTCCACAAAAATGTTTCTGCCTCTCTTTGCTCTGTGGCCATCAGTCAGCAAAGGAAGTATAGACCTTGGATGCTGACCATGTTAAGCTGAGGGGGTCTTAAGGGACAGAAGAGGTACTTTATTTTCATATTTCATTTTTGTTGTCATGGAAACTCCAACACTCTCCTTGAATGTGTCTCTGGAAACCTGCAATCTACAAACCTCAGCACACCAAAAGGATGGTATTCCTGCCAGTCCACATAGAATAACTCCAGCTATGTACGTGTTACCCCAGCTAGGAGTCTTGCTACGTTTCACAAAACACTAATATAAAAGCAGGTCTGTCTCAGTTCTCAATGCCTAGGAAAAGAGTGGTCATTAAAGCATGTCAACAGTGGTAAAATGTCTCTTATGCTTGGAGGTCCCCAAGATACATTTATTATACATCCATTTTCTTTTTTATTTTCAGGCAAAATACTGGTTTTTTCTTAAGAATGGGCATGAATAATTGTACCACCCAGGACAATATATGTTAAGAGAGTCATAAGAATCTGAACCCAAGTAACTATAATGTGCTATGTCACCCCATTCTCAACAAATTTCTTTGACTCCCTATTATCAACAGGACCAAAGACTTCTATGTTTGGCATCGAAAGCCCTTCATAAGCTGGCCCCATCCTGTCTTACTTTTCTATTCCCCCACATTTTGGTGATACTGGTCTACTTGTTGCTCATTGCACACCACACAACATCTATTTTTTTCAGAGCTTTTGTATTGGTTATCGTCTAAGCCTGGAATGCCCTCTCTCCTGACTTTACTTCACAACTTTCCTAGGTTCCTTCAAGGAAGCTAAAACATCATGTTCTACAGGAGATTTTCCTAGCCTCCCTAAAAGCTAGCATCTTCCCCTCTGAAATTACCAAATTACCTCCCATCAATTTTGTATATCTATACAATATACAATTCTGTATATTGAATATATATATATGTGTGTGTGTGCATATATATCTATACATATGCATGTATATATATATATATATATCACATATACATTTGTATGTGTCCCTAAACTGATGGGATATATATATATATATATATATATACACACACACACATTTATATATGTACTTACATTTATATATGTATTTATATTTACACATACAGGGTATTTAGGGAGGACTAGCACCAATGGCGTGAGGGCTCACTGAGCCCTTTTCAGGTCTGCTCATCTATCTTTAGTATCCGCTTTTCACCCAACTCTCCCCTGTGGCTCCAAGAAGCTATACCATGCACAGTAGCCACACCCCAGTAAAACCATCTTGGCAGAGGAGCTAAAACAGGTTGAAGGTAACCAACAGGTCTCAAGCCCATCATCAAGTTAAGGGGGATGTCTACCCCAAGCATGTGAAGCCTTCTCCCAGCAGAATGGGCAGAGAAAAACAATTTATTCCAAGTGTCATGAAGGTGGCTGAAACAGGCACTGTGGAGTACTTAGAGCTCGGGGAGACATAAAAGATGTCAAAGTCATCCACTGCATCCCAGGTTATCATCAGTCATCCCGAATTTTGTCTTGCTTTTGTTGCCTCTGGAAAAGAAAGTGAGGTGATGACTTTGTTCAGCTCTGTCTCACTTAAATCCAAGTCACAAGTTAAGAAATCACCATGTTATATCACCGGTCCTTTTTAAAAGAGAGGAGAAATAGCAACATCATTCACAAGGTAGTTTAGGTCTTGATACTCATGCTGGGTAATTTTCTGTCCAAAATTATTGAAATCATAGTTAAGAACTGTTTCTTCATATCCATATTTTAAGTTTTTATTAAACCAAAGTTCTTTCCCTTGGACCATTCATCCCTCAAAATATTAATTGATAATGGCAGCAATATCTTAAATCCATTATCAATTAATTTAATCCTTTTCCTTTATATAAAAGTATTTTTTCCTTATCAATTCAACACTAAACTATTCCCTTTGAAAAGTCTTAAAACCCAATGCCATATACTAATTTTTTACATGCTGACTCCTCCTCAGAATGTCAGTTATTTGATAAGCAATCAAGTGCCTACTGTGTGTCAGGCACTATACTGAGTGCTAAAGATATAAAGAAAGGTAAAACTGGTCTCAAGAAGCTCACAGCTAAATGGAGGAGACAACATGCACATAAGTATTCAAACAAGTTCTAATGTTTAAATGAGAGATAATGAAGGGAGGAAAAGAACACTAGAATTATGAATAATGTGGAAAAGCTTCCTGTAGAAGGTAAGCTTGTAGCTGAGACTTGAAGGAAGTCAGTTCTCTGAGGATGAAGCCTGTTGATATCTTTTTTTATATCCCTGGCTTTTAGCACAGTGACCAGGACATAAAAATACTGGTTGATTGATCAATTGATTGATGCTCTGTCATAATTTTTCAGTCTATGAATCAGGACATGAGTTTAAGAGACCAGTTTAGGAGAGGGCGGGGTGGGCTTGGCAGAGGTAAGAAAACTCTATTTTGAAGCATGTTTAAGGATGCTGTGGGGCTATCCAAATATTTTGCTGAAACACACCTAATTGGTCCAACAATACAGCTGCCTTTCCATCAGGTACTGGAGAGCCTGTGAGGAGCTGCAAAAGCTAGTAGTAGCTTCTGAAGCTGTTTCTGAGAGAAGTTTGTTTGCTGAATCCCACAAACTGGAAAAGAAGAATCACAGCCACGACCAGCTTGATTATAACAGCTGAAAACAGATTCAAATGAATAAAATATCTGCCTGCCTACCCTGACTCCCAGCCAATAATCTCAGGTCAGTGAAACTTAAGCAACATTTTGGGTACTCTGACAAAATGCAGACTTGTCCCAAAGAAGGAGGAAAGAAAAGGCACCTAGGAGAAAAGATAGCTGGGTACCACCATGGATAGAGCACTGGGTCTGGTCAGGAAGATTCAAGTTCAAATATTCAGAAAGTTGCTAGTTATGTGATCTTGGGCAAGTCACTTAATCCCATCTGCCTCAGTTTCCTTACTTGTTAGATAGGGATAATAATAACTCCTATCTTATAGGATTGTTGTGAGGAACAACAAAATGGCACATACTAAGTATTATAGAAATGCTAGCTATTGTTATTATTATAGAGTTGGTTTTGGAAGGGATCTCAGAGACATCTAATCTAACTAACTCCTTCATTTCATTGATGAGGAAATTGATGTCCAAGGATATTAACTGACTATACAAGTAGTATCAGAAGGGAGATCTGAACCCAGATTCTAACTTCAGAACTAGTTATGTTCCCACTGGACCACAATACCAGTTAAGAAGCCCAATTTTGGCCCCAAAGAAGAGATAAGAATGAAGGACTAGGGGTGTGGCAGTATCAGGACAGAATCAGTTGATGTGTTGGTTATTTTATTTTTCTTCCTCTTTTTAAAATCTCAGGTACAAGTAAGGGTGAAGAAAGGGCATATTTAGAAATGAAAATGACATAAAAATCAAAGACATAAATAAAACTTTTAAAATGCCATTCTTATACATAGAAGATCTAGAACTAGAAGGACCTCAGAGGTCATCTAGTCTAACTGCCTCATTAATAGATGAAGAAACTGAGTCAGTCCCAGAGAGATTAAGGGAAATATCCATCATTATATAGCTCAGTGTCTTGCACGTTGTAGCAACTTAATTGCTGCTTAATCGATACCAAATGGCAGACCCAGGATTCCAACCAAGCTCCTCTGACTCAGGTCCCAGTATTCTCTTCAAGTCGTTTCAACCTCTGAGTCTCACTTTTTTACATCTGAAAAATAGGCTGAATAACACCTGTAGTGCTTACCTTACACGTTTTGCTAGGAAAGTCAAAGGAGCTAACGTACTGTAAAGCTATTTGCAAATCTCAAAACCTATATAAATATCAGCTAAAAGCCTCCATATCTTCTCGGTCTCAGTAGCTCATTAACAGTTAATTAGAAAGTTCTGTGAGAAATGGGAAGCGGTCGGGATGGCATCTTGTCACAAATCCATCGCCTTGGAAATGCCTGGGGACCTTAAAATAATTTCAAAAGCTATATAGATTGGGGTGGGGTCTGTTTGTGTCGAAACCTGTCAGAAAGCCTGGAGACCCCAGAGCCCACAAATCAAAATCAGCCCCAAATCCAAACAAGTCATTTCTCCTGATCTGCTCCCCTGAACGCCAGAGGGGCGAGTTCTCCGCCTCTGGCTCTTTAAGACTGGGCGTGCTGGTAGCCCATCTTGCAAGCAGCTTTCTCCACACAAAGCTGAGAATGAGTGAGTGGCCTCTGTGATGTGGGCCGGGCTGGCAGCTCTACAAAGGCCATGCCGAGGGGATGCAGTCTAAACAGAGAGGACTGTTTGGTTTCGCTTCCGGAACCGCTGAAACGCTGAAGTAAAGGGGCTTTTCAGCCTTGTTTGCCTCTCAAAATTATCCCAGCCAGGGCAACGGGGAGAGAAGCATCTGAAAGAGAGCCCTGGGTTAGCGGCTGCATAATATGCTGTCCCAGCAAATCACAAGGTTACCCATCTTAGGCTCAGAGATGGCCAGAATAACTTCCCTCGCTGTCTTCTCACCTATCCGCCCCTCTTCCAAGCAAAGGAAAGAGCAAATTACCTTGGGCCAGGGTTTTTGCATCAAGGCTGATTCCTAAATCATATGCAGCCAGATTATAGGCAACAATGTTAACCCCTTCATCCCAAATTCCCACGCGGCTTGCGCTGCGTACCCCCTTCCCCGCCTCCCCCGCCCCAAAAGAGAAATCCTGTTTTAATAGAATTGCTTTGGTTTACGTTTTTGTGAACAGTACAAAGGCGGAAAGATTATTAGTGCATAAATGCCCCGGGGGCTGGAACTGGAAGAGAAATGTCCGCCCCCCCCCCTCCTTTCTTTCTTCCTCCTTCTCCTTCTGGTAATATTAGTATTACCTGGGAATATTACCCGGGCACAGTCAAAGCATAAAACGAATTAAATAATTGGTTGGTTGTAAAATATCATGATTAACTGGAACTACCCAAGACTCATTGCTACGGCCCTGCATAGTTTCAGGGCTTTCTGCCTACTGAACGAAGGCACAATTAGGGCAGGGAGGAAAAAAATGCTGCAAATAGCGCATAGCGAATGGGGCTTTGCTCCAGGGTACCAGTACCAAAGAGGAGGAAAGGGAAGAAGAGGGGAGAGAGAGGGAACTTCCTCCTCCTTGGAAGGTGGACCTCCTCTCTGGTAGTCATTGCTCCTACATATTTCTTAACGCTTCTGTGCCAGCAAACAATGCTACTGCCCCTCTCAAGGTGCCACCCTCAATCTCAGGGACCACCTTCATCCCCATAACTGGAGGAGGTAAGTGATGGCCTCTCCAGGAGCCGGACAACCCACCCACCCCCTCCCACTTGTTTATTATATCTTGACTGTATTCCGCACCACCTCCATTCCGGCCCGCCCCCAATTTGCTCCATTGGGAAGTATCTGTATGTGACAGCCTGGAAGAGAAAGAGTGGAGGGGTGGAGCCACGACACATTCAGGTGAGTCAGTGCAGAGGAGTAGAAAAAAGCCTAAATTTATAATCACAGGAAGGGATTTTGATTCCTGCCTCTGCTAGTTAGTATTTATTTAACCTTGGGAAAATCACATCTCTAGGCCTCAGCTGTGGAATAAGAGGAGGACTAGATGACCTCTGAGTTCCCATCCAATTCTAAATCTACAGTCAATATTTGTAGAGTGCAGCAGAGTGCTTGGCACATAGTAAGGGTTTACTAAATGCTTGTTTCCTACCCCCTCTTCCCTCTTCAGGACTAATGCATTATTAGGGAGTAGAAAGTAAGGACCTGCCAGGAGGAATAGATGCAGTAATAAAAAAGAGAAGTTTGCCAAGGTAGACACAAATTATCTAGGTACTCCTCTCAGTGGAAATATTTCCAGTCATGCTTCTACTTAATTTTTCAGATTTGCTTCAGAATCCGTGTACATGGAAGCGATCAGCAGTCCTTAGGAATGGGCCCCTGAGATGTATTTTTTACTCCAGCAGTTGCTGACTTCAGCACCTCTACTTCTGTGGAGGGAACAGGGCATCAGAACCCACAATGACCCTCCTCTGTCCTTCCAACCTTGGAGAGCCCTATAAATCCTGTGTGACCAAAATATTTCTTTAAAGTGCTTTGATTGCTTCCCAGAAAAAGACCCTCCTTCAGGAACCTGGCATTAGAGAACCCAGCCAGACACAGCTCCTTTGCAGATTTCAGCCTGCCTTTTTTCTTGCTTTGTACAGAATTGTGGGTGGGGAGGAAAACAAAAAGGAAGGCAGTCACTGAGACCAGAAAGATAACAATCATAACCTACTCTAGTTTCCCCTCATCTAAGAAAACAGAATGAAATAGAAAGAGCTCTGCTGTCTTTTTGTTTCATCTCTCTTTTTGTAGGAGGGTTTCCAAAGGGGTACCATTCCAGACTGGTCCCTGAACAAAAGAACAAGGTTGCAGGTAAAGGGAGATTCCATATAGCTTTTGGCTATAAATTTTCTTTTTTTTTTTAACATTTAATAATTTTTATTTTTTAGAAAAGTTAACATGGTTACATGAATCATGCTCTTACTTTCCCCTTCACCCTCCTCACTTCCCCCCATAGCCGACGTGCATTTCCACTGGTTTTAACATGTGTCATTGATCAAGATCTATTTCCAAATTGTTGATAGTTGCATTGGTGTGGTAGTTTCGATTCTACATCCCCAATCATGCCCGCCTCAATCCATGTGTTATAAATTTTCTTAATCAATAAAAATATTTTTAAAAAATTCAACCAGCATAAAGAGAAAAAAAAAGCAGTGCAATGATCCAAGACATTTCTGAGGGAACTATGAGAAAGAATGCTTTCCACATACAGAGAAAGAACTGTGGGAGCAGAAACACAGAAGAAAAACAACTTCTTGATCACATGGGTGAATGGGAATATGATTGGGGATGTAGACTCTAAACAATCACACCAGTGCAAATATTAATAATATGGAAATAGGTCTGGATCAATGATATGTGTAAAACCCAGTGGAATTGTATGCTGGCTATGGGAGGGGGGTGGAAGGAGGGGAGGGAAAGAACTTGAATCATGTAACTATGAAAATTTTTTCTTAATTAATCAATAAGAAAATTAAAAAGAACAACAACCAAAGCTTTGGCTATACTGTGATGATAATAATAGTTGTCTCTTTCCAATCTATATCTCTTATATTGTAGCTTATATTCCTTATGTAGCCTTATCTTCTGGTAATCTTCCATGTATGAAGTTTGCCAATGAAGTAGGGTTAAGGACAGTCAATCAATCATCTAACATTTATTCAGTGCCTACTATGTGTCACAATGCTGGGGGTACAAAGAAAGGCAAAGGACAGTCCCTGTTCTCATGGATCTCATAATCTAATGGGGGAAATAAAATACAAATGACTATGTAGAAACACTATACACATGCATAAAAGTATGTATGCATGTAGATATAGATACACACATATACATGCGTATATATATATACAAATATATATATATATATATACACATAATTGGAGATGATCAGCAGAGAGGAAGGCACTAGCATTAAGGGGGATTGGGAAAGGCTTCTTCTTGAAAGAAGTGAGACTTTAGCTGAGACTAGAAGGAAGTCAGGGAAGCTAAAAGGCAGATGAAGGATGGAGAAAGTTCTAGGCATGGGGTAAGGATTGGGAAAATGCCCAGAGTTGGAGATGAAATATCATGTGAAAAACAACAAAGAAGCCAACAGACTTTAGGGAGATCTTGTTGGTGACTAAGTTCAGGATGGACTAGAGTGAGCCTGGACCACCTTGGACATGACTGGTATATAAAGCTAGTTGGTGAATAGGGCAAACAGAGGCAATAATGTTATACTTTGGAAACTATATATATATGCATAAATATATGTGTGTATATATATATCTTCCAAAATACTTTGGAAACTATATACGTATAGTTTCCAAAGTATTTTCCATCTGATGACCCTTTGAGGTAAGCCATATAAGTATTAATATCCTTATCATCTCCTTCCCCCCTTCTCCCCTCTGCCATCACTCTCTTGTAGATCTTCATCACTTGACATCTGGACTGCTGGTGGGTCTGCCTTTATCAAGTCCATCACTACTCCAATCCATCTTCCATTCATCTACCAATGTGATTTTCCTAAAGCACAGGTCCTGCCATGTCACCCTCCCAGAACTCCAGTAGCTCCCTGACACTTCCAGAATTGAATACCAAATGCTCTGTTTGGTATTCAAAGTCCTTCATAATCTAGTCCCCTCCTATGTACACCCTGCTCTCTGTCTTTGATACAGTGACCCCTTTCTTTTGTGTTCAAGCATTTTTCAGATTGTTCCCCATGCCTGAAATTCTCTCCTCAACTCTCCCTATTGACTTACCTGATTTCCTCTAAGAACTAAAATCCTATTTTTTGTAGAAAGTCATTTTTTATTCTTTTTAATTCTAGTGTTTTCCTTTTGCTAATCATTTCCTATTTATATTTTATTTTTATTTTTTATATTTACTTTGTATATATTTGTTTGAATGTTGTCTCTACCATTAGTAAGCTCCTTGAGGGCAAGGCCTGTCTTTTGCTTCTTTTTGTAGCTGCAGTGCTTGGCACAGTGCCTGGTGTGTAAGAGGTACTTAACAAATATTTCCTGATTGATTATTTTACAAATGAGAAAACTGAGGCTCATAAGAATAAAATGATTTTCTGTGGTCATACGACTAAGTGTCAGACCCAAGGTTCAAACTTAGGTTTGGCTCCAAGTCCAATGTTCTTTTAGCAGCAATGTACTTCATAACTTAACAGGATGGATTCTTATTAAAATAGTCTGCTATCCATGTCTTTTTTTTTCTAACTGTTCAATTCTCCTATCCTCTTACAAATACGTCCTATAGAAAGAACATGCGGTGATTTTTCATTTCTTTTTCATGGAAAATTCATAGAACCCTAGTTCAAATTCTGATGTTCTTATGAATTTTCTTTGTGATCATGGATGAGTCATTCAATCTCTTTGGTCTTCACTTTTCCTCATTAGTAATATGAAGGGGTTGGGCTAAATAACTACTTGTAGGGTCTCTTCCAGTTCTAAACCTAATAATAAATCTAATAAATTCCATGAATCACTTTCAGACATTCTTTCCAGGAAGGCAAATCACTACATGCATTCACTTCAATTAAAATAACATTTGTTGATCATCTATTTCATGGATTGATACAAAGATTAATAAGATATGTTACCTGCCCTAAGGATGTTTAAAATCTAGTAACAGAGAGAAGATGGGCACATAAATATAACAGGGTGGACCATGATAAATACTGTGGACAAACAACATCTATAAGAACCTCCCTTAGCTGAGGAGGGAGCAGTTAAAAATATTATAATTTGAAGAATCAGTAGAATCTTGAGGGGCAGATATTGGGAGTTAGGGCATAGCTATTCCAGGCAATGGGAACAATGCTAGTAAAGAAAGAGAGAGAGAAGTTATTAGAAAAATGACCCATTTGGGAAATGATGAATAATTTGATTTGGCCAGATCACAGGGAACAGGTCAGGGAAGGATAGTGATCTCACTGATGTGGCTAATCCCTCCATGTTTGGAGAAGAGGGGCCTTATTTTTCAGTCTCTTCACATTGTATGGATACTAACAGAGCCTTTGGGCTATCTATCAGTTATCCCTTGATATCACTATGTGACCCTAACTCTTCCCCCCACCCCAATTATACTGTACAATTCTCTGTTGGCATCCTTCATTCCAATTCTCCTACACAAATCTTCATTTGTAATGTGTCACAGCTGGCTCACACCCATCATGAACAGCTCCATTGACCTTTGGGCGACTCTCAACTGTCATTTTTCAGAGACTGCTGTACTCATACCATAAAGCATTACTGAAAGAATACTATTAATTTAAAAGAAAATACATTTCAGAGAGAAACTTAAGATCACTAAAAATACTGCAGTTTTCCAAAAGAAGCCCTTCAGTACTGATGGACCAGCTCTAAGAGATGTTCATCCAATTATCTATCATAGTTTAGATTATAGGCCCTCTTCATTGACTTGGTTTTCATGTGAATAGCTATACAGATTTTTTTGTCACTATAGGTATGCAGCTATTCTTCAGTGGGCTGTCTTAGAGACTCCTTAGCGCACTAAGAGGTTGTTGCTTGTCCAGGGTCACCTAGCCAGCATTTGATTTGAGTTTTTCCTGGCTCCATGGCCAGCTCTCTATCCATATGCAAATATGCCTCTCTTGCTACCAAATCAAATGTATTTCTATAATCATTTAACAATAAGCACAGAGGAATCTTGTATTTTTTGCTCCTTTTAGACAACTGTATGACCATCAAAAAAGTCTGCTGTAGAAGAGCATTCACAAAATAGTGTTTCCTTCCCAAATTATCCTGAAGGATAATCCTTGATAAGAGTGAAGATTATTTTCATACAAATGCTATGATAACAGAGAAGCAGATAAATGGGTTAGCATTTTAAAAATATTCTCTCATGAATGGGGAGAAGAATAACAAGATTTAACATTATTTTCCTCCAAGTCTTTGTTATAATTTCCCTCCTTTATATATTTTCAGAATTAGTCCATCACAAAATGGTGTCACATCCAACATGGACTGCCTCCATATATACTTGGTCCAGAGTCTAGTTGATCTTCCTGTTGTTTTCTTCATTACTGTTTCTATATCCTCATAAAGCACATCAGGAATTTAACATTAGAAGCCATTAATGTTAACTCCACTGTCAACTAATTGCATTGAGGGTTTGTCCTAAGCATATTTACAGGTATCTACTTCTTATTTAAGTTGTCCAAGTAATTCATGTTTAAGTGTTGCCTAAACAACTTTTTTGAATGGACATTGTGCCAAACTTTCATTAAATTTATTTCTCTTTTTCATTGGTTCTCACTGTTTTATACTCCATTAACCTTCTATCATCTTCCATTGTAAAATTTTACAAATAGGCTTATATTCTAGATCAGTATTATCTTTGGCTTTTATATCCCCTGGGAAAGAGAGCATGTTTAAAGGCACAGGTGATTTGTTTTGACTATTTTCATCTCCTTGTTATGGCAGTTGATTTATTTAGTACAATTTCTTTAAGGAGTAGTAATAGTTTATGTTGATATCCGTTCTTTTATCCATTTTCTATTTGTCAGCATGAACAGTTGTTTTAAATTGAATAGGTGAAAGCTATAGTACTTACATGACATATCTTCTCAATTTTTTTTTGCTCTAGTTTGCTATTATTAATTTTTATCTCCTTCTTAATAAATCACTGATCTGACCACACTCAAATATATCAGAAGAAACTCTTTGATCAGTTTTCTCTAGACTGTGAAATATAATCAGTTTCATAGGATATAATTTGGTACTAACAATACATTCAAAATCTTTTCTGGAAGAAAATGTTTGTGACATATGGATGGGAATTTTTATACTATTGAAAGCCTATGTCATTTCGTATTATTGAACTATAATTTCACCAATCCTGCCCTATACATACCTTTGCACTGTAGGTACCAAGTATTAAAACATAATTTGATTAAATTTGGATGTCTTTCAACACAATTTTTCTTTCTTCATATCTCTGCCACAGATAGTAGCACATAAGTTACAATTCTTTTCACAAGAGTCTTTTATTACATCGAGAAGACCAAATGGCACATGAAATGATGGTTTTTATTCTACTTTGCTAACTAATTTATTTTCTTTCTCAAGAAGAAGAGAGTTACATCTTTCATCCATTTAGCCGTGGCTTCTTTTTATCTTCTGGTTTCATTGACAGCAAAAAATGTCAATTGGACAAATGGTCAAAGAACATGAATAGGCAGTTTTCACATGATGAAATCAAAACTATCAATAAGCACATGAAATACATGAAAAAGTATTCTAAATCCCTCCTGATTAGAAAAATGCAAGTTGAAACAACTTTAAGGTATCAACGTATACCTAGCAGACTGGCCAATATGGCAGCCAAGGAAAGTGATAAATGTTGGAGGGGATGTGGCAAAGTTGGGACAGTAATACACTGCAGGTGGAGTTGTGAATTGGGCCAGCCATTCTGGAGGGCAATTGGGAACTGTGCCCAAAGGGTTTTAAAATAATGCCTGGCCTTTAATCCAGGCATATACCACTGCTGGATTTTACTCCAAAGAGATAATAAGGAAAAAGACTTGTATAAAAATATGTATAGTCATGCTCTTTGTGGTAGCAAAAAATTTGGAAATGAGGGGGTGTCCCTTGATTGGGTTATGGCCGAATAAATTGTGGTATCTGATGGTGATGGAATACTATTGTGTTGAAAGGAATAATGAACTGGAAGAATTCCATGTGAATTGGAAAGAACTCCAGGAATTGATGCAGAGCAAAAGGAGCAGAACCAGAACATTGTACAGAGAGACTGATGGCACAATCAAATGTAAAGCACTTCTCTATTAGCAGCACTGCAATGACCCAGGACAATCCAGAGGAACTTATGAAAAAGAATACTATCCACATCTAGAGGAAGAACTGTGGAAACAGAAACAGAAGAAAAACATATAATCGATTACGTGGTTCGATAGGGATATGATTAGGGTTTTAATGTTAAAAGATCACTCTATTGCAAATATGAATAACATGGAAATAGGTTTTGAACAATGAGACATTTATAACCCTGTGGAACTGCTTGTCAGCTCCAGGAGGGGAGAGGAAAGGGTGGTGGTGGGGATCATGCATCATGTAACCATGGAAAAATATTCTAAATTTAAAAAAATTATGTCAATTGAATAAGAATCAATTTCTCCAGCAGGATACCTACTGACTAATCATTGGACAAAATACTCACAGTCTAAGTAGCATCAACTAAATTAATATTTATGGATAATCTAAAAACTGGAGAATCTTAGTATCTTTCTCCCTTTCCTTTTTCTATTTTGGGGAATGGCCTAGACATTCACTAACCTGCTGTGTTTCTGATTTTCAGAACTTCAATGCCTACCCCACTTTATTCCCTTGCTTTTCATTTTCCTTTTGTATATTGTCTTCCTCCATTAGAATGTAAGCTACTTGAAGGCAGGGACTATATTTTTGTTTCAATTTCTATCCCCAGTGCTTAGCTTAGTGTATAGAACATATTAAATGCTTAATAATTTTCATGTTGCCTGTTCACTTGCCACTATCACCTAGAAGTAGAAGAGGTCCCCATGTAACAAAACATCATTTTGTCCTTTTCTGTTTCATGGGTTTCCATGGTCAAAGAATACATTCTCAAGTGGCCATTCTATTTGTAGTTAGCCTCTCTGTGAGCAAGACTGGTCATCTACAAGTAGACTTTTGGCAGGACCAACCTCTCTAGGCTACCGTAACTAGGACTCTACTGGCCAAAAACCCAAGATCACCTCTAAGCCAAGAAGAAGTAAAAGAAAAGAATTATATGAAGGAAACCCAGAGGGCTGTTTACAATTCATATAAGTTCTCCAAGGAAATTATTCACACTTAAAACGGAATAATGGAAAGTCACCACAGCTATATAAAAAGGTGTTTTTCCTTTTTTCCTTTTTTTAAAAAATCAATTTGATTCACTAGTAAGTGATATCCTTCCCTCCCAGCAAACCACCTAATCATCAATCACAATGTCCAGCCTGGCCTTACAACATTCCTCCTTACTAGATGGACTAAATAAAAAAAAAAGTCTGACTCCAACTTTCTGTATGTGCTATCTACTTACTAAAAAAACATAATTAGAGAGTGAATGGGTTATAAAGCAAACTGCATTAGCAATAGAAGAGTTATGGTATGTGGATGTAATCAGTCTTAGTAAGGGGAAAAAACATTTCACAACAGTTACAAAATATTCTTTTCAAAGATTATAAATCAAATGGGCATGATTAATGTCAGTGTGGGGAAATATGTGGTAGTACTTTTGGTTACAATATTTTTTGTGTCTATATAAATCTTGGGTAAAGATTGGGGATAAGGGAAATTATATATATTCAGGAAATGAGCCATTTCAGTTCTAAACATAGCACTAGATTTCTGTACCAGAAATTTCTACCCAGAAATCAGAAAATGGAAAATCCCATAGGCATGTCCATCTAGGACAACTCAATTGTATAACATTTACTAAGTATCTGCTAGGACTCAAGCACTGTGACATAGTGCTAGGCACTGGGAACATAAACACAAAAATAAGAGTCTTTGTCCTTAAGTATTCTACTGGGGAGATTCAATAGGTAAACAGAGAAGTAAGCACAAATTGTACCCAAAGTTGTTGGGTTGTTACTTTAATTGAGTTTTTTCATGGAGGGAGTTCTTGTGAAGAACTTTCTCAGCCAATGCAGATTAGAATCTTCTCTCTACCTTACAGTCCTACTGAGTTGCCTAGAGTATTGAGAAGCTGAGTGACATTACCAAGGGAACATTTACTATGTGGCAAACACAGGACTTGATTCAAGGTCTTCCTGCTGCTAAAGCTAAGTCTTTAGCTGTTTCACCATTCTGCCTCTCAAACAAATGTAAAGTAATGAGGAATATAAAATGATAAACAATCATTCTTTGAGGGAGAGAGTAATACAACTGGGAAGAATGAGAAAGGATTTATTCAAATATGAAATACCTTGTGTTGTTGTTGTTCAGTCTTTTTGTCAAAGAAGACCAATGAAACTAGGGTGATGTATATGAATTGGATTTAATAGGGGGCAGATTTGCGCAAAGTCATCAGCTTCACTCTCTCTTTCAAAGTCATAAAGTCCAGAGGCAAGACAAAATTCAGAATTACTGGTAATAACCTGAGATGCAATGGATGACTTTGGTGTCTTCAATATCTGATGAAGGTCTATGTACCATGTGAGCTAAAAGTTGAACAAAGCTAGTGATGTTAAAAACTAAAATGGAGGAGAGCATACATTGGTAAGATGGAGAATAGTCCATTCACACAGGTAGACAAGATGGAAGATGAACCATAATGCAAGCCATTAGTCATCCTTTGATCTAGCAATACCATTGGACCTATAACCTAAAGAAATCAAAGAAAGAAGAGAAGGACCTATATCTAGAAAAAAATAATTATAGCAGCATTTTTTTTGTGGTGGAGGCAAAGAAATAAATATTTTTTAATTTGTTGATTTTTTAAAATTTTAGTTTTTAGAAAAAATTTCCATGGTTACATGATTCATGTTTTTACTTTCCCCTTTACTCCTCCTTCATCCCCCCTCCATAGCAGACATACATTTCCACTGGTTTTAACATGTGTCATTGATCAAGACTTATTTCCATATTATTGAGAGTTACATTGGTGTGGTCATTTCGAGTCTACATCCACAATCATGTCCCCATCAACCCATGTGTTCAAGCAGTTGTTTTTCTTCTCTGTTTCCACTCCTGTAGTTCTTCCTCTGAATGTGGAGAGCGTTCTTTTCCATAAATCCCTCAGAATTGTCCTGGGTCATTGCATTGCTGCTAGTACAGAAGTCCATTACATTCAATTGTATCACAGTGTAACTGTCTCTATGTACAATGTTCTCCTGACTCTGCTCCTTTCACTCTGCATCAATTCCTGGAGGTCATTCTAGTTCACATGGAATTCCTCCAGTTTATTATTCTTTTGAGCACAATAGTATTCCATCACCAACATATACCACAATTTGTTCAGCCATTCTCCAATTGAAGGGCATACCCTTGTTTTCCAGTTTTTTGCCACCACAAAGAGTGCAGCTATAAATATTTTTGTACAAGTCTGTTTATCTATGATCTCTTTGGGGGTACAAATCTTGGTGCAGAACCTCATGATATCATGCTTGGAATCTTGGTATAGCATTCTGGTTGGTCTCCCTAATGCAACTCTCTCCCTAATCCAATCCATCCTCCACTCAGCTGTCAAACTGACCTTCCTAAAACATAGATCTGATCATAGCATCTCTCCCTATTCAATAAACTCCAGGGGCTCCCTATTGCCATCAGAATCAAATATAATGTCCTTTTTTTGGCATTCAAAGCCCTTCATAATCTAACTCCTTCTTACCTTTTCAATTTTCCCCTTATACCTCCCCTCTCTCACACACTCAGCAATCCAGTGATAGTGACTTCTTTGTTGTACTTTGCACAAAATATTCTACATCTCCCTATTCCAAGTATTTTCACTGGTTGTCCCTTATGCCAGGAATGCTCTCACTCCTCATCTCTGCTTCCTGGCTTTTTTCAAATCTCAGATAAATTCTCACTTTCGGGAAGAAGCAAACCTTCTTTATCTTAGTGACTTCCCTCTGAGATTATTCGCTTCATTTTACCTGTAGTACCCCACCTTATCCTGTATATAACTCCTTTGGGTATAGTTTACATGTTGCTTCCCTCTGTTTGACATTTACTATCTATTTGATCTTGGGCCACTCACTTAACCCTCCAGTGTCTCAGTTTTCTCATGTGAAAATTGAAGGGGTTGGGTTAGAAGACTTCTTAGGCCTCTTCTAGATTTAGTCCTCATCATCTTAATGAATGAGATGATTTTAGACTCATAACATAGGATAATCAATTTGGCATCTTTTTGATGGATGGATGGAAGAGGGATCAGTCTAGAAACATATAGACCAATTATGCCCTAACAAGAGATGATGAGAACCTAGCTTAGGCTTGTCTTCTGTAAGTATAGATAAGGGAATCAATTTGAGAGCCACTATAGCCACTGCAATGACCAAGACCTAGCAATTTTTTGTATATGGATGGAGGGAACGCTTATGGGAAAGAAGAATCAAAAGTACTATGTCACCAATCTAGGAGTACAGTGACAAAGCTAATATAAATATAATACCGTGTAGCTTTATTAATGAAATATGCAAGTTTGGAAGTGACAGATTTGAGAAAAGGGGAAGAGAAAGTATTCCATCTTGAACATGTTGAATTTGAGATGTCTATCCAGGGGGAGATCTATCCATCAGCAGGCAGTAGTAACGCATGAATGGAGATTAGGAGAGATGTCAGAGGTAGAGATATCAACCTGGGCACTGTCTTTATAAAATGACAATTGACCCAAGGGGGCCTGGTGAGATTTTCCAGAGAGTTTATGTATAGAGAAATGAGAGAGCCCTGGATCCTAATTTCTGTGTCCTAGTTTTTCTGACATCCTACAGGAAGCATTTCTCAATGCCTCTTTAGTCTAGAGCCTTTCCTCACATATTCATTTAATATTTTTTCCTGTATATAGCTTATTTGAATATGTGGTTTCTTATTATCTCCCCTATTAGACTGAGAACTCCTTGTCTTTTTGCCCCTTTTTATGTCCTCGGTACTTAACATAGTATCTAACATGTAGTAGGAATGTAATAAATGTTTATTGACTGGATGATGATCCAGCAAGAGACTAACAAGATCCAACCAGACAGAGAAGAAAAAAAGGTGTAAAATAGAAATAACTTGAAAGTAGTGGTGTGTTGGTAAACATCTAACAACCAGCTCTCTAGATTTTTTTAAATGTTCTCAGAACACCTTTTAAAATTTAATCTGCATTATTAACATTTTCTCCATTACTTTCTTAAACCTGAAAAAAGCCAAAACAATAAATTAAGCCCTGGCTTGTTGCCTTTGGTGATTTCTAAGGTGTAAATGTCCTTGCTGGAAATTTAACAATTGGCTCTTAGCTTGTTCTAGCTGACTTCAGTACATCCCTGCTTGAAAGACACAGAAAGAAAGAGTATTTAGGTGGAAGGCTTGGTCAACAGTAACAAAAGCTGATGAATAGTCAAGAAGAATGACATCTGGGAAGAGAGCATTGAATTAAATAATTACTAGATCCCTTTAGAGACAGTAATTTCAATCAAATGGTGGCATTGGAAACTAGATTACAAAGAAAGATGTGAATGAGAGCTGAGAAAGGGGAAGCAACAATTGTAGGTACTTTGTTGTAGAAGTTTGCCCATGAAAGGTAGGAGAGATACATTGGATGATATATAGAAAAGATGGAATGAGAGAATTAAGTGCTAAGAATTGTGCTTGTATACTGAGTATACAAAAACAAAAGGAGAATTGGACAGTCAACAAACATCTATTTAAGTTCTTACTCTATGTGCCAAGTACTGTATTAAGTACTGGGAATACAAAAAAAATAAAAAGGAAAAGACAATCCCTGCCTTTAGAGCTCACAATCTAATAATAATTAGTACATACAAGAGGTATTCAGAGATATTAAGTCTAACAGGATAGTAATCTCAGACTCAAAAGAAAGGGGAGTGGGATAGAAATACCTCCTGTAGAATATGGGATTTGAACTGAGTTTTCAAGGAAGTAGGAGAAGCCAGGGGCAAAGATGGGAAGGGACAACATTCTAGATATGGGGTTTAGGAAATAGAATACCTTGTGTAAGAGACAGGAAAAAATCCAGCATAACTAGAATAGAGACAATATGGGGGGAGCACCTGGGGGTAAAGATAAGTTAAGATGTAAGATGACAAAGAGTGTTAAGTACAAGAAGACTCAGAAGGTACATGGAGTCCAAGTTGTGAAGACTTTTAAACATTAAACAGGATTTTATCATTGATCCAGAAGGCAATAGTGAGCCATTGGAATTCACTGAGTGAAGGAGAGAGAGGTATGTATTTGGGACATTGTCCTATGCTCTAGGAAAATCACCCTGGAGGATAGATTGAAATATAGAGTGATCCAAGACTGAGAGCCCAATTAGGAGGTTATTACTGGTCTAGGTGTGAGACAATGAGGGCCTTTGCTCTGGTCAGATGAGGATTGACACAAAGGTCATTAGATATGGTAACTAAGAAATTACTGGTCACTTTGAGTCAGCGCAATTTTAGCTGAATGATGAGGTCAGAAGAGGATTTAGAATCAAATGAGAGGTGAGCAAGTGGGAAGGTGGAAGCATCTAACATAAATGGCTTTCTCAAGGAATTTAGATGAAAAGAAAAGAATCACATAGTACATTAGCTAGTAGGGGTGGTAGGCTCAAATGAGGGTTTTTTAAGATTTGGAAGACTAGAGTGTATTTGTAGGCAGCAGGAAAGAAGTCAATAAATAGGAAAAGATTAAAGATTGGAAAGAACGTGAGGATGATAGAGAGGGAAATCTGCTGGAGAAGAAGAGACAAGAGACCATCAAAGGTACATTTTGCCTTGACAAAAAGAAGGACCACATCTTCATGTGAGATAGGGGCAAAGGAGAGGGCAGGGGAAGATCTCTGAGGAACATAAGATAAAGAGAGGAGGAGAAAGGAAAGTCCTTGGGAAATGGCCTCAATTTTTTTCCATTAAAGTATACAAAATTCTAAATTGAGAGAGTGTACAGAGGGGGTGCGGAGGAGGTTGGAGTGGAGGCTGAGGAGAGAAGAGAACATTATACCAATTGCTGCAACGAGTGAGATAGGGAATTGATCGGGGAGGTATAAAAGGATTGCCTCACTGTTTTGAGGGCCCTGATGGGGTTATGTAACAAAAATTTGTCACAGACATAGTACAATTTAGTGATGTTCTCCAACTCTGTTTAGTAGTGTGAATGTTTGTAGGCCTCGGGGAAGAAACCATCAATTAATTAATTTTGGGGGGGTAGCTACAGAGTCAATTGTTTCCTTTTTTAATTAATTAGTTTGTTACATTAAAATTTCTATGTATCTCTCTTCTTTGCCCCCCCCCTCCCCACACTAGAAAAGACATTAAAAATGAAGAATGACTAATGGGTAAATATCCTGGAACATATGAGGAAAAAATGGGATTGAAGTCACCAGCAGAAATTTTCATTTAGCAATCCTATAGATGAATAGTGACCTCTACTCTGTATTCCTGCCATTACCTGGATTTTACAGATGAGGAAACTGAGGCATAGAGAGCTGGAGTTAAGCTGGGGGTATTAGTTTGACAATGTCCCTGGGTTCAATCTGAGTAAGTTTTAACCCAAAAGACTTAAAGAATTATACTGGTTTATATCTGTTTTGGCAGAACCCTCCTAATTGCCTTCTCCTCTGTAGCAGACAGAAATTTCTTTGTCATGGGGGAAGGGAAAAAGATTGAGAGGGTGGTGGGGTGGGGTGGGGGAATGACGGACAAGAAAAAGACAAGTATTTGCTTAGTTTTCTACAGAAAAGGCATTATCCCACTGAAAGAGACAAAATACCAGCTTTCCAAGCCTGATGAGAAACGGACTTCACAATTGTTAAATTTATGTTCTTCCTTTGTCCTTGTTTTTTGTCATTGAAAGCTGCAACCAAAGCTTATTCTATAGGGTCAAACCATTGGGAGGCAATTGGCCATCTCACATATTTTGATCACCAGTTATGTGGCTTCCAGGCACATTTGGCAGCTTAGGGTGAAAGTATAGAATGTGTGGTTGTCTATATCCTCCCAAAAGGAAAAAGAGAGAAACAAATTAAGGGTTTAAGCCTCAATGTCTGAGGCACTGCTGTTTCCCACTGTCCAAATCCCATGCTGCTGAACCAACAGCTTTATAGGCTGAGTCGGCACAAATTATTTTGATTATTAGCCAATTTTTTTAAACCCCCTACTTATGTCATCTTGTAAAACAGAAGGTTAGGGAAGTATTAGGCAGCGAGCCTGGTTAGGAAGAAGTGGTTGCCGTAGATACTGTTTTATAAATATAAGACTCTGGAGCCTTTCCAACTCTGACCATACCGATGAAACATCTTTCTGATTTGATGGCCAGAAACAATAGTTACACACTCTGTTCTGTTACACCCAGGACAACAAAGACCTCTGAAGAAACAGAAACTTGGTTCTTAAAATGCAGGCTACTCTTGGGCAAAAGGGCAATAAGAGAGAAACTTCCTGTTTCTTAAAGTCACATTTTCAATGTACATTGGGAAAATGAAGTCTAAGAGGAAGAGAGAAAAGATACTATATTTTGATTATGGTTTTTCCCTCCTGTCTCCCCACCGACCTTCATCTCTGACCCAAGCTTGTCTCTACTTAGCCCATTTCCCCATCTCTGTCCAAGGCATGTACAATGTAACAATAACATGGAACAATGAATATTAAACCATGAATATAACAATTTACAGAATAATAGTTCTAGGGCTGAAAGGGTCCTGAAAGGCTACTTTGTTCAAAAGACTCATTTTACAGATGAGGCACTTCTCTCTTTTCTTTTCTTCCACCTCCCAGTTCTAGAACTAGGTCAACTCTGCCATTATTCCTGAATGGGATGTGTTGATCCATTCCCCCCTTTGACCCTACTTATCATCTCAGCAACTTTTGGGACCAGACTGCCCCTCCCTGGCCACTACTGCCTTATGTGTAATTTCTCCTTTTGGAATGTAAAATCCTTAAGAGAAAGTTTTGACTTTGTGTTTGTTTCTTGAGTTAAGATAAACTGGCAAAAACTGAATTTTTCGTTCCTTCAGTAGGAAGAAACTTAAGGTCATCTGTGGCAATCTGGCAACTAAATTTATTTTAAGAAATTATTCTTATTCAAAACTACCACATTGGAATTTAAGATACAACAATAACAAGCATATTTGAGTTTCATCTTCACAGTTATAGAAAAGGTACAACTTGGGGCAGCTAGGTGGCTCAGAGGATAGAATCGGTCCTGGATTCAACTGGGGCCTCAGACACTTCCTAGCTGTGTGACCCTGGCAAATCACTGAACCCCCACTGCCTAGCCCTTACCACTTTTCTGACTTAGAACCAATATATAATATTGATTTTAAGACAGAAGGTAAAGGTTATTTAAAAATTAAAAAAAAAAGAAATAAAGAAAAGACATACCTACAACTCAGGAAGAGCAATTGAAACTTTGCCGTAGGGTACTGACATAGGAAGGGAAGGATACGGATCCTCCCTATAACATTCGTCTGCTTCAGGCACTCAGGTATGAACCTACACTCTTTTGTGGATGGGGCCTCCAGCTCTTCTGCTACAACTACCCCAGGACAGACAGTCCTTTATGTGATAGATAACTCCACTACCCTGACCTAATAAATCTTGGGCATTCTTTTTCATGAATGGATTAAATTAGATGGCTACTGAGATCCCTTAAAATATTCCTCTCTTTTGTGTAAATATTCTTGTTCACAGTTTAATTCGGTTCTGAATATAGTTAACCAAATATCTGTAATTCTTGAATTTTTTAGACAGCTTTGTTACCAATGGCCAAATATGCATTTTCCATAGAAAGTTATATTTCAGCAATGAAATTTGTGCTATATATCATACAACCTATACATAATTTGCTTTGGCCATCTGTAACTATCCCAAAGAACAATACTACTCTTAAACACTTGGAAAATATATCTATATAAATTATTTTAAACTTTTTTTCAATGGTTGGACAATGACAATAGGAGAAAATGGGTTACTAAGATGAAGTTGCCAAAAAAATTTTGTAAACTAAAAAAAGAATTATGTGATTCTATAAAATTATGGTCATGGTTCTGGAAAAAAATTATATTATAGGATCATAGATTTAGAACTGAAAAGGAACCTGGAGTCATTTAACACCAGCCTTTCACTTTATAGATAGGTGAGGCAACTGAAACCTAGAAAGGAATTACTTGTCCAAGATTTCCTAAGCAATGGAGAAGAAATTTGAACCCAGGTCTTCTGACTCCCAAATCTTGCAATTTTTTCCATGGCATCATGCTAGTTTCCTCAATTTAAGTCTTGTTCCATAAAGTTAAGCAAACATCAACTTCCATCTAAAAACATGCTGAGGGTTGGAGATGAGGCAGCAGCGGTTGGATGCTGCCAGATCAGCAGAATATTAGACTTAACTGATAGAATTATGGGAGAACAACATATTGTAATTGTTGAGAAAATAAGTCCATTACCAAAACAACACATTTATTTACACCGATGGCCGCACAACATTAACAGCTCAATGGAGTAGCTAATGGACTTTGGAGTATAAGAAATGATTCCTATAGCTGCTCCTTTATTTGGCTGCTGGAACAGCATCTTTCAATTTAATAGGCCTCAGTTACTCTTGAATTCATTGGAGAAAGTTCTACAGTTTCTCCAGATTACTAAGCTCTTTTATAACAACAAAAAATAAGTTTTATTGTTCTCCTACACTTGTATTAATCAATCAACATATAGTTATTGAATGCCCTTTGCATACAGTACAATTTACAAGGTTTGGGGGCAGTGAAATTCCTATAACCAGTCCCTTTTTGGGGTTTCCACAATAATTCTGTCTTTCTTTTTTAGACTCTACTCCTGACTCTCCAATCTTCTTCCTCCATCACATCCAGCAACATTTCACCCTGGAGATCACTCTACCCCCATTTCTCAGCTGCCTCCTCACCTTGGAATGACCCTCTATCCTCATGGACCCTTCTTCTTATTGGTCAGTTCTTTCTAGAACATCCATTTTAAGGATGACTCCAGGTCAACCATGTTCACCCTTTCATTTCTCTTCAGGCTTCATTCTTGGCTCCTCAGGCTTCTTTCTCTACCATGTTCTACCAGGTACCTTTTCTCCATCCCCTTTTAGCTTTTATGTATCATCTTCCCTCATTAAAATGTAATCTACTTAAGGGCAGGGGCCCTTTTTGCTTTCCCAACGTTTATTACAGAACCTGGTACATAATAAACACTTGCTAAATACTTGTTGACTTGATTTGAGTTCATTACTTGGGATGATTATCTCTTAATCAAAAAGCAAAATTATAAAATGATGGCCAAACTACACTGAACAAGGCAGGATACAAGAAAAAAATCAATCTTAATAATTGGAGAGGGGGAAGGAAGGCCCATCTAAGAAACTGGATTTTTCTTTTCTTATTCTTTTCTAAATCATATCAGATTTATCTCTCTGCAGAGGAAATGGTACTGAGTTGAGATTCAGAAAACCCAGCTCACATGAAACTCAGGGATTGCCTTGTTCAACCTTTATATGAGTAAATTCCTACTACATTATCTCCCCCAATTGGTCATCATACTTTCATTTAAACACCACCAGTAATAGGTAACTCACCTATTGATTCAAACTATTATATTTATAATTGCAAGGAAGTCTTCTTAATACAGCCCAAAAGTGTTAATGCTCTCAGCCTTTAGTAAACTTCAATAGCATTTTTAAGCTATTAAACTAACAACTGCACTAAACTTTTGGGATACCTACATCCAGTCAATATATGACTCTACTTTCCACTCACTGGCTTCCTATTTCTGCCCTCTGGAATCAAGTAGAACAAGTCTAATTCCTTTCTCCACATAACAACCTTTCAACCCACAGCATATTCTACAATCATGTTCCCTCTTCTCTAGGCTAATCATCTCCATTTTCTTTTAGTAGATCCCTACCTGGTGTAGGTGGTGTTCACCATCCTGGGCACTTTCCTTGGGATATACTCCAGTTTATCAATTTTAATGCTGTTCTGTTGTTTTAGTCATGTTCATCTCTTTGTTACTCCATTTGGGGTTTTCTTGGGAAAGATAATAGAGTGGTTTGCCATTTCCTCCTTCAGCTCATTTATAGATGAAACAGAGGCCAAAAGAGTTAAATGACTTGTTCAGGGTCACATAGTTACTAAGTGTCTGAAGTTTCATTTGAATTCAGGTCTTCCGGACTCTATCCACTATGTCACCTAGCTGCCCCCAGTTGAAAGGTTACTTAGCAATATTTCAGGAAATGTTTATTAAGCTCTTACTATGTTCCAGACATTATGCTAAGCACCCTCTTTTAGAGGGTTTGCAATCTAATTTGAAAAATGAAATTAAGAAAGCTATTATACATAATATAATTAATATGTACTAATATATTATATTATAAGATTATTACAAAATATATTATAATATATACTATATTAAATACATTGCCTATGATATATACATATAGTGATAATATGATTTATGATATAATATATAACATAAATCAAATCTCTGCAGAGGTTATACACATATTCAAGTATAATTGTGGAAAAAATACTTTCATTCTAAATTCCTCCTGATTAGAGAAATGCAAATTAAAACAACTCTGAGGTACCACTTCACACCTAGCAGATAGACCAAAATGGCAGCAAAGGAAAGTGATAAATGTTGGAGAGGATGTGGCAAAATTGGGACATTAATGCACTGCAGGTTGAGTTATGAATTGGTCCAGGCATTTTGGAGGACAATTTGGAACTATGCCCAAAGGGCTTTAAAAGAATGCCTGCCCTTTGATCCAGCCATACCACTGCTGGGTTTGTACCCCAGAGATAATAAGGAAAAAGACTTATACAAAAATATTTATAGCCATGTTCTTTGTGGTGGCAAAAAATTGGAAAATGAGGAGGTGTCCATCAATTGGGGAATTATTGTGCTGAAAGGAATAATGAACTGCAGGAATTCCATGTGAACTGGAATGACCTCCAGGAATTGATGCAGAGTGAAATGAGCAGAACCAAAAGAACACTGTACACAGAAAGGGATACATTATGAATGTATTGAACTTTTGTTGAATTGAATGTAATAAACTTTTCTACTAGCAGCAATGCAATGACCCAGGACAATCCAGAGGAACTAAAGAGAAAGAATGCTATCCAAATCCAGAGAAAGAATTGTGGGAGCAGAAACGCAGAAGAAAAACACATGATTGATCACATAGGTCGATGGGGATATGATTGGGGTTTTGATGTTAAAGAATTGCTCTACTGCAAATATGAATAACATGGAAATAGGTTTTGAACAATGATACATGTATTGTATAACCCAGTGGAACTGTTTGTCAGCTTCCGGAGGTGGGAGGAAAGAGGCGAGGTAGAATCAGGAATCATGTAACCATGGAAAAATATTCTAAAGAAAAAAAAAAGGGGGGGGAACAAAAACATATCAAATCAGAGAACCTGAAATCAAATCCCAGCTCTACCCCGTCTTACCACTTGTATGACCTTGGGTAAGCTTCTCCATTCAGCTGAAAAATAGATTAATTAGATGAAATATGGCTTTTAAGGACTTTTCTAACTCAAAGTCTCTGATGCTATGAAGTGAGAACAGGAGGTACATCTTCCTTTCCTTTGAATTCACCCAAAGTCCATATATTATTTTTATTTTTATTATGAGAAACAGATTCAAACAACAGCTAAGATCTTCAGTGTGAGCCACTTGCAAATGGCATAGAATTAAGGATAGACTATGGCACCCTTTAGTTATATGGGTGAGTGCTAGAATTTCTCTGCTTTCACAGGTCTTATTTTACAGGTGGATTTTTTAAAATACACCATACAGGCCAATGAATAAAAAAAGAAAAGAAAGTATGTTCTGCTCCAGACAGGCTTGCTATGATTAGCCCCATGTCTATCTTAGTTTTTAAGCATTATGGTTACTAACTTCTAACAAAGGCACCCTGAATACTCCAGAAAACAGTGGCCTCACACACACACAATTTAGGGGGCTCATGACCACCACAACCCACCAAACATCTATAGCTAAAGAAGAGATACGATAAAGAAGGTAATTTGAAGCTCCATATTCTTCAGGATTGCACATCACTGAAATATTAGGGGACTTATTCCCTAGCCCAAATGGGCCACCTACAACTCTCATGTCCCATAAGGCCACACAGCAACAAGCCTCACTCCACAGCTCACAGATTGTTCCACTTCTTCTCAAACAGCACATTTTTATCTCACGTGAAAGAAGAGAAGTTACCATATAAGCTATAACAGGAAAGCCAGCATATCATGTCATAATCCATCTTTTCCAGTGACTTAAAAGATTTCTCCCTAATTATTTCATAGATGATTTCTCTGCCAAAAAGCCAGCTGCAGTAAGTCATGTTCCCTATTTCTGCCTGTAGGACATACCATAATTGGCAGAAATGCATGCCACAGAAGTTGGTCTCTAACCTACCATTAGAGCTTACATCAACAAATTCCACCAAATTGTGCAAACGTTATTCCATCTGAGTTATCCTCTCTGGCATCTCTGTTCGTGGCTTCTCATTCCAAAAAAGGGTAGAGAGGGAGGAGACTGGTTAGAGGGAATTTAGATCCAGTCCAGTCCTTGAACTCTGTATGAGATTAACACAGTGGAATTCTGATCAGACATCCCCAACAACAATTTAAAAATAAAGCATTAAAAAATGACAAAGTGGAGCCAGGAGTATGTTCATCTCCACTGGAAACTGAACTTTTTAACAGAGAGGAAAATCTCGCAACTCTAAGGGAAGGAAAAAGAGCACTTTAAACTACAAAACTTGTATTTCAGAGTAGAATCAGTTCAGACAACAGCACACAAGTCTGGCTCACAGACTTTGTTCCCCTAAAGTTTCTATCATCCATTCTTGCTGAGGGTAACACAAATAGAATTTCTGAAGATCCAATTTTCCTCTCTTTCCCCCAACTCTCTTCATGGCTTTGCTATAAACTTCCAAGTTGAAGTGAGGCAAGTTAGGAGGCGAAATCGGCTTTCCGCTCTGATATTGTGCCCTATGAGCTACATATAGCATCTTGTATTTCTTCTTCATTCCTTCTCATATATGGGGATAACTGGCATAGCTCAATAGGGAACACATACACACATATCACACTCAGGATAGAATAGTTTACAGTCAGGAGACTTAGGTGCAAATCTAGCTTTTCTGATAATTATCTATGTCATCTCACTTAGCTTGGCCTCTATTCATCTTTTTCATGATTTTTTTTGTTGAAATATTTTGTTTCTGTAAAACTTTTATATAAAAATATACCCTTTATCAGCAAGCCATCCCTTATAATAAACAATAAAAAGGAAAGAGAAAAAGGGATTTCAGCAAATCTAATCAATACTTCAGTATATTTAATAGTAAATGCCATATTCTACTTTTAGAGTTCCTGAATTCTGCAATTAAAAATTATTAATAGTAGTAATAATAGCATTTATATAGCACTTTAAGATCTGTAAAAGAACTTTACATATATTATCTGATTTAATCCTTACAACAACCTTGTAAGGTAGGGGCTATTATTTTCTTCATTTTACAAGTAAGGGAACTGAGCCTGATTTGCCCAAGGACACAAAACTAGCAAGTGTTGGAAGCAAGATTTCAACTCATATTCCTGACTCCAACTCTTTTCCCAACTTTTTTTTGGAGCCAGGTTTGATCATTATAATTTCACAAGATTTAGTTTCAATGTTTTTGTATTTTCCATTCACACTGTTATAGTCATTCTGTCTTCTGTCTTTCTGATTCTGCCTTCTCCACTCTCTATTAGGTCATATGAGTCTTCCCATGTTTCCCTAAATTCATCATATTTATAATTTGTTATAGCACATCCATATTCTATTACATGCCTCATGCAATTTGTCTAGCCATTTCCCAGTTAATAAGCATCTCCCTTATTAAAAATGCTTTGCTGCCATGAAAAAGTGGTTCTGTGATCATCTTGGTGCATATAAAACCTTTCTCTTTCTCTTTGATCTCTTTAGAATCTCTACTAGCAGTGAGATCTTGGATAAGACGAGGAAAACTATTCAAAATTACTACAACAATATAAATGGAAAGGGTAATAACAGCAACAAAACCTGAAGATCTTATAAGTATATGATCCATTGATATAATTGATATGTCAATTAATATAACTCTAAGATCTTCTCCCCAGAAAAGAGGTGGAAAAATTGCACATCCTTTCTCTTTACTACAGAAAGGAGGATATGGATAAAGAATAGTGTATACACTATCAGACATAATCAATATGTTAGTTTCGAAGTAGCTTTTCCCCTCTTTTTAAAATCTTTGCTATAAGAGAGGACTTACTGGATAAGAGATGGAGAGGTATATATTCAAAATGAATGTGATATAAAAATGAAAGGCATCAATGGCATAAAATAGTTGCTAAATAAAATGTAATAAATGTCACATTATGATTTCACTGTCATGATTATCGAATATATTGTGTAGAAATGTAAATAGTAAAGTAATGATGGGAAAGTGAATTGCCAAACATGGAAAGACTCATATGAAGTGAGGCAAAGTGAAGTGAGCAGGACCAGGAGAACACTGTACACAGCAAAATTATTAAAGTATGATGATCAACTGTGAATAACTTAATTGTTATCAGCAAGGCAAGAATCTAGGTCAACTCCAATGGCCTCATGATGAAAAAGGCTATCCACTGCTATAGAAGGAAGTGACGGAGTTTGAATGCAGATTGAAGTATATACCATTCTTTACTTTATTTCTTCCATGAACTCTTCTTTCACAACATGATGAACATAGAAATATGTCCTGTGTGATAACACATGTATAACCTATATCATATTACATGCCCTCTTTTAGAGTATAAGTTCAGCTCTTAAATCATATCTTGAAACTTGGACAGGATTTTAGAGAGAGGCAGAATGCCTGGGGAAATAAGGGTAAAAAGGGTAAGAAGGATGGAGAGAACATGGATCAAAAAATGTTAGAAAATGATGATTAAAAATTGTATCAACATATAATCTGGAAAAATAATATTTTTAAAAGAAAAAAAGGAAAAAGAAAGTGAAGTGCCTCAATGTCTTTGAAAAACTTTTAAATATGAGTGAACAGGGCTCTGAATGCAATAATTACACAAAGTGCTAGACAACCAAAGCAATCTTGTATTAGATAACATGGAAGACCTAGGATCATGAGACACTAAATTACATGTAAATCATTCATCTGCATTAGTGATAGTACTAGCCAATTACAATTCTCATGAACCAAATAGAAGAGTCAGGAAGACCTCAGTTCAGGTCCTGACAGACAAATACTAGGTGTGCGGTCATGATTAAGTCATTCTTTGTGTCCCTACACATCTCTTAAAGATTCTTGTATTGTTCATCTGCATTAGTAGAGGGAGTTTCCATACCAAGGCTTCATCATACTAGAAAATTACCTATCTGGACAAAAAAAAAAGTGTGTATTGGAGGAATATTTCTTAAGAGAGGAGATTATTTTTTGCTTCTTTTTTTATAGCACAGTGACTATTCAATGACTGACTAATTATTGGGGAATTTTAACTGCTGAGAAATAGTAATTTTGGAAGATTCCTATCTTTATTTTAAGAATTGAGAATTTAAGAAATAATTAAAAATTAAGAAATTTAAGAAATATGCAGAGTATCATTTCAGTTCTTAAATCACATCTTGAGACTTGAACAGAATTTTAGAGAGAGGGAGAATGCCTGGTCTTGTAGGCTGTAAGCAATATCCAAAACAAGAGAAAGGAAGCCATGATCAAAGTCTCTAGACTCTTCCTTTTTCAACACTATGCCTCACTGCTTTTAAAAATTCAACTGTTACCACATTCTAGCTAGAAGATCCTAAAAAGATCTAAGGTGATGCCAAACAGGGGGAATCTCAGGATATAAGAAGTTGGTAGAGATTCCAGGCCTAGTCTAACTCATATCTGTAAAAGAATTCCAATCACAAAACATCAGACAAGCAAGTTATCCAGCCTTTACTCAGATTCCCATTAAGGGGTTACTCCTTTAAGTCTCCTCTTCCCATCTTCTATTTTGGGACAGCTCTAATTATTAGGAAGTATTTTAAAGCCTAAAGCTACTTTATTTCAAGTTTCACCCATTGTTCCTAGTTCTACCCTCTGGCACCAAACAGAACAAGCATCTAATAGTTTTTCTACAAGAATGCTAACATGTATTATTCTCCCACCACCACCACCACCACCATCTCATCCTGCAGTCACTCCTTCTGAGTCCTCTTCTTTGGGCTCAAAATTCTCTTTTCCTTCAAACAATCCTGATGAAGCACAGATCCAAATCACTTGAGCAGCCAATGCTAGGTAAACCCTAGATACTTAACAGTTTATCAATGCTCTTAAAATGGTGCCAATAACCAGGTGCTATAATCCACATGCAGTCTAACCAGGACCAGGTACAGTTAGGAGATAATTGACTTTATTAGCTCTATTTGCTTCACCCCCAGCATTCACTCAGGAATCAATGAGAAATTCCAGAGGAATGATAGACTGAAACCAGACCAGTAAATTCACAACTTTGGGGTAGATATAAAATTAACTGTCATTTTTGGAAAGTTGAGAGATAATGGATGAGAGAATGTAATGGATAATGGACTTGTCTTCCAGTAAGACAACTTGAGTTCCACTCTGACTTTAGATACATCTAAGCTGTAGGACCCTCTGCAAGTTCTTAACCTTTCAGTGTCCCCAGAAACTCATTAAGATTTTAAGTTGCAAAGTCACATAAATAGTAGTTGCTTCCTTCTTCACAGTAAAATCACAGTTTTAAAAAAAACCCACAAAAAAGCCTAGTTAATGGGAATTTGGGAAATTACATTAAAAAGCAAATTGCCACTTAGAATGTTCATATTTACTGATGAACTTGTTCAATTAGCAGTTTCTTCTATCTTTTTGTATCAGTGACACATGAGCTTTTGGCTAACAACTTTGTATTCCTGCAAATCTAATGCATGTAGGGAGAAGAATGGATTTTAAGCACCCTTAACATTGCATTAGAAATTAAATGAGTTTTCTCTAGACTTTCTGAACTAAAAAAGAACTAAAAAAAATTAGAAGGCTCAAGAGAAGAAAGTTCACTTTTCTATATGGAGGAAAGCTAAATCAGGGAGGAAAAAGTTCACCACAGTCATGGTTCCTTTATTAAAACTGGATAATATTATTGTTTAAAATGTATATGTGCAGTGACTCATATCTTCCTCAATGGAGCCCTTTAATTTTACCACAATGACACACATGGTGCTGAAAACAACCTCATTTGGAGGCAAAGGGAGGAGGTAACTGAGAAAAGTATGTGGAATAACTCCATGAAGGCTGAGGTGAATTTGGTCTTTGGGGAATATTAAATGATTCTGAGCTTGGAGAAATATAAATAGGCTATTTCACTTAATGTTCCTGTGAGGTAGGTCAGGTTCCACTGTTTCCTTCGAAGAACCAAAGGAGAATTTCACATTCCTGTACCCAACTGGTAAAAATCTCTAAAAATTATATATGTAGTCAAGAATTTACCTAATAAATACCACATTTAATACAATTATAGAAAAAAAATTAACCCTGTGTGTGTGTGTGTGTGTGTGTGTGTGTGTGTGTGTGTGCCTCTGGCTCTCAAAATAGCTTTATCTTATAACCTTTTTAACAAGCAATTTATTTTATTAAAGTATTATTGCTGCACGGCAATTGGAATTCTTCTAATATTAAAAGGTTTAATTAAAACAAATAATATGTTCATATAGGTTTCCTGGCAACTCAGAATGCAGAGTGCATTTTCACACATATATTTAGGTTATCAAAATGAACTTAATAAAAGAAAAAAGAAACAATGTCTTCCTTCATTCCTCATTAATGGAATCAAACCAGGAGACTGAAAAGTGAAAACCAAACTGAAAAGAAAAACAACTTCTTTATACCAAAGGTCTTTGAGTAAGGAATAAGACTAACAAAATTGCAAATCTTATCTCCCTTCATAAAATACATGAAATTCATTTATTTAAAGGAACTAAAATTACTTCTTACTGGATAGCACCTTTGCTATTTATCTACACTGTGTGACCCATAGCACATGGTACATATTTGGACCTCAATTTTCTTATTTATAAAATGAAAGGGTTAGATTAGATAATGAAGCTTTCCCTTGTGTCAATTAGAACCAGACCACTAGGTCATGTCTAAAACAACTCCAAACTGAGCTACAGACCAGTGATTTTCAAATGTGGGGGTCTCAAGAGCTCTTTACATTCTTAAAAATTATTGAGGAATACCATCTCAATATCTTTTCTTTATGTAGGTTATACCTATTGGTATCTACTATATAAGAAATTATAATGTCTTAATATTATATGAAAATAATTTTAACCTTGAGGAACCACTGGAAGAGTCTTGGAACCTCAAAGACCTTGGCCCTTGCTCAAAACTTCGAGAACTTCTGGTCCTACTCTGCCTTCAACCAGATCTCAGACTTCCCTCCTTTAGGATCCTGGGCTTTGATAAGGAGAGATTTCACCTTATTTTCCTAAAAGAAGGAGACATTAGAACTTCTTAGCCAATTCCAAGTCATGATACTTACTTGCATACTCTATTATGATCCCTACTAGTTCTCCCCTCATTTTCTTTTTTTTTCTTTTGAATTTGGAACATTTTATTTAATTAATTAATATAGGATATTTTTATATGGTTACAAGATTCATGTTCTTTCCCTCCTCTACCCCCATGCCCTCCCGTAGCCAACAAGCAATTCCACTGGGTTTTACATGTGTCCTTGATCAAGACCTAATTCCATATTATTGATATTTGCACTAGGGTGATCATTTAGAGCAGTGATTCCCAAAGTGGGCACTACTGTCCCCTGGTGGGTGCTGCAGCGATCCGGGATAGCAGTGATGGCCACAGGTGCATTTATCTTTCCTATTAATTGCTATTAAAATTTTTTTAAAAATTAATTTCCAGGGGGCTAAGTAATATTTTTTCTGGAAAGGGGGTGGTAGGCCAAAAAAGTTTGGGAAACACTGATTTAGAGTCTATGTCCCTAATCATATCCCCATCAACCCATGTGATCAAGCAGTTGTTTTTCTTCTATGTTTCTACTCCCATAGTTCTTCCTCTGAATGTGGATAGTGTTCTTTCTCATAAGTCCCTCAGAATTGTCGTGGATCATTGCATTGATGCTAGTAGAGAAGTCCATTACATTAGATTTTGCCACAGTGTATCCGCCTCTGTGTACAATGTTTTCCTAGTTCTGCTCCTTTCACTCTGCATCACTTCCTGGAGGTGGTTCCAGTTCACATGGAATTCCTCCAGTTTATTATTCCTTTGAGCACAATAGTATTCCATCACCAGCATATAACACAATTTGTTCAGCCGTTCCCCAATTGAAGGACATACCCTCATTTTCCAGGTTTTTGCCACCACAAAAAGTGCAGCTATAAATATTTTCGTACAAGTCTGTTTATCTATGATCTCTTTGGGGTACAAACCCAGCAATGATATGGCTGGATCAAAGCGCAGGCAATCTTTTATAGTCCTTTGAGCATAGTTCCAAATTGCCCTCCAGAATGGTTGGATCAATTCACAACTCCACCAGCAGTGCATTAATGTCCCAATTTTGCCACATCCCCTCCAACATTTATTACTTTCCTTTGCTGTCATGTTAGCCAATCTGCTAGGTTCTCCCCTCACTTTCTAATTCTAATAACTCACGTAGATATTTTCCCCTATTAGAAAGTAAGCTTCTTGAGAACAATGACTGTTTTACTTGCTTGTATTTGTTTATTTATTCTCTCATCTTTCCCTTACCAAAATATCAACAACAACAACTTAGCACTGCTACTGGCATATATTAGGTGTTTAATTCGTTCCTTCATTTCTTCATTCAGATTTAGAATATCCCTTTAAGGCATGCAAAATTCATTCTTCACAATGCCCCCATAAAGAAAGAAGTGAATGTTTTAGTACTTCTATTATATAGCAATCAATCAGCAAGCATTCTGAAGAACTATTAAGTTACTATATTAACTATTACTATTAACTATTATCTATTTAGGTACTAATTAACTATTATTAAGAAATAAATTCCAGAGAATATGTGTAATGAAATATAATGAATGAAATAATCCCTCTTGACAAGGAACTTACATTCTAAAAGGAAAAAATACAATAAAAGTATATAGATATATGAAATGAGACAGAGTCAGAGACAGAGACAGAGACAGAGAAGACCAGGACTAGGTTTGTGATTGATTAGTACATTGTACTCCTACATGAGAAAACTCCCTCTATCAATGCAGATCTTTTTCCATAATTTTTAATATTTAAAGAGCTGTTGTACAGACTTTCCCAGGGCACAGCTAGTAGGAATGTACCAGAGGCAGGATTCTTCAGAGTCTCTCAAAGAGGACTGACACTGAAGCCAGTTCTCTATTATAGCCTGCTGCTTCTCACAAATAAATACAAAGTGCTTAAATATGGGGTTGTTCATCTTTCATTTGGAAGAAGACTAATGACATTATGGGGTGATGTTTTGACTTGTTATAAATTGGATTTAAGTGAATTGCACAAAATTATCAGTTTCTTTCTTCCAGTCATCCAAATCCAAGGCAAGCAAAAGTAAAATCACTGATGATGGAGCAGGATAACCTGATTGACCTTGGCTTTTTCAATGTCTAACCAAGCTCTAAGCACTTCATAGCACCTGCTTTAGCTGCCCTCATGGCAGCTGGGACAAATTGTTCTCATCCACCTATTTTGCTAGGATAAGTCTTCACATGCTTGGCTCAGACATCCTGCTAACCCATTGACAGACTTGAGATCTGTCAGTTTTCTCAACCTGGTTTAGTCCATCATCTGAGAGATTTTACCAAGGTGTGGCCACTGTGCAAACTATAGCTTCTAGGAGCCACAGGTGAGAGTTGAGTGACAGGTAGACACCAAAGGCAGATACGCCACCCTGAAAAGGTTTTAGGCAAGCCCTCACATCAAAGGTATTAGTCCTCTTTGCATACCCCATACACCCCGAAACAGGGTAATTTGAGGGAAGGCACCAGCTTTTGAGAGAATTAGCACAGGCTTCATATACAAAGTGTTATTTGAGTTGATCTAAAAGAACTAGAACAGAATTCCACTTTGCTTCAGCTGCTCTGCCTGAACAAGATGCCATTCCAAGATTAAGCTCATGACTTCAAATCTCATGACCATGCTGCTAACTAGAGCCTTGCTTGACAGGACCTCCCTCAGCTTCCTCTCCCCTCTGACTGGAGGGCTGAATGGCAGAGTACCAAATTCCTCCCAATGCCTTCCCTTACAGAGGGCAGAAAATAGGACTTAGCTTACTTCACTCTGCATCTTCTGTTCTATCTGGTTTCATTTCCTTAGAATAAGATTCCCCTGGGTGTCCTCCCAACCCCACTCCCTCTTTCTTGTCTCTATGTTTATGCTGGCTTCCCTTTAAGATTGTAAGCTTCTTGAGGGCAAGGACTCTTTCTTTTTATTATATATATCTCCAGTTCTTAGCACAGTACCTAACATGTAGTAGGTATTTAATAAATGTTAACTGCTTTAGAACAGATTAAAATAATTCATGAAAGAAGTAGTAAAGGGAAGGGAAGAGGGAGTACATTCCAAGATTGAGAAATGCCTGTTACCAAAGTCAGAAATGTGTGAAGAACAGAGAAGGCTAAATTGCCAAAGGTAGGTTGCCGTGAGGTTGTGAAGAACTTTTATAAGATAAAGAGAAGGATTTGTATTTGATCCTAGAGGCAACAGGGAGTAGAATAAGTAAGAGACTGATGCAATCAGATCTGCATTTAAGGAAAATTACTTTGGTAGCAATGTGGAAGATAGACTCCAATGAGAAAATACCTTAGAGGGGGACAAATAAGGAAGCTGTTGCAATAATATGGATGAGCAGTTTTCAAAGTGTGGTCTGGGGATTTCTATGGGTTCAAGAGTCTTTTTTCAGAGGTTTTACAAGATCAAATTTTATTTTTATAATTATACTAGGATATTTTAATTTACAATATGGATATAATCACAAATAAGAACTTGGTATGGGTAAAGTCCTCAATAATTTTTAAGAGTGTGAGTCCTGAGACCAAAAAGTATGAACTGATTATTTAGACTTTAGATGGTGAGATTCTGAACTAAGAGAGAAGAGGCCATTTTTGAAAGAATTTTTGAAAATAAAAACAGGAAGATTTGACAATTGATTTGGATACGTAGAGTCAGAGAGTAAAAAGTTAAGGACAACATCAGAGTTATGAACCTAGGATACTTCAAGTTGATGCTGCCTTTTATAGAAATAGGGAAGTTTGGAAGAGGGCAAGCTGGAAGGAAAGAAAAAAAGTTCTGTTTGGCATGTGTTTATAAGATGCAATGGGCATGTGGTGATACAAGATTAAAACTCAGAGGAAAGACTAAGGATTTGCTCTACACATCTGGGAAACATCAGCATAGAAAAGATAATTGAACCTAAATAAGCTAATGAGGAGCTGGAAAGGAAGAAAGAGACAGGCAGAGAGAGACAGAGAAGAGACATAAAGATAGACAGAGAACCACAGAAAGAGAAATAGAGTCAATAAACATTTATTAAGTGCTTTTTCTGTGCCACAGACTGTGCTGAGTGCTGGGTATACAAAGCAATGTAGAAAACAATCCCTACCCTCCAGGAGCTCACAATATAATAGAAGACGACAATATAAAGAAAAAAGATGGAAAGAGTTGGGGATCAGGAGTATGCCTAAGGGGTGTGGAGAGGGGCATTCTGCACAGGAACAGATGAAGTTCTAAATCTCAGGAGGGAGATTTTGAAGACATGAGAGTTTCACATTTCATTTCATTTTGCAGAATGATTAGTTTCTGGAGATCACGAAGGCCAAAGAAGAAAATGAATAGGAAATGATGAGGTAAATTCCCAAAGAATCCCCTTTATAGGGTCAAGAATCAAGGAGGAGGCCTACAGTATCTACCCTTTACCCTCTCCAGACAGAGGTGTGAAAGAGACAGAGAAAAAGGGACAAAGTCACAGAGAGAAAAAGACAAAGTAATGAGAAAGAGAGAGAGAAGAGGGGGCCTAACAAAGAGCTTCTGGAAACACCCACAATTAGGGGTCATGATATGGATGATGAACCCAGTAAATAAGACTGAGAAGACATGATTAGGCATATAAGGAGAATTGAGAGAGAAGAGGAGAAGAGTGTCATGAAAGCCCAGAGAGGAAAAAGTCATCGGTGGTGTCAACTTCAATACAGAAGTCAAAACAGATGAAAACTTAGAAAAATAACATCAAATTTGGCAATCAAGTGATCCTTGGTAATTTTGAAGAAAGTAGTTTCAGTTGAGATAATGTCTGAAGATAGATTTCAAAGGGTTGAGAAGGAAAAAGGAGAAGTGGAGGAAATGAGTGTAGATATGTATTTGTTTTTTCCAGAAGTTTAGCTAATAAAAAGAGGAGAGATATAAGACAATAGTTAGGTGAGGGGGTAGAGTCTACTGAATATTTTTTTAAAAGAATGAGGAAGATTTGGGCCTGAGCGAAGGCAACAGGAAAGAAACTAGTGGAGGAAAGGTTGAAGATTGAGGTGGGGAGAATTGGACTGGTTGGCCTTGAGAAGAGGGGACAACTCATTGTCAGAGATAAAAGGAAATGAGGAAAGAGTATGGGAGTGTGTCAAGTGATTTTGAGATGAAGAGATGAGTGGATAATATGTAGGATGACATCAACTTTCTCAGTAGAGTAAAGGTCAAGATATTCAGCTGAGAGAAAAGGGATGAGGAAGATGTAGGAGGTTTTGAAAAGGGAAGTGTGAGAAACATTTTTATTTTTTTAAATCATCCAAAATCTGCCTTCTTGCCCTTCTACCCCAAAAGCTTCCTTCCACAACTGAGAGCACAAGAAAAACATAATCCTTTACAGGTGTGTTTAGTCAATCAAATCAGATTTACACATTAGGCATATCCAAAAATTGTTTCATTCTACACTGAGTCCTTCACCGCTCTAGCAGAATATAGGTAGCATGTTTCACCACTGGTCATATGGAATCCTGAATGGTCAATATGCCAATAAGTTCTGTACAACAGTATTCCATCACATTTATATACCATAACTTGTCCTTTGGAAAACCTTTACAAAGTATTGTATAGATAAAGAAACTGCGTCACTGAGAAGTTAAAAGACTTGTTCATAATTAGCAGGCTCCTAAATGTCTTCTCAAGCAGGATTTAACCTAGGTCTCCTGATTCTAAGCCTAGTGTGTTACTTACTCTTTCACAATAGGGGTACTTTCTAGTATGTGACAATGGAAAAAAATGGCAGAGTCTAAGAGTCCTAAGCTTAGAATCACAGACTTTGAGCTAGGATCCTGATTCTACTACTTACTACCTGTGTAACCTCTGGCAAATCAGGATTTCAATTTCCTCTTCCATAAACTGAGGGAGTTAGAGGGGATGGCCTCTGAGGTCCTTTCCAGATGTAGGTCTATTAAAATCTATGATCTCTAGAATCCCTTCTGTAATTGTAATATGTATATATAAGACCACTCTCTCCTTAATTTTTAAGAGCACTTCCTTTATCCCAAAACATTCAACCTTGTATCATCCTTTCTTACCTTATTCCTGCTGTTCAATTGAAAGTTTCTTAGGGGTAAGGACTATACAATTTTTCATCCTCATGCCTTCTGGTCTTAACATCATATTTCATCTATAATAGACATTTCTTAAATGTTGCTGAAATATTTGTTAAGAAAGGAAAAATCTCAGAAATGAAGAAATATTAAGACTACCCAAGGTACAAATGGTTAAACTGAGTTACAAAACATTTTAGTGACTTGCCCAAGATCATACATCTAGTATCAGAACCAAGACTTGAACTCAGGCCTTTTGAAACTCCTTCTCTGATAATGGAAGACCAAGCAGAATATTTGCTAACTCCTTTGCCTTTTCTTCAAGATTTCTCTTTCAGAAGATAAGTCAGAATTCTATTCATCAGTCTTCTACTGAGCTCCTTAGCCACAACAGATGTTTGTTTTTCATCATGCATGAGTCCTAGATTCACTACACAACATTCATGCCAAGGACATCCTGTTGGTTCAGGTTTCACTGGAGAAAACAGAACATGAATCCTATCTTCCAGTTCTCTCCCTAAAAAGCCAGTTCTCATTGATAATATCCAAATTTTACTCACGCCGTCTCTTGTATACATCTCTTTCTCTCAACTCAATAGCTACCACCTTGAAACTATTTCAATAGCCTGTTGGTGGGTCTGCCTGTGTCAAGTCTCTCCTGACTCCAGTCCAACCCATACTCAGTTGCCATAGTGATATTTCTTCTCTTTTCTTTTTTTTAAACCCATTCTTAGAATCTATACTAGGTATTGGTTTCAAGGCAGAAGAGTACTAAGGGCTAGACAGTGGAAGTATCAAGTGATTTAGGGTCATAGCTAGGAATCGTCCAGGTCAGATTTGAACCAAGGACCTCTGATATCTAGACCTGGCTCTCTATCCATGGAGCCACCAAACTGTCCCCTCAAAGTGATTTCTCTCTCTTTTTTTTTTAAACCCTTGTACTTCGGTGTATTGTCTCATAGGTGGAAGATTGGTAAGGGTGGGCAATGGGGGTCAAGTGACTTGCCCAGGGTCACACAGGATTTTTCTCTTTTAATCAAAATTTTATTTTATTTTATTATCATGCAAAACACACTTCCATATTGGTCATTATTGTAAGAGCAAATTAATACAAAACCAAAACCTCAAAATAAAGCAATAAATACACTGATGTGGAAGATAGTATGCTTTGATCCATATCCATCTGTCTCCAACAGTTTTTCTGGAGATGGACAGCATTCCCCATGATAAATCTTTCAGGATTGTCCCAGATCATTGAAGTGCTGAGATTAGCCAAGTTTTCACAGTTGATTATCATACAATATTGCTCTTACTGTGTATTATGTTCTCCCGGTTCTGCTTATTTCTTTCTGCATCAGTTCATGTAGACCAGTGATTCCCAAAGTGGGTGCTACCACCCCCAGTGGGTGCTGCAATGATCTAGGAGAGTGGTGATGTCCACAGGTGCATTTATCTTTCCTATTAATTGCTATTAAAATTAAAAAAATTAATTTCCAGGGGGCTAAGTAATATTTTTTCTGGAAAGAGGTTGGTAGGCCGAAAAAGTTTGGAAACCACTGATGTAGACCTTTCCAGCTTTTTCTGAAATCATCTTGTTTATCATTTCTTATAGCAAAATAGTATTCTATCACCATTATATACCACGATTTGTTCAATCATTCTCCAAATGATGGATATCTCCATAATCTCCATTTCTTTATCACCACAAAAGGAGAAGCTATAATCAAAGTTATTTTTCTAAAGGACAGGTCGGCCTCCTTGAACTGATGTGGAATGAAATGAGTAGAACCAGGAGAACATTGCACATAGTAACTGAAATATTATGGGATGATCAAATGTAGACTTTGCTACTAATAGCAATGCAATGATCCAGGACAATCCTGAAGGACTTATGAGAAAAAAAACACTATCCACATCAAGAGAAAGAACTGTGGGAGTACAAATGCAAAAGAAAAACTTATGACTTTACTTGTATAGGAATTGGGGTTTGGGTTTTAAAAGATTACTCTATCTTTTACAAAATGAATAATATTGAAATAGGTATTGACTGATAATACCTGTATTACCCAGTGGAATTGCTTGACAGCTGCAGGAGGGGGAAAGGAAGAGAGGAGGAAGAGAACATCAATCATGTAACCTTGGAAAAATACTTAAAAATAAATAAAATAAAGGACACATCTGATCATGTCATTCCCTTGTTCAGTAAGCTTCACTGGCTCCTTAGTATTTCCAGGACCAAATATATAGCATTTGAAGGCCTTCCCAACTGAGCCTCTTCCTACTTTTCTGGTCTTTTACATTTTACTCCCCTCCATATAATCTACAATCCAGACTTCTATAACCTTTTTAATTGGTTTGGAATAAAGTAAGCAGAATCAGGAGAACAAATTATTTAATAAAAACAATAAAGCAACTTTGAAAGACTTTAAGAAATGTAATCCACGCAATGACGAATCATTCAGTACTCTAGAGGTCTGATGATGAAACGTGCTACCCACCTCTTGGCAGAGAAATGTTGGACTCAATGTGCAGAACGAAACATACCTTTTTTTCACATGGCCAACACTGGAATTTGTTTTTTTGCTAGACTATGCATATTTTTTAATGGATTGTTTTTGTTTGGTTTGGTTTTTTTCCAACTGGGAAGGGAAGGGAGGGAATTGGAAGGAAGAAGGTGATTAGCAACAGAATTGCAAAAAGAAAAGAAAAGAAGAGAAAAAAAAAGAAAAGGAAAGAAAAAAAAAGAAAAGAAAAGAAAAGAAAAAAAGGAAAGGAAAGAGGGTGTTCGTTGCGTTTTTTAAACATATAGAACAGTTCAGAAGGAAAACCAGGCAAGCTGGACATTTTTAAAAGTTGCAGGTATTATTTGCTTAAAAGGAAGCACAATCTGGTATGACGAATATTCATGATTTCACACTCTTCTGCTTTATTTTGACTTACTTCTGTTCTACAGAATCATTTTATTTGGTATTTGTTAAGTTCAAAACAAAAACTAAATAATTTTTTTAAATGCTGAGTGAGGCCATTGGCTTACTACTTATCACACAGGAAAGCAGAGGCCAGTAAGAGTAAAATAGACCCAATCTAAAAAAGGCACATTTCCTCATACTATGAGAAGCTGTTATCTACACTATTCCCAATTCATCAGTCTGAAATAAGGCCCAGCTCCTCCTGCACTGTAACAAAATGACTAAATTTATAGAAATATCTTCACGGTAGCCATGTCAAGGAGAGAAGAGGAAACGAACGTACATTTATTCACATACAAACACATAACAACAACAACAAAAACATTGAAAAATGTTCCTTTCTGACTACTGCCTGCAACATAAGAAAAGCATTAGAGAACAGGCTGGCTCGTGTTAAGCATGCAACATCTAACTTCATTTTATTTCCAATTTTAGTGATGTAATAGTGAATTTCTGTAGCATTTATAATTAAGGAAGAAACAGATGGTAATGCTTAGTATTAAGCAATAAGAAGGGGCCATTAAAACAACGAAGGTTGCCAGAAGTATATATATGATATCAGGGATTTCGTTTTACCATAACAAAGTTTCATAATCACAGAGAGGAAGAAAAATGAAGACTTTTAAAATGCATTGTACCTTTTGTTTCTTTCCCTCTCAAACCATCCATACCATAGTTGTCTTTCCTGATAGGCAGACTGCAACTTTTCTTCCACTACATACAAAACGACCCACATCTTCATTTTGTCACAAACTGCTGGCACACATGAAAGAACACAAAAACCCAACAGGGATCCCTGATCCAGTTATGGGAAGACACAATACCTTAAATGGCAAGGGGAGGAAATGCTGCCTCCCATGGGAACAGGACTGGCATCTCTGATCCCAAGTGAATAGGAGGATTACAAATTCCCCATTAAAAAAAATAAACAAACTGAAAACAACTATAGAGCAGAAAGAGAAAACAATGTTTCATTTACCAAATGGACAAAGTAAATGGCGGTATTAATGAATAACTGAAGAGATTGCCCTATCTCTAATTCTTCCCCACATGAGAGAGAATTGTTTATGAGTGTCACCTTCTAGAAAAGGCTTTTTCTTATCCTCTTGTTTGCCAGTTATTGATACTTTTGCACTACTTTATATTAATTTGCGTGTAATGGCCATGCTCGCCCCCTCTCCAATACCCCGGAACCAATAGAATAGAATATAAGCTCCTTGTGGACAGGAACTATTGTGTGTGTGGTTTTTTTCTTTAAAAAAATTATATTCCCGTTCCCTGGCATAGTACCTTACACAGAGTAGGCATTTAACAAATGCTTACTGAGTGAAATTGATGCTCTTGGTAATGTGGACTTTTTAAAGCAATTACTTGTTCCTTAGACCTGCCTTTACAATGTTCTCCAAGGTGATTTAATTTCATTTCACTGGGACCACACTGTGGATTCACAGGGCTCCAATTATCACAGTGGGAAGCTTAGCTTCCAAAACGAAGAGCCAAATCCAGCTGGTTCAAGATCTTATCAATCTGCCACTGTCCCTTTTAACAGTTTGTCACCTGCCAACCTTCACTGGAGACCATTAATCTTGCGAGATGCATGGCCACAGAGTAGCTTCACCTTTAGAATGTCCCAAGGCAGCTCATTACAAGACCCTCCTGTTAAGAAATATGCTCTACATCATGGAATAATGAGGAACAGGGCTTAAGGATTATGACAGACTCTGTACTAATCAAATGGTCCTTCTTCCTTCCTTCTCTCCCCCTCCCACCCCAACTCTGACAAATCAAATAAAGAGGTGGTGTAGAATAAGGAGTGCATGGGGACAGCTATAGCTTAGGGAACCACTGAAGAGGGAGGATGCTGGAAATTTGTGAACTCGTTTTCTGCCTAAATGGCCCTAAAGAAAATACACTTAATGTTCCAAGGTTCCTATTATGTGGAAATAGCCACACTTGAGATTCATTATGTCATATCTGTAGGACAAGCAAATAGAAGGCAATTCTTCCAGGTACCTTTGCCAACATTTTCCAATTGACAGTATATTTATTAACTCCAGTGTAGAATTCCACAAGTCTCTGCATTCCTTCTTACCGTCTGTACTGGCTGTGTAAGGGGCTGGAGAGCCCACAATTAAGGGAAAGGATATGACAGCTTGTATACTACACTGAAAAACTACTAGGTTTTTAGCTGGATGAAACTGGAGGCAGCCCACAAGCATCAAAAGAAGAATTGATATCTCACTGCAGTGAGGAAGCCCAGGTCAATTAGAGGGCTACAAAAGGATCTATGGGTACAAGTGTTACACTCCTATTGAAGCAAAAATAGGGTGCAAAATCTATTAGTAAAATACTGATAATATTTCAGTACCAGCTTGCTGTTTCTACTGATTTTCCTCCTCCTCCCACCCATGTGGGCACTTCTTCCTCAAATTTTGTTGTTGTTGTTGTTGTTGTTGTTGTTGTTGTTGTTGTTGTTTTTGTGGGGACAGCTCTAGTATTAAAAAAAAGATTTCACAAGCACAGACACATGATTACCCCTCACTACCTTGGCTTAATAGAGAGTCTTTGCAGGAAATTTGATTCTATTCATGTGTTTGTTGAATATTTGCTGTATGCCAAACACTGAGCCTAGGTATTGGGGGAGAAAGAGAAGTGTGTGACGTTATTCTTGCCCTCTCTTCCACCTAGATTATCTCATTTATTGTCACAAAGTTCCAGTCAAAAACTTAATAGATGTCAATGCCTCTCTTTTCTGTAATCCTCAAGTGAGCTAGGAAATAGAAGTTTAGGGAAGTGAAGATAGTTGCCCAAATGAATCTTGATTCACATAAAATTAGTCTGGTTCAGATCAAAAAGCAAAAGCTGGTCTTGTGACGTCTAGTTCATGTGATTTCCTCTATGCTTCCTAAAGGGCATGGGCATTTCTTGAGTTAGCCCAAAATCCAGCCTAGTAACTTATTGCTATACCAAAGATGATAGGATCATGAGAGTACCAGGACACCAGGCACTAAGCCAAGAAGAAAACAATCAGTCCCATGAGGAATAACCATGTATCCTTCCTTTTTGTCTTTCCTGGATCACGCTGATCTCCAATGAGATGATTCACCAGTGATTCATTCAGGAAATTAGGGACCAGAACTCGGTTCTTCTCATCTTTTTGCCTTTAATCTTTCTCTCTAGAAGAGACTTGAAGCTATAGTGAGTATCACAGAAATAGGACCTGAGAAACTCTCAATTGCTGTTTGGCAGTGGCCACAGAGTATTTCAATGAAATATTGATGGATCCCCTTATCTCATTCAGGCTCAATCCTATCATTTCTTTTCGGTATGATTGCAATCTTCCCTTAATTTATCGCCCTACTTTTAGACTATCCTTTCTCTAATTCATGCTTCATGGAACTTGCCAAGTTGATATTCCTCAAATATAGACCTGATCATGTCATCCTTATACTCAAAAATATTCAGTAGCCCTTTGCTGCCTTAAAGACAAACTACAAATGCTTTTGCCTGGCATTTAAAGTCTCCTACGATTTGGCTCCCACGGACTTTTCTGGAACTATTTCATATTTCTCTCCTTCACACACTTTATGAGGAACTCCTCATATCCTATCCCCAGGCCTTTGCATGTGATGTTTTCTAAACCAATGTCTTCCATACACTCTACTCCACTCCTACCTCTTGTACTTGCTCTTTCCCCCCATCTGAAATTACTTTATGTAACTTTGTGTAGAAAGAAATGGCATGGCACCATGGAGATCAAACTGACCTTCCAGTCAGGATGATCTGGGTTCAAATCCTACCTCTTACCTATACTGACTATGTAATCCTGGGCAAATAAAGCCCTAAACTCTTTGCAATCCAGGCAACTCTCTAGAATTAAGATGTAATTGTTGTGGATTTGTTTTTCTTTTTGATTCACTCAGAGGTCCCTATATCAATGAAAACATGGATCTGAGAAAGGAAGGAAGGAAGGAAGGAAGGAAGGAAGGAAGAAAGAAAGAAAGAAAGAAAGAGAGAGAGAGAG